>NC_138046.1:74984520-75116309 GCF_964194185.1 Rhinolophus hipposideros | reverse complement strand
ATCTTTTGATCTGAAGTGGATATCTTGTGGACAGCATATGTATGGGTCTTGTTTTATTATTTATCCAGTGACCCTAATGTCTTTTGATTGGATCATTTAATCCATTTACATTTAAAGTGATTATTGATAGATACAAAGTTATTGCCATATTATTATTCATCTTTATGTTCTGTTTCCCCCATTTTCTTCTTCTTAAAGAAGTCTCTTTATCATTTTTTATAATACTGGTTTGGTGGTGATGAACTCTGTTAGCTTTTCTTATCTGGGAAGCTCTAAAAAATACGAATTGTAAAATGGTAATAGCTACATATTTATCAACAATTACTTTCATTGTAAATGGATTACATGCTCCAATCAAAAGACACAGGAGCACTGGATGGATAGAAGAACAAGACCCCTACGTATGCTGCCTATAAGAGACTCACTTCGGATTGAAAGACACACACAGACTGAAAGTAAAGGTATGGGAAAAAGATGTTTCATGAAAATTGAAACAAAAAAAAATCTGGTGTAGCAAACTAGTAATCCAACTTCTGGGTATTTATCTGACGAAACCCAAAGTGCAACATGCTACTTCGAAGTGACATGTGCAAACATATGTTTATTGCAGCATTGTTCACAATGGCCAAGATGTGGAGGAAGCCTGGATGTCTATCAATGGATGATGGATGAATGGATAAAGAGGAGACAGTATATATATATATATATTGCAATATTGCTTGGCCATTGAAGGGAATGTGTTCTTGTCATCTGCGGCAGCATGGATTGACCTGGATGGTATCATACTGAGTGGAGTATGTCAGACATAGAAAGTCAGATGTGATGTGATTTTGCTTATATGTTGAATCTAAACAACAAAATGAACAAACAAAATAGAAACAAACTATAGAGCGTACAATAGAACAAACAGAACATTTGGTTGGTTGTCAGATGGGAGAGGGGTTGGGGGTAGGTGAAAAAAGTTGAAGAGATTAAGAAATACAAGTTGGCTGTTACACAGTAGTCATGGGGATGTAGGGTATAGCATAAGGAATATAGTCAATATTGTAGTAACTATGTATGGTTTCAGATGGGTATTAGATTAAGTGGGGTGATAGATGGGAGGGGGGTTGGGACTGGGTGAAACAGGTGAAGGGATTAAGAAGTTAAATTGGTAGTTACTAAATAATCATGGGGATGTAAAGTAAAGCATAGGGAATATAGTCAATAATATGCTGATAAGGTGGTACAGTGACAGATGGTTGCTGGACTTATTATGATCACTTCTTTAGGCACATAAATGTTGAATAAATATGCTGTACACCTGAAACTAATCTAATGTTGTATTTTAGCTATATTTTTAATAAAAATCTTTAAAAATGAATAAATAAATCAACAAGTGTTGGTGAAGATGTGGAGAAAATGTAACCCTCATGGACTGTTGGTGGAATTGCAAATTTGTGCAGCCACTATGGAAAACAGTTAGGAGGTTCCTCAAAAAATTAAAAATAGAATTACCATATGACCCAGCAATCCTACTTCCATGTATTTATCTGAAAAAAATGAAATCAGTTTCTTGAAGAGATACCTGCACCCCTATATTCCTTGCAGCATTATTCACAGTAGACAAGACTTGGAAACTGGAGTGTCCAATGCTAGATGATTGGATAAAGAAGATGTGTTATATATACACAATGGAATACTATTTAGCCATAAGAAAGAAGGAAATCTTGCCTTTTGTGACAACATGGATTAAGGAGGACAGTATGCTAAGTGAGATAAGTGAAACAGAGAAAGACAAATACTGCGTGGTGTCACTTATATGTGGATCTTAAAAAGCCAAATACATAGAAGCAGAGAGTAAAATGGTGGTTTGAAATGGGGAGATATTGGTCAAAGGATACAAACTTTCAGTTATAAGATGAATGAGTTTTGGGGATCTAATAAACAGTGTGGTGACTATAGTTAATAGTATTATATTCCTGAAATTTGCTAAGAGAGTAGACTTAAATGTCTTCACTATGAAAAAAGAAGATAATTATGTGGGGTGATGGAGGTAGTAAGGAACACTGTTGTGATCATTTTGCTATGTATTTGTGTATCAAACCAACACATCATACACCTTAAACTTAAACAATATTATATGTCAATTATGTCTTAAAAGCTGAAAATAATTATACATGTTTTATTTTTCCTTGGTTATTTTAAGAGTATCTGAGAGTGAAGTGTGGGTACCTACACACTATGTTATGTGACAGAACAAAACCCACATCTGAATACATGAAAGAATCTAGGCAACATAGAGAAGTATGTGAAGCATGTCTGAGCTTTCTTTGCTTTTTTATTCCATCCATCACTTATTACTACTCTTTCTAAACACACCCTCATATAGAAAAGTTTTTTGTTTGTTTGCTTGTTTTTTTTACTATCTTCTTTCTGTACCTAAAGTAATCTATTCAAGTTGATTCTAACTGTAATATATGAAATGTGACGCTATCCTCTCAGGGTCATTTGTGTTTTAATACAAAACTTGGTACAGTAAAAAAAAAGAAACCTGGAGGCATTCTGAATTGTGTTCTGTTATTGCCATTAAATTGTTTTATATGACTTTGTATAAGGCCCCTCCGCCATGTGTAAATTGAACTATGTTGGTTATTTTAAATGGAGGTTGTCATTCCTCAATGAGGGAGGTGTATATAACATTGGGAGGTGATGTAAAAACCATGTAGGTAATCAGAAACACCCCATTCCTGATGTTTACTTCCTGCTACTCACATATATTCCCAAATAAGAATCACTAGACTATAAGACCTTGAAAGAATTTTTTTGCCACTAAATTCATTGTGGATAATGTTTACTAGCACTCATACATTTCTGTGTCACTCAAATCCTGATTTGTGACTCAAGAAAAACGTAGCAATACAAATAGGAGTGAGTTTTTAATAGGGAAAGTCTGGGGTCTGCTCTGATGTATAAAAAACAATTATTTCATTGAGTATGTTAGTGATTCATTCATCTTATTACAAATAACAATTAACAATAAATATTTATTATCAGTAACAAAATGCTAATCACATTTCACAAACTCATTGAGATAAATGAGTGAATACAAAAACAAAACAAAAACAAACAAACAAAAAAAAACCCTGCTGCTCCTTAAGCTGTATTATTTTAAAAATTATTATTCTCTAGTGGTGAGAATTTCAAGTTCCAGAACAAAAGAATAATGTATGTATTTGAGAATAGTGAACTATCCTGATGTAGGTACTCTACATTGGCACCACCTTAATTGATGTTTGCATGAAGTTTGCTGTTGCTGTCTTGGAATGAATAAATAAAGTATACATTTTATGATCCACATATGATGACTGTTCTCCTTTCTTGGATTTAAATTACAAATCTTATTAATTAGTATTGTGACTCTCTGCAAGTCTCTTTACCTCTCTTAACTTCAGTTTCTTCATAGAATTAATATGAGGATAACAATGCCCATTTTATAGACTTTTTTGATGATTAAATTAGATAATGCATTGGCACTTACTTCATAGATTCTAAATCTGAGGAGTACATGGAAGAAAATGTGAAAGCTTGGCAAGTAAAAAGCAAACTTTTGATGTCTATTCCAAAGAGGTAAGCATTAATATATCTAGCTGGGATGAGAATTTGTCATCACTCCAGACTGGGCCAATGCAAGCATGTGGATTGACAGGAAACAATAGATGTCAATATAACTGATGCTTAATTGAAATACTTCTAAGTCAACTAGACTTTCTAGTAGTTCTAAACCCTAGTTAAATATTAAAATCACTTAGGTGCTTTAAAAAAATGTTCATCTGACCCCAATTCAGACCAATTAAATCAGAATATCTGGGAACTAGTGCTTGAACCCCAACATTTTCTTTTAGTCACCTTGGGTAAGTCTTCTATACAACCAGCATCAAGAGGCACTGCATCTAATTAATTCTGCAAAGTTGTCAAACTTACCTCTTCCCCTACATTCCCAGTGTTCTCCTCCAGATACTTCAGGTCACCTGGTAAACAATTAACTCAATTAATTCAGAATTAAGAAGCCTAGGAATGAATCTCAAATCGCGAAAATTCTAGCACTGTAAAATTAGGGCATGAGGGGTATCAGGCATGAAAATTTTGCAGCTAGGAGACATTTCTGGTGCTCCTTAACTCTTATAATCTAGATGATTCACTGTCTTCTCTGTCCATGTATAAGACTGCAGAATATGAGAAAATAAAGTGTTAAGCCTCATTGGGCTTCAATGATGGAAATGAGTGATTTCCTGCTACTAATTTGTTCCCTCTGTAGGCAGCTATAACATTCTAAACAAACTCTTTTTGGTATATAAGCAACATTGGTTTGGGGACTGTGATATTAAATGCCCCTAGATCCTGAATGATGAGGAATATAAAGTCGCAGTTGGATTCATTGCTTTCTAAACAAGTTTTCCTTCTTTCTTTTTTATTAATTGGTTGGAATCAGGGAAAATGCAATCTGTAGGTTTAGGTTGTGATTTTAAGCACATCCTAATCTAATATTATGGCATACCAATGGGGGAGGGGAGAGAGAGAGAGAGAGAGAGAGAGAGAGAGAGAGAGAGAGAGGAAGAAGAAGAAGAAGAAGAGGAGGAGGAGGAGGAGGAGGAGGAGGAGGAGGAAGAGGAGGAGGAGGAGGGAGGAAGAAAGTTAAGGGAAGGGAAAGGAAGAGAAGGGAAGGGAAGGGAAAGGAAGGGAAGGGAAGGGAAGGGAAGGGAAGGGAAGGGAAGAGAGAGAGAGAGAGAGAGAGAGAGAGAGAGAGAGAGAGAGAGAGAGAGAGAGAGAGAGAGAAAGAAAGAAAGAAAGAAAGAAAGAAAGAAAGAAAGAAAGAAAGAAAGAAAGAAAGAAAGAAAGAAAGAAAGAAAGAAAGAAAAAAAGAAAGAAAGAAAGGGGACTTCACTCCTCTAATCCTCCCTATATTCATGCTCTTGGCAGGTGATTTTGCCCCAATTATCCCCACATGATAGAACCTACTTCCTCATTCATTAAACATGTGCTGGTCTTTTGACTTGCTTTGCTCAACAAAATGAAACAGATGCAAAAATGTGACAATTCAAAGTCTAGGCTCTTTCTACACTTTTGTTCTCTCTCTCAAAACCCTAACTTTCCATGAAAACATGCCCAGGCTAGTTTGACAGCAATTCAGAGATCATGTGAAACAGTGCTATTAGTCCTAGAGAAGGTTCAAAGTGACCTTTGCAGGGTGACTGAAGACACAGGATTAAAGCCAACTTCGATCACTCAAACATGTCCCTGGTCAGCATAGTTGCCTAGCCAATCTGTAGACTTATGAAAAATAAAAATAATAAATGTTCATTGTCTTAAACCACTACATTTTGGGATAGTTTGTTATGAAGTAATAGCTAACTAAAACAAATATCTTAAGAGTGATTAAAATCATTTTACCCAGAAAAGATATAACATGTGCACAGATTATGACGTATACAACCACTGAGAGGGTTGTGTTATTCTCAATATTCTCTTCCACTGGAGCCAGAAATGGTCATTTGTATTAAACTTTATCCTTACTTATCATTCATTTGTGACTCATTTAAATAAAAAAATAAGAATGATAAATTGAAAAATATTTACTCATCTTTGTGATGCATTATAATTAGTTCTGTGGGGAAAAAAGGAATACACTTTGTACACTATTGTATTTCTATAGTACATGACACATAATAGGTGCTCAATAGATCTTTGAATGTGTAAATCAATAAACAAATTCAGTAACAAATATCTAAAAATAGAAGAAGTGACAGAAGAATTTGGTAATGCTCAGAATGAATGAAGGATAGAAGACTTGAGAAGAGTGTGATAACTTCCTGAAAATATTTTCAGGACTGCCATGGGAAAACTTATACCTGCTCTTGGCAAGGAGGTAATAAGTAATAAGTAATAAGCTCCTCATTCCTCAGATACGTCAGCAGAGACTAAGTGATCATTCACTAGAGCTTCTATAGAACGTCTGGATAAAAGATTCAACCTTAGAGTATTTTTCCCAATCAAAGTTACTGAAAATGTCATTTCTTTGTTAGGAAAAGCATAGTTTGTGCTTAGTGCTTGAATGAAAATGTGTGGAACAGATTCTTTGCCTTACTGGGTGCAGCATTATGAGCAGTCCAATGCAGCATGTTATAACCCACAGGCTTTGATGTAACGGATATGGGCTCAGTTCCTGTCTGTGTCACTTTAAAAAATAACCTTGACAATTTATTGAACTTCTCAGAAATCAATTTTCATATATATAAAATAGGGGTGATAGAAATGGCATCTATTGCAAAGAATTATTAAATTGATAAAGCACTACACTGAACAAATAATAAGAGCTCATCAAATATTAGCTACTACCTCTACTATTATGTGCATTTTTACTACCATCATAGCCTGAGTATTGAGGAAGTTAAAGAAAAGAGAACAGGAAAGATGACAGCATAGGAAGATCCTGGATTCATGTCTTCCCACAGACAGAAGAAATCTACAACTACATATAAAATAATTTCCTCTGAAAAAGTACTGAAAACGGAATGAACGGTACCTCTGTAACAAGGGATAAAAAGGCAGCATTGAGTAGGAGAGGCAGAGACATGGTCTTGCTAAAGGAAGGACCCCACCTCCGGTGTAGCTGTCCACACTCAAGAGAGATCTCCTCAACTTAAAAAACATAAAATAAAATAAAAAAGAGGAATCTGAAAGGTATGGAACTTTTCCCTGAAAAGTGAATGGTTTTTGATCTATAACAGGCACCCAATCCTTGGATCCTGCACAGGAGAGATGAACCCTCAGAATGCCAGGCTTTAAGATGCAATGGGGATTACATTCAGGAAAACCATATAACTGTAGGAAACAAAGAACCCACTCTTAAATGACTCATATGCCGATTCTCTCACCCCAGTACTCAGGGCAAAAGCACCAGTTTGAAATCTATGTAATTTCACTAACAATTGTCACCCCAATAAATTAAAAAAAAGAAAAAGAAAAGTGTTGAGAGCTTATTGGAAAGAAACCCATTTATTAATGTTAAAGCATCTGTCACAGAGGTTGGAAACTGTAGGAAATCACTCTGGAGACAAAAACACTTGTGGGCATCAATTTGATGATCTCATCCAGCCTTGCTGATACTAGCAATGACAGGCACCATTTTTGAACTCTCATTCTAACCTGCTAGAGCCAAAGGGATCACCCCATTAAAAGCCCTGCCAACAACTACACCATTGCAACAGCCACATGACTTACAGACAGGCCATGCTACAGCCCAACACACCACCACCTTGTAGCTGTGGTACAAACAGTCCACAAAGGGATACCCTTTGAGAAGCCAGCTCTTATGGCTAGAAAGGATTGCATTTCTGGGTCGCACATAACATCTACTGCACAAGGATGCTCCCTTAGGACTGGGAGAGGTAGGTGATTTGCCTAATACATGGAAGCAAACACAAAGATTCAGAGAAAATGAGGAGACAAAATAATATGTCACAAATGAAGAACATGAAAAAACTAAAAGAAAAAAGACATTAATAAAATAGGATAAGCAATCTACCTTATAAAGAATTCAAAGTAATGGTCATAAAGATGCTTCCAAAGTAGGGAAAAGAATGGATGAACACAGTGAGATCTTCAACAAAGAGAAAGCAACAATAAGAAAGTTCCAAACAGAAGTTACAGAGCTGAAGAATAAAATAATTGAACTGAAAAATACACTAGAGATGTTCAAAGCATATTTGATGTAAAAGAAGAATTAATCAGTGAGCTAGAAGATGAAGCAATGGAACTCACATGGAGCAGCAAAAATAAAAAGAATTTTAAAAAGTGATGATACATTAAGGGACATTTGGGACATCAACAAAAATAACATTTGCATTATAGAAGTCCCAGAAGGAGAAGAGAGAAAGGGCCAGAAAACTTGTTTGAAGAAATCGTGGCTGAAAACTTCTCTCGAAGGAAACATACATCCACGTCCAGAAAGTTACAAAGAATATGAACCCAAAGTTATCCACATCAACACACATTATAATTAACATAGCAAAAGTTAAATATAAAGAGAAAACCTTAAAAACAGCAATAGAAAAACAGCTTGTTACATACATAGGGCTATCAGCATATTAATCATCTGAAATTTTCAAATTTTCAGCATAATGTATTCCAAGTGATAGAAGGAAAAAAAAATTCTAAACAAGAATTTTCTACCTAGCAAGGTTATCATCCAGAATTAAAGGACAGATTAAGAGTTTTCTAGATAAGCACAACTTAAAGGAGTTCATCTCCACTAAACTGGCCTTACAAGAGATGTTAAAGGTAACTTTTTGAGCTAAAAAAAGGCACTAATTCATAACAAGAAAACATACAAAAGTAAAAATCTCACTGGAAAAGTTAAATAAATATAAAGGTAGTAAATCGATCATTTATAAAGCAAGTATGGAAGTTAAAAAGGAGTAAAGATAACTAAAACTACAAGAAGCAGTTAAAAGATAAATAAAATAAATAGATGTAAAATGTGATATCAAAAAATATAAAATGGAGTGGAAGTAAAAAATGTAGAGGTTTGGATTGTGTTCAAATTTGAGTTCCCATCCACTCAAAAACAGACCATTGTATGCCTAAGATGTTATATGAGAACCTCATGGTAACCATAAATCAAAAAAAATATAGTAAATACACAAAAGATAATGAGAAAGAAATCTAAACATAACACTAAAGAAAGCCATCAAAACATAAGGGAAGAAAGGAATAGAAGTAACAGAGGGAAACTACAAAAACTTCCAGAAAAAAAAATAACAAAATGGCAATAAGTACATACCTATTAATAACGTTAAATGTAAATGGGCTAAATTCTCCAATCAAAAGATATAGAGTTGCTGAATGGATTAAAATAAAATAAGACCCAGCTACATGCTGCCTCCAAGATACTCATACCAGAGGTAAGGTCACACACAAACTGAAAACAAAGGGATGGAAAAGGTAGTCCATGTACATAGAAACAAATAGGAAGATGGTGAAAATATAAATCGTATAAAACTAAATATACTTTAAAACACAGACTGTAATAAAAGACAATAAAGGGCATTATGTAATAATAAAGGTCAATCAAGCAAGAAGATATAACATTTATAAATTTTTATACACCCAACGTGGAAGAACCAAATATACGAGGTCGGACAATTACATTTGCGAACTCACCCTGAAAAAAGTGTTCCACACCTCATTGCTGAATATCACTACAATCACTTTTGAAGTACTCCCCTTGGGAAGCTATGCACTGATGCTAGCACCTAGTGCACAATTCAAAGCAATTTTGGAACTCTTTTTCTAGAATGGCCATCAGAGCTGTCTATCATCGTATTATCCTTGATGGCCTGAATGTCATCAAAATGTCTTCCTTTCAATATTTCCTTTATCTTCAGGGAAAGAAAGAAGTCATTGGGGGGCAGATTAGGTGAGTAAGGAGAATGTTTCAATGTAGTTATTATTATTATTATTATTTTTTACTGGCTAAAAACTCCCTCACAGATAGGGCCATGTGAGCTGATGCATTGTTGTGATGCAAGAGCCATGAATTGTCGGTGAAAAGTTCAGGTAGTCTAATTTTTTCATGCAGCCTTTTCAGCACTTCCAAATAGTAAATTTGGTTAACTGTTTGTCCAGTTGGTATAAATTAATAATGAATAATCCTTTTTATATGAAAAAGGTTAGCAACATCGTTGCAAAAAGTTTGCAAACTTAATTGTCAGACCTCGTATAAAGCAAATATGAATAGACATAAAGGGCGACATTATCAACAATACAATAACACAAGGTACTTTATCAACCCACTTACATCAATGGATAGATCATTCAGACAGAAAATCAATAAAGAAATATCAACATTAAATGACATATTATGACAGATAGATTAGTAGACATATGCAGAATGTTCCATCCAAAAGCAGCAGAATATACATTCTTCTCAAGTGATCAGAGACCATTCTCCAGAATAGATCACACGTTAGGCCACCAAACAAGCCTCAATAAATTCAAGAAAATTGAAATCATATCAAGCATCTTCTCTGACGACAGCGGTATGAAAGAAAAAAATTTTTACCAAAAGTCCAGCAAACAATTGTGAAAGGAGAGTCTCTTCAATACATGGTGTTGGGAAAACAGGACAGACACATGTAAAAGATGAAACTACACCACTGTATTATACCATACACTAAAATTAACTTAAAATTAATTAAAGACCTGAATGTAAGACCTGAAATCACACATTTCCTAGAAGCTCCTTGCCATCAGTCTTAAATACATTTTTGTGCATTGCAAAAGTTAAACATAAAGAGAAAACCTTAAAAACAGCAATAGATAAACAACTTGTTACATATAAGGAAAATTACATAGAGCTATCAGCAGGTTTTTCAGCTGAAATTTTCAAACTTTCAGCATGACATATTCTAAGAGCTAAAAGGAAAATCTTCCAAACAAGAATTTTCTACCCAGCAAGGTTATCATCCAGAAGGCAAGGGAAACAAAAACAAACATAATCAAATGGGACTACATCAAACTAAAAAGCTTTTGCATAGGGAAAGAAGCCATCATCAAAACAAAAGGTAACCTATTGAAAGGGAGAAGGTTATTTGCCAATCATACATCCAACAAGAGGTTAATATCCAAAATACATAAAAAAAAACTTCTAAAGTTCAATAACAAAAAACAAACACACAAAAATGACAATTAAAAAATGGGTCAACGATCTGAATAGACTTTTTTAGAGACATACGGATGACCAACAAGCACACAAAATGATTTTCAACATCACTAATTATTAAGGAAATGCAAATCACAACCACAATGAAATATCACCTCACATATGTTAGAATGGCTATTATCCAAAAGAAAAAAAGCAACAAGTGTTGGATGGGGAAATAGAGAAAAGGAATCTTATTACCCTGTTCATGAAATGTAAATTAGTGCAGCCACTATGGCTTTTTTGAGATTTTTTTTGTGTGAGATTCCTCACAAAATTTCCATTTCTGATTATTTATCTGAAGAATATCAAAACACTAATTTGAAAAGATATATGTACTTCTATACTTATCGCAGCATTGTTTACAATAGCTAAAATATGGAAACAAACTAGGTGTCCATCTACAGATGAATGGATAAAAAATGATGTGGTATGCATACAATGGAATACTACTCAGCCATAAAAAACCTATGAAGTAATGCCATTTGTGATAACATGAATAAACCTAGGGAGAATTCTGATAAGTGAAATTAGTCAGACACATAAAGAAAAATACTGTATGGTGTTACCCATATGCAGAATCTGAAAACAAATACAAAATAAACCCAAAGATACAGAGAACAGAATGGTGATTATCAGAGGGAAAGTGGTTGGTTGGGGAGCAAAATGAGGGAAAGGGATCGATTATATAATGAAAGATGGTAACTAGATTTTTGGTGGTGATCATTTTTTTAGTGCATACAAATGTAGAATTACAGTTTTGTATACCTAAAACTTATATAATGTTATATACCAATTTTTCCTCAATAAAAAGAAAGGAAGAAAAAGAAAAAGGTGAGAGCCAGTGGTGTACCTATTTGCCAATTTGGTGGGAATTGTCTCTGTTCATGTAAAGGCACTTATACACACCTTTGTGGATTTGATTGTGCATCAGATTCCTTTGAAGACCTTCAAGTTTGTTATGTCTCATGAAAATAGAACTACCTGGTACACAGAGTGGCTGTCAGAGTAGGCAGGAAATTCTCCAAGGGATCTCTCATCAGAGGTGAGTTTTTCATCCTGTGTTTATCTAGATTACACAGAAGTCCTCTGGTAATTTTGGTTAGTAGTAACTACTCTCATGTGTCCAGAATTCAGAGTACTTGAGGGCATGTATCCATAGGCAGTCAAAACATCTAAACCACTTTTCTAGGTTCTATGAGTAATAAACTGACATTGTTTAAGAACAAAACAACAACAACAATAAAAAGACACTAGAAAGCTTACAACTAGATCTCTGGCCTCCACTCACCTCGAACTCTCCATTAGGAAAAATCATATAGTCAAAAATACCCAATAGAAATGTATCTTTACCAAGATACATTATATTCCCCCCTTTTCTTTCTCTCATATCAACTATTCTCTATATGTAGATACCACCACTCCAACATTTCCACTTCTTGACTTCAGCATGCTAGGAGCAATTCCTGAAAAGCAGTTAAATTAACACAGACTTCCAGTGTACTAGCATGTGTCCGGGGCCGGCCTGCCCGGACCCGCCCAGACATGCCCGGACTTGTTTGCACCTGGTTGCCCCTGGGCCAAGCTTAAAGTTTCCATTCTATTGTTTAAGTTTAAGTTTCGATTTCTCAAACAGCCCGCCATGACGAAGCACCCTCTGATTGGTCGGTCCCCATATTGGGAGACCAGGCGTTTCTTTGATGTGCCTAAATCTATATATACAAGCTGTTACCTTCAATAAAGAGAGACTTGATCAGATTCCTGTCTTGTCTCCATTTCTCGCGTACCCCTGTCCCCCCGAGCCCCTATTTCTCCCCCAGGTCTTCCGTTGTCGATCCTGCAGGTCGGGACAACGTGGCGCCCAACGTGGGGCCTGGGTACGAGAAAATCCCTAGAGGGAGAGGACGCCTCATCAAGGCCGGCGAATCGAAAGTAAACCGTTCTGCCGCCGCGGGAGCCTGCCGCGCCGAGACAGAAGGTAAGAGGATAAGCGTCCGAAATGGGACAGGAATTAAGTCATCATGAGGTCTATGTTAAGCAGTTAAAAGATGCACTCAGGACGCGAGGAGTAAAGGTTAAGAGTCAGGATCTTTTTAAGTTTTTTGACTTTGTTAAGGAGACATGCCCTTGGTTTCCTCAGGAAGGCACCATTGACTGTAGACGATGGAGGAGAGTAGGGGATGCACTCAATGATTATTATAAGGTCTTTGGACCTGAAAAAATTTCTGTAACCGCCTTCTCATATTGGAATTTAATTAGTGAAATGATAGGAAAAAGGGAAGATTGTCCGGAGGTTGAAAACGCTATTCATCACACTGAAAAATTGCTAAAGGAGGACCCCGGAAATGATCCCGGTGAAACCTCGGTCAAAGCCGAGGAAGACCTGATCTCCTTAGAAAGTGATACAGAGGGGGCAAAAGCCAACCCTCCTCCTAGTAAAGATACCCCGCCAGTGGATGTTAGACCCAAACTTTACCCCCCTTTAAAGACTATCGCTAATGATTCAGAGGAGGAAGTAAAGAGGTCAGGGGCATACAAGACTAAAACAAACTTACAGGATTCCTCCTCTTCTGATGATGAAAAAAGACAAAAGAGACATTCCCATAAGACAAAAATCCGTAGACAACAAAATAAAGAGAAGAGGAGAGATAAGCGATCGCCTCAGACATTCCTAGCACGGGAGGTAGATCCCGACCCTTCTGATGTAGATTGGGATGATTTGGCTGATAGAGCGGCAAAATATCATGACCCTGACT
Organism: Rhinolophus hipposideros; assembly: GCF_964194185.1. Lineage (NCBI taxonomy): Eukaryota > Metazoa > Chordata > Mammalia > Chiroptera > Rhinolophidae > Rhinolophus > Rhinolophus hipposideros. Next base: position 75,102,812 of record NC_138046.1, on the reverse strand, counting down.
GGCCGCTCCGCCCTCCCTCCTACAATGAGGCTTCTGCCCCGCCTGCGGCCCCGATGGATCCTAATCGAGATCTAAAAACCCAGATTGTAGCTTTGGAAGAAAGGGTCCGCCCCCAAGCCAGGCGCCAGTCCTTAGTGGCACAGCTGAGAGGGATGAATCTAAAAGATCATAACAATGCTAGACAGGTTACAGCCTGTAATCAGGCCATCACCATCCTGCCTCCTTTTGTACCTCCTACACCCGATGCCCCTGTCTCAAACATCTTTGAGAGACAGTCCTGCACGCTGGGAGGCGTCGACGCCTTCCCGGTTGTTGAAGCTCAAGATGCTCAGGGACAGCCCCAACGCTACCACCAACCACATAACTACCAGCACCTGAAGGAATTAAAATCAGCCGTCTCTCAGTACGGTGCCAGTGCCCCTTTTACCCTTACCATTTTAGACTCTATTGCTGAACAATGGCTGACTCCCCAAGATTGGCAGAACTTAGTAAAGGCCGTGCTCGCTGGAGGTGATCACCTCCTGTGGAGAACAGAGTTCCAAGACCTTTGCCGAGATTTAGCCCGAGCCAATGCTAGGGCAGGCACCCCCTGGACTTTTGAAATGCTCACTGGTACTGGAATTTATGCCACCATGAATGCCCAGCTTCAGGCTGACCCAGGGCTTTTTGCACAAATCTCATCTGCAGCCACGAGGGCCTGGAGAAAACTCCCCTCCAAGGAGAACGCTGGAGTTTCTCTTGTTAAGATTAGACAGGGATCCAACGAGGCCTTCTCTGATTTTGTTGATAGATTACAGACTGCGGCAGAGCGGTCCCTCGGCACCACCGCTGCCGCCATAGACTTGGTCCGAGAGCTGGCTTTTGAAAATGCTAACCCGGCTTGCCAAGCCGCTATCAGGCCTTTCAAAAAGAGAACAACTGATGTAACTGAGTTTGTTCGTATTTGCTCTGAGATTGATCCTTCTTACCAACAAGGGCTTGCCATGGCAGCTGCATTTAGCGGCCAATCGGTCACAGAGTACATAAAAAATAAGACAGAAACTAAAAGAGGCTGTTACAAGTGTGGAAAACTGGGTCATTATTCTAAAGAATGTCCATCAAGCGATGAATCTTCCCCTGATACAGCCCCCACTAAGCTCCCTGGCCTCTGCCCCCGATGCAAGCGGGGAAAACATTGGGCTCGAGATTGTAAATCCAAGACCGACGCCCAACGTCAGCCTTTGCCACAGCAGTCGGGAAACGGGAGGAGGGGCCAGCCTCAGGCCCCGAAACAAGCTTATGGGGCAGTCAGCTTTGTTCCAGCAACACCCAACAATCCTTTTCAGGACTTAGTAGAGCAACCCCAGGGAGCGCAGGACTGGACCTCTGTTCCACCTCCCACACAGTATTAACCCCCGAAATGGGAACACAAGCCTTAAACACAGGCGTATATGGCCCCTTACCACCTGAAACATTTGGATTAATTCTAGGAAGGAGCAGTGTTACCATGAGAGGCCTCCAAATTTACCCAGGAGTTATTGATAATGATTACACTGGGGAAATTAAGATCATGGCTAAAGCTGACAGTAATATTCTCTCTATCCCACATGGGGAAAGAATTGCCCAGTTAGTCTTGTTGCCTTTGGTCAAGACTGCCCACAAAAGCCAACGGCCCAAAAGAGAAACAGGTAGTTTTGGGTCATCTGATGTCTATTGGATACAACCAATTACAAGTCAAAAGCCCTCTTTGATATTATGGCTAGATGATAAACCCTTCACTGGTCTAATAGACACAGGGGTGATGTAACTATTATTAGATCAGAGGATTGGCCCTCCCATTGGCCCACCTCAGAGACATTAACTAATTTGAGAAGAATTGGACAAGTAGCAATCCTCGACAAAGTTCCAAATATCTCGTTTGGAAGGATAGAGAAGGCAATTCAGGCCTCATAAAGCCTTTTATCATTCCTCAACTGCCCGTCAATCTCTGGCGTAGAGACTTGCTTTCCCAAATGAAAGTTATGATGTGTAGCCCCAATGAAGTTGTTACTGCACAAATGCTAGCACAGGGGTTTAGCCCTGGTAAGGGGCAGGGTCTGCGAAACTCTTACACCACACAATAATCCTTCATTCCAAATCCCATAATCGTCCCAAAGCAACCGATGCATACCATCCCCCAAATGACCAAGGTGTGGTACATACAAGTCTCACAAGATAAGATTATCCCATGAGCCTAACAGGAGGAGCGAGATGCTATTGTTCTAATGAGTCCATTACACCTGAGGGTAAAGGACAACAGTTGAGGCATGCGTCAGCAGCTTCTCAGAAGAGGAGGGGCACAGCTACCTCCTAACTTTACATTAGCTCATGGGGGTCCTAGGGGGGTCCCGTCTGGCTTAGGTTGTTTCTCCCGTGAGAAATCTTCCCCGTCTTTGACTGCAGACCCTGCTTACAAGGACCAAGCATGGAGACTTAGGGTAGTATAAACTCAACCCCAATGAGGGACAATCCCACAGGGTCACCTTTCCCTAAGGAAAGATTGGAGGGGACAGACTGCTAGGTTGCTGTGTGACTACAACTTACAATCTGCTTAACACCTCCAATTCGGCCCTTGCACAAGAGTGCTGGCTTTGCATGCAGATGGGGTACCCTGTTCCCCTTGCCATACTCAGCCTCCCTGGAAACTATTCCATTAACGGCAGTTGCCCACTCACTGCCCCTCTTTTAGTCCAACCGGTCCAGTTCCATGACTCCACTTGCTTTAGTTCCCCCTCCTCTAATGATTCCTTTACGCTGGATGTAGGGTTCGTAGCTTTCACTAACTGCATAAAAACAATCAATATATCTATGTCCTTGTGTGCTCCTAATGGTTCAGTTTTTGTCTGTGGAAATAATAGAGCTTATTCGCAGCTACCTCGCAACTGGACAGGATTATGTGTATTAGCCTCCCTTCTACCTGACATAGACATCATCCCTGGGGAAGAGCCAGTCCCGATTCCAGCCATAGATCACATGTTTGGGAGATCCAAACGGGCAGTACAAATTATCCCCTTGCTTGTAGGCCTGGGAGTTAGTACAGCTGTAGCCTCCGGGACTGCTGGCCTGGGGGTCTCCTTAACCCAGTATACCAAAATATCTAGACAACTTATCTCAGAGATCCAGACCTTATCTAGTACCGTTCAGGACCTTCAAGACCAGGTAGATTCCTTAGCAGAAGTAACCTTACAAAATAGAAGGGGTTTAGATCTATTAACTGCTGAACAGGGAGGCATCTGTTTAGCATTACAGGAGAAATGCTGTTTCTACGCGAATAAATCCGGGATCGTGAGAGACAAGATCAGACAGCTGCAAGATGACCTAGAGCGAAGAAGAAAAGAATTGGCTGCCAATCCACTATGGACGGGGTTGAATGGACTATTGCCATATCTCCTCCCATTTTTGGGCCCGTTACTATCCCTATTGCTGATTGCCCCGCTTGGGCCTTTCTTATTTAACAAACTTATAGCCTTCATTAAACAACAGATCGAAACCATCCAGGCCAGACCCATACAGGTCCATTACCACCGTTTGGAAATGAGAAACAAGGGTGGCTCATATTTGTCATTAGACGATATATGATAAGACCCCCTTCCCCTGTGAGATGGACTGGACAGTCAACGACGGGTATGACCAGGAGTCGGGTTCACGGTGATGTCTGGTGACAGGGTCACATAAATGCTAAGAGTCATGGTTGACTCACTGCTCACCCCACATCCTGGCAACCTAAGACAGACGCAGTCCCCGAGGGGCCATCTCTCTATCCTCAAAACAAAATAAAAAAGGAGGACCTGTCCGGGGCCGGCCTGCCCGGACCCGCCCAGACATGCCCGGACATGTTTGCACCTGGTTGCCCCTGGGCCAAGCTTAAAGTTTCCATTCTATTGTTTAAGTTTAAGTTTCAATTTCTCAAACAGCCCGCCATGACGAAGCACCCTCTGATTGGTCGGTCCCCATATTGGGAGACCAGGTGTTTCTTCTTGTGCCTAAATCTATATATACAAGCTGTTACCTTCAATAAAGAGAGACTTGATCAGATTCCTGTCTTGTCTCCATTTCTCGTGTACCCCTGTCCCCCTGAGCCCCTATTTCTCCCCCAGGTCTTCCGTTGTCGATCCTGCAGGTCGGGACAAGCATGGTTTTAGGAGGCTATGCTGAGACCTAACTCCCAGGCTGGAGATCATGGGCCTATCAGAGATGAAAAGAACCTGAGATGTTTTCTTTATGAACCAAGGAGGTATCATAATTGTGTGAAGATACAAGAGAGTGAGACAAGAACTGTAGTGTAGAAACCCAGAGGATGAATATCTCACCAAATAGCATTACATTCATTTGTTAAAAAACATTGGTCAAGCAAAGTCAAATGAATCTAAAGCCTACATTCCATCTGCTTTGTGGTTCCACAAAGATCAAAAGAAAGTCCCTCAAATATTACAATCCTAGAGCTTGTAGTAAGTAATGTTAGGATACCTTGGGACTGAAGGACCAGTTGGAATTGCCTCAAAAACTCCTCAAAATTTACCAACAGTCCTGGAAATTATATTCCAGGAATTTTTTGGAGATCATCCCAGTTAGATTCTGCCTAAATATATGTTTTAAGGGACTTCCTAAAAGTCCTCCCTTCCTTGCCACCTCTAAATTCATTGCTATTTCCCCCTCCCCCATCCCCACCCCATGGAATATGAATTGCAGGTATTCATCTGGATTGCAGAGCTGTAACAAGATATTCTTCTGGGAGGTGCTGACATCAGCTGTACCTCCAGCTGATCCCTTCAGAGCCACGCCCTTTGGAGATCTAATTTGGGTGAACTCTCAAGAGATTTGTTTTCCTCTGGTGCTTAGATGCACTATACCTTGACCTCTCTGAGCTCTGATTAGCCTTCCTGCATGGATGAGTAGGAGTAGACAGTAGATGAATTTAAGGATTAAATACCTACTTTAATTTTGCTTTTGGTAATTCAGCAGTCATAGACATTGTCTTCTATCATGTAGAAATGCACACGCCTGATAATGCTTGGGTCTTTCAAAATAGGGCTAAGAGTAGCACAACAATTAAAATTCAAGGAGAAATTGAAATTGCACTGGGATTCCGTTTATTATTTAATGCTTCCAGGAAGGGTCGAATTCCAAGAATGATAGAAAGTCTTGATGTTTGTCACCAGCCTGGAGACACAGCTAGTTACAAACTGGCATTTTATCTGACTTGGGGCCACAGACCTCTCTAAACTAATTTGTAATGGTCTTGCTTCCATTCTACTGAGCTAAATCTGTCAGTCAATATGAATTCACTGTATTTCTATTGCATAACCTAGCTTGAGTTTAGTGATGGAGAAAACACCAGAAAAAGAAGATAGAGCTGTTGAGCTTGTGAAGACCACATTGAGAGAGGGAAACAAGAATGATACATATGAAAGGATAATTCTCATTTCTACTGCTTTGGAGTTCTACATTTGACAGTGTTTCTCCTTATGCATAGTTTCATTCGATTTTACAGAGACCCTGGGCTGGCGAATGCACTAATTTAGTGATGCAGATTATGAATGAATGCTATAGTTAGATGGTGCATCTGGATCTCTCCAAAGAATGTCCTCTTTTATAGAGGACTTGAAAGAAAGCTCATGTGACAAAGTGCTGGCAGTGCCTGAAGTAAAATCTGGTCATCTGTGTGTTTTCCCACCAGATCTGAGTACAGCTGGCTTCATTGGCAATCTATAAGGAAAAGGATGGGCTTAGAAATATCTGTATGATGGCTGCATTACTGCCTTCCCCACCAATCCTATTTCAAAAGGTGTTAATGGATGACTACTGTTCTTCATTTTAGGGCTATATTTTGTTCTGTATATATACTGGCTACAGCAGAACAATAAAAGGGGAGAAGGTTCAAACACTTCAGAAAGAAGTTGGGTCTTGCCTTCTCAGTTTAGAAATGTCAGTTTACTCTCGATAAGGTTCAGCTTTTCACATAAGTTCGTTTCATGGTTACCTATCTGGCCTAATTAAAGATAGAACAGGAAAGCACTCTTTATCCCTAAATGCTTGAACTTTCATCACTGGCAAATCTTTCCTCTCTGTTTCTTTTGTAACATGGTACCTTATTTTATTTTATTTTTTAGGTTCTCCCCATTGCTAAGCTCAAAACATGATATGTGGTAGGAGTGCAGTGAATCCATGTTGTATGACTAACTTAGCTCATTGGAATGCAAGCAAAAACACTACAACTCAGTTTAAGAAAGTCTGTGGCCCCAAGTTAGATAAAATACCCATTACTAACTAGCTGTGTCTCTGGTTTGATGACAAACATCACACATTTTTCTATCATTCCTGGGATTCAGTCCTTGTTAAAATTATTAAATAACATACAAAGATGAGTATAGCTGTGATCCCTGTCATTAAAGATTTCACAGGCTAGTAGTGGAGAAAGTTACTGAAATAATTATAAGTTTAATAAATTTGATAGCTTTATCAGATGCCATAAACAAATGCCCTCAGGGTAAAGGCAGGTAAGGTCAGCTAATGAATAATGAAATGATAGGGAGTTGTGGGGATGTAATAAAATGTAAGTGATCATGCCCTACCTAAAGGCTTCAAATTTACAATTATTTAAATATGCTCCACCTACCAATATACAGACAGTGCCAAAAAATGTGTACACATTTTAAGAAAGGAAAAAAAATACTGTATTAAAATTGTAATACTCAATATCTACTGATAACAAAATATGAATACAAATCATGTGTATACATCTTTTTGACACCCCCGATATTGTTTGTCACCTGCCTAGGATATCAGGACATTTTACTTCTCTGGAAGGAAAAAGACTATAAGTACAGGGCCAGAGTTGCATGTGCAAAAAAGTAAAACTATGTTGACAGCTGCATTAAGCCAATTAAACTGAGTTTGTAATAAACAGATGTATTAAAATAGATTGTGGATTGTGCATATCATGGAAATAGTATGCAGCCATCAAGTGTTATGTTTTTAAAGAATATATAATGGCATGTAGAAATTCTCAAAAGATGAAGACTGAAAAGATCCCGATAAAACTTTCTCTATATATATTACAATCCTAATACATGGACAAACTTATGGAAAATAAAAGACTAAGGAAACAAACCAAAATATTTGCATCAGTGTATTCTGGCTGGTGGGTTGGCTAATCTTCTTTATTTCTTCTTTATATTATTTTACAGCTCTGCAATAAACTATATCTTTGGTTGTAGTCAGGAAAATTTATAATTATATTTTAATGGCATGCTAAACCTGAAGAATAAAGGGATTTCAATACAAGGAGGCTAAATGAGTATGTGTATATAGTAGAGAAAGTGTGACTCTCCCACCTCCAAAGTCATATCACCTAGGCAAATACATAGAGACAAGTCTATGTTTGTCTCAATTTTGAATGTGTTCTAGGCAGTTTATGCTAAAATAAATGGTGACTAGCAGATCCCAAACTCACTTTTATTATTGAAGGCTGTAAACCATAATTTAAAAAAGATTTGCCAGTGCTCTCCCCTCTCTGTGTACTGGTACAACTTGCTTCAACTAATAAGTGTATTTCTGAAGACATTTTTGTATGTGTGCATTATAGACTGCCCTGCAGGAATAGAACTATCTTTAGTTGAGTACCTATTATGTGTCAGACAGTGTGCTAAGTGTTTTCCAATCATAATTTCACTTAATCTATACTACAAATCAGAAATTCAGGTACTGTGTTCCATATTTTACAGGTGAGAAAACTGAGTTAAAGGAAGTTAAAGTATCTGCTCAAGGAAGTTTGCACAGTTCAAGAGTGGCAAAATCTTAAATTCATCATGTTATGGTCACACTCAGTATTTTTTCCATTATAACCATTTGGCATAATGTTTGACACCCAACCTCTGAACCTTGGATTTTTTTTTTTACCTTTAATATCAAGAGATGACATGATAAAAAACACAGGAGTCTTTCAGTTCTGACATTTTATGAATTTTCAATTACAGCCAACCTCATAAAGCAGTTATGAGAATTCTGTGCAAGTGTCTTAAAAAAGGAGAAAGGTATGATACAAAGTCAAAGTGTTATTTTAATAAATCCAATTTCATTTTCCCATCAATTCACATTACAATTGCAGGGCTTCTTCATTATTCCAGCTGATAGGTTTTCAACAGACAGTTGCTTCTAAAATTTTCACTCTAAGTTTCTCAGGATCCAAGTCTAAATGCAGATAAGCAAATGCATGTACAAATGCTGTGTGTGTGTGTGAGTGTGTGTGTGTGTGTGTGTGTGTGTGTGTATTGAAGTGTGGGGGACCTCAGAAAATTTAACAATCTTTTTTGTAATGTGAATAGTCAGCATTTAATTGCATTTTCATTTATGACTTCTTTTTGTAGTATTTGTTGTTTTTCTAAATACGGCCTGCTCAAAGTAGAAGTAGCATGGAATACAAATGGAGAAATCACCCTGAAGTAAATGAAATGTTGCTTTACTGTCAAGATTCTTCAACGTGTTTTTTTTTTTCTTTAATATTATCATTAGCCTAGGACTATGAGGAATTTACATTCACTTTGTGCTGCTGTCCTGAATTTAAAGCAGATTTTTAATGAGTTAATTAAAAAGGAATATCCTTTTCATAGCTATTTTGTACCCTTCCCCAAACTCAGCTTCCCTGCAATGTTAACCAAATTGGAGAATACCAAAATCTTTTCACTACTGAATTTCTTGTACTAATTGAGCACAGAATATTTTCTTGCCTTTGTAAATGGCTTGCATATGTAATCCCCACTTCAGCAGGTTTAAATTAAAGAACACGTAAAAAAATTGAGAGGGTCTTCTGACTTGTGGGCTACAATTCTTTTTTCCTTAACAAATTTAAATATATAACTTATATATACTTATATATTTATATATAATACATGTGTATATATATATATACGTATACACATATATATTCAGAGTTAACAGATTTTACGTGTTTGGGGAGGACGGGGAGGCAACGGCTGGTTTCATGGACATTTTAGGAAAAAATAACTTTGATCTGTTCATATATTTAAATCATGTAACAATGTTTATTGTGACAGAATTTTCAAAAACCAAAGAAAGATCCTGACAAGAATTTTCAGCATGGGCAGTTGGAAGTAAGTAAGCATTTAAATAAATACTAGTTCAAAGATATGATGGCTATAGCACATGTTCTATATTAAGTTGATAAGGATTTGATTGGTGAGATTTCAGGTGTGTTTAAATCATGTATTGTGATGATGTCTTCTGTTTATCTTTTAAATCAGCCACATTACAATTTTACACAAGCTAGAAAGTTTTATTTTACTTTGTTTTAATCTGCTGCTATATAAATAATTTGGAAGAAATAAATTCAAAAGTAAATAATTATATTTCTAGAAATAAATACTGTTGATTGAAACATCTAGGATTTAGGATAACATTTTTCTAACCTGTTGATCCATACTGACCATATTTTTAAGAAAAATAAAACTTTGTCCTTATAACAGTCTCTGTTACTCTTACATGGATTGTTCTTCTGAAAAATCTTTTTTCATATAAAGAATAGTGAATTTTACTAACATTTGGCTTAAGGACAAGAATAGAAGTTTTTATTCTTTTGGACATTGTATAAACTGTTTGATGTTGTTTTAGTTCACAGAATTCAAATATTGTCAAATGAGAAGACTTTGCACGAATCCATATTAAAAGGATCCAGCATGTTCAAAATTATAGTGTCTATTATCAGTAATACCAATTAATGGTAAACATCGTAAAACTGGGTTCCTTTGGAAACAAATCAGAAGGAAGTCATTTATATATTGGCAAGGTATTATTTTTAATTTTGCCAAAACAACCCAGAGGGACTTTTATGGCTCTACTTCATCTGAAGTCACTACCACCTGCCAAACATAGTAAACAAAAATAAATAAAAATAAGGGTGTTTAATATGCTTAGATAATTAGAGTCATTTAATTTGATTTGATTCATTTGCCTTAGTTTTATGTACAATTCTTTGATCTATTGAATTCGAGGAAAACCACCATAGAAAATAAGTGTTGTGGTTTGAGTAGGTGGTTCTTTTTGATTTAACTACATTGTAACTACGTTTTTAGTTCATCTCACAGGTAAACAAGTTAGCTGTTCTTTGGAAATTAGCACATTACATTTCAGAGGAAGTCCAGAAACTACAGTCAAATGTACCCCTAGCCATGTTGTGGTAATCATGATAGCACAATTCTGTTACTGTCACATTCTTTAACTGTAGCAGTTGTATTAAAAATTGTAAAAGTAAATAAATAGAAAATATTAAGCCAAAATATACAAAACCTTTTCATTATTTATATTTGTTTTAATATCAATTACTTTAAAAAACAATTGATTCCTTTAAGAGAGGAATCCCAGTTGGATTCCAAAATATAGCCCAACCAGTATTTTAGGAGATAAAGTACAGATTCTCTGTCATAAAGGGAGCTGGGAATTCACCTGGGTAATCAACTTTGTGACCTGAAAGCTGCTTCACTGCTCACAGGGATATTCATTTAGGTGAGACCCACACCTGGTAGTAATGATCAAAATGTGCTGGAATATTTAAGATCTCATAGGGCTGACATTCTCAGCAGCAAGTGTACAACATACTCTGGGGTTGAGGATAAAAAGCATTGCTACAGTTGAGTTCCAGGTGTGAAGGAGATTTATGACACCCTATTGATTATGATTTTCTTTAGGGCCTAGAATCCCTACAGTAATTCATCTGAAGGACCTAACAGCACTGCAGTGGTTTGCAAGAGCAACTGACATATAAGAAAGCTTTGTTTCTGACGGCATTAACTACATAGATAATTGCACTTATTAATTCACATGTCATGCTTGTGTTTGGGGATAAGGCTAAAAGGTCACTTCTCTGATGCATGTTCTCTGAATCCTTTCTACTTTTACAATAGGTTTCATAATATGTGTAAGAAATAAAAAGAAAGGTGACCGATTATTTAAATTCATCTGGTATGCCACTCCTCTCTCTCTCTGTCTCTCCCTCTCTTTTTAATTTAAGTATAATTGGTATACAATATCATATTAGTTATTCATTTCAGGTGTATAGTATAGTGATTCAACATTTTTATACCTTACAGTGTGATGCGTCATACACACATCAAACATGTAGACTCATAACCCAGTAGACAATGCTTTTCAAGATGTACGATCATCATCTATCTATGTGGATTCTGAATTTAGTGTTAAAAAGCACCCACTTCCAGAGAAATGTAAGTCCAAATTTCTTGTATTCTAAATTGAATATTATGTTTCTTATGGAAAACACTTAGGGAAAGGTCTTCTGACTCCGATGTTGATGCTCCTATTATTACACCACCTGATCTCTTAAATGAACTGAAGAGTGTATACCGTCAATGATTATGTTATCTGCTATAAATTTTTATTCTCAGAGAATAAAAATTCTAACAATGTAATGATCAGTATTTAATTTTTAAGTTAAATTAATTGGGATGACATTGGTTAATAAAATTATATAGGTTTCAAGTGTACAATTCTGTAATACGTAATCTATATACTGCATTGTATGTTTAACACCCAAAGTCAAATCTCCTTCCTTCACTATATATTTGAACCTCTTTACCCTCTTCTACCTACCCCCTCCCTCCTTACCCTCTGGTAACCACTAAAATGTTGTCTGTGTCTATGAGTTTTTGCTTGTTTGTCTTGTTTGTTCATTGCTTTCAGTTTTATATCCCACAAAATTTAATATTTTTAACAATCCAGCCTCCTTCCTTTTGCTCATGCAATTCCATCCATCTAGAATCTCCTCTCCTCCTCCCTATGCAAATTGTAACCATCACTCAAGATAATCTCAAGTTCCACCTACGCCTTGAATATTTTTGGATCATTTTACTTTAAAATACTCTATTTTAAAGAAGAGTAGTCTGTATAATGTGCTTTGTACTCTCTTATCACATCTCTGTTATTACCTTGACCTATTGATTTGAATCCTATGTTATGTAAAGTTTTACCTATTTGTCTTCTGCCCCCATTAAATTGTAAATTCCTTTTTGTAAAGGGGGCTATCATTTACTTATGAAATTTAGTAGTGGAATTTTAACACTTAGGGAATGCTTACTAGGTGGCAGTCACTATGCTCAGAGTTTTCCAAACATTATCTCATCTTCATATTAAAATTCTTAGCCTAGTGTATAAACCTCGTATTCTTATTATATCGTAGGATGTGTTACTTATATCACTACAGAGTAGTATTTAAGAATCAGCATTTAATGTCAGACAATGCTAAGTACAAATGCTGGCTCTGTTACTTACTTGTTCAGGTAATTTACACTTAGCTACAGGTATCATAAATTGTATGATGCATATAGAGACTGACAGATTGAAACAAAGAAAAAAAAACTTTTGGGCTTAATAATTGGCAAGTGCTTATTAAAATACTTTTGAGCCAATACAAGAACTCAGAGTCATCACTCTTACCATCAATTCTTACTTTCAATAACCACGGGTTTTTAAGATTGAGATGAACTTCTGAACTCTATAAAACATATTTTAGTAGCTACTTGGTAGGGGTTGGGAAACATGAATTCTGAATATCATCAGCTTTATATACTTGTTTGTCTCTTTCTCATAAAACTATATGTTTGAATGTTTAAAAAATATTTGATTCTCCCTCAAGTGGGCATCATTGTAATTAGAAATGGTTTGTGAGCTATAGTTTTAAAATGAACATCAGATTTGCAGATACCTCTGCAGTATTATTTCAAACCACTACACTCCCACATATCACTGAGCACAGGGAACCAGAGAAGAAAAATGCAAGATTCTGAAAATAGCACAGAGATAACTTGATTACTTAACAAAAATAGTAAAGTGAAAAAATTAGCAGGCTGTTAGATTTTCAGGTTCTAAGAATTGTTTAGTTTAACTCACGATCCTCCCGCCCAAAAAATTATCACCAAAGGTATGTGGCACATAAGACTGGTCTACATCTCAGGTATGGGTGTGGATGTGAGACAGACAGAGAGACAAAGAGACAGAGATAGAGAAAACACTTCCATGCAGTTTACTTTACTATATAATGACTTGGCTTTCACCTATGGGGACAAGTGACATCCGAGTATTTCTGGTCATTTAGCAGATCAAAGAGAAGAAAAACAACACAAAGTCTGAAATGTCAAATGCCTGCATTTTCCTTTCACATGGGTATTTCAAAACAAAAACTGGGCTTTCAAAATAGGAGAATTTGGTAAGTTTCACGTGTGTTACAGCTACCCTATTTCAAGCTTGTGTTTAGATTGGATCCAAATGCTTCACTGACAGATGTGGGGGCACATCCAAATAGTTGCTCCTGGATAAAGTTATTTACACTGAAGTTTGACCCACAAGGGCAACAGAGCAGCTAAGTACCCTGGATAATACTAACAGATAGCTCTACTTTGCTCCAGATCATTTAGATTAAAAAAAGCTTTCTGATAACTTCAAAGCTTCTTTCCCTCAGCATGCCTGCTAGTTTCCATGAAAATAGGAATTTGAAACGTATACCCTTTATATCAAAATATCAGGAAACAGAACCTTAGCATTTGGACTCTGTCTCAAAAGCCTTCAACAAAATTGGCCACGTACCATTATATCTATTATAGTTATAGGCCAGCAAGGTTACCCAATGTGAAGGAAGCAGAATCATTATTGCATCGTAAGGTCAATTTTAAAAAGAATTTTGGAGTTAAACTGCAGGGAGGAAGGATTTAATTTGGTCAACCATATGTGTGCTCATCAAGTATGAATATACTTATGTAACATGCATCATACCATATGTGTTTGTTCCCAATCCCTTACACACTGTGGTCTAAGAAGAGTCCAGACTATGAGAACATTTTCTCAGTTCTTCTTGATTTGATTTATTATTATTTTATATCTTTCAAGTATAAACTTTTTTGTTATTTTTATTAAAATTACAGTGCTCAGTATAAAAACTAAAAACAATACTGAATACAACAGTGATAACACTGTTTATTGCTTAGCTTCGTGGTTTGATTTAAATACAAATCTTGAGTTGGCCATAGTTTAAATTTATGTTTTAACAAAAGTTTCAGGGAAGGGTGTTGGCTTAGGGGAAATAAATGTGTTTTTTAACTTTTTGATGTAATATGAGATTTTAGAGAAAGGCTTCACCTAGCATGAGGCATTTAAAAGAAATAACATTAAAGTCTCTATCTCAATACAATAAGATGTCATCCAAGTCCCATGCCTGTTAAGAGGGGAAATACTTTTTTAAAAATGATATTCACTACAATTTTCTCATGGATTAAAAGAATGGGCTTCTTGTAGTTGAACTGTAATAGAGTACCTTTCTTTCCATTCATCCCCTGCCTTCTTTTTTTTTAATAATATTGCTTTCCTTATTATTCAAGTAGAAAAAAGACAATCTTGAAATATGAAGGTCAGACCTCCCCAACACACACACTATTTGCAAATGAGCTTTCATACCATTGTACTGAATAAATGCTTGCCTTTCATGTCATACATTTGATTCAAATTATTTGACAAAAAATAAGTGTATTTTAAATTGTCAGTAACTATAATGAGTACCCCCTCACTGAAGACAAACCTATAATTTGGTAGTAGGAGATATGCTAATATTGTAAACCATGGTGTTCTTTTTGTTTACCTGTGGCAGCAATAATCTTTGAATTACAGCTGTGCCATTGATCTAGATTGCTGCTTATTTTACCAAGAAAATTATTATTTATAGGCTCAAAGGACCTTAAGACTCATGTGAAGTTCAATATAGCAGAAATAAGGGAATGTTTATTAGGTGGGGTAAATTGATGCTAACTTTTTATATTGTGGTTTGGAATGAGAGGAGTTTGTTATATATTGGAAACAGGAAAAAAGGAAAAGAAGGAATTTCTTCATACAGCCAGAAGCAGAGGAACAACTTAGACCCAAGCCCAGTGCCCTTTCTCCCTGTACTGCAATTGTCTGACAAGTATGCTGCAAGAGTGACTGAGGAGGGAAAACATTCCTTCTAGTTTGGGAGAATAAAAGGTTGCACCAATTTCTTACTTACGGTGACCAAGTCAAAGAAGAATTCAATTAAAGCAGCACTAAGGAAACTTTTGAAACAATAAATTATGTTTCTTTTACTTTAGTAAGAGTTGTCAAATTGTATCCAGGTGGAAAATTTAACTTCCTCCTTTTTAAAAAAATAACAAGATAATACAAATGCTACTGTCCATTTGAAGCATCCCTGAGAAACATGCCAAAGTCAATCTTTATGTGAAATTTGAGATTGTTCCTTCCTTTCCTGTGGGGGGTTGGGGTGGGGGGAAATTCCATTTAAATATTTTCTGCACCAGCAATAGTAAGGAGAAATACAACTTTCTGTACTTTATCCTCTGAAGATCAAATTCATTTTAGTGACATGAAAAGTAGTAGACATTTAAATGTAAGAGTATAAGAATATATTCATTATATTTCTAGTTGCAAACTCAGAGGCCTTTCGCTCCACTAAAAATCAAATAAATAGTGAATCCATGGAGTCAATTTATCCTACTTAGAATAATAGAGAGAGTTCTGACCATTTTTCTTTCAAAGTTACTGCCTGCTTGTAAAAGAAAAAAGAGATGAGAAAGTTAGACACCAAAATGTTAACATTGAATATTATTATGTACTTCTTTGTACATGCTACTTATCTGAATTTCCTGCATTTTCTAAAATACATTTAGGATGAGCAAAAGTTATTTTTTTTAATTGTGGGTCTGGTATTATCACATACTCATTTTCTTTCATTATATATGCACCATTTGAACCTTTTAAAAATCATTCTAATTCACAATTTTGAGACTAGTGAGCAGATAGTAAGTGGAAGTGAAAATCTTTAGTTATTCTTCCATCTATTCATTCTAAAATATTTCTTGTACATCTCTGATGTACACATCACTATATTGGGTGCTGTGTGAAATTGAAGACAACAGTCTCTGACCTTTAGAAATCAAAAATGCTAAAAGCATATATATTCTGCCATAAGAAAAGATGAAATAGTGCCATTTGTAACAACATAGATGGAACATGAGATTATAATGCTAAGTAAAATAAGTCAGACAGAAAAATCAAGAACCATATGATTTCACTGATATGTGGTATATAAAACTGAAAACAACAAAGGAACAAGACAAATAAAGAAACAAAAACTCATCAACACACACAATAGTTTAGTGGTTACCAGAGGGTAAGGGGGGAAGGGGGTAGTAGACAAGGGTAAAAGGGATCAAATACATGGTGATGGAAAGAGAAGTGACTCTGGGTAGTGAACAGACAATGTGATATATAGATGATGTATTACAGAATTATACACCTGAAACCTATGTAACTTTGCTAACAATTGTCACCCCAATAAACTTGAATAAAAAAATAAAATAAAAATATCAATAAATAAGTAAATAAATGCTAAAAGCTTTCCCAAGTATCTTATAATAGTCATATGTGATGAGGGGTTGTGGTGCAAGCTCAGTATTTGTAAGAGTAGGCTACGAATACCAGGTGAGAAATTTGGATTTTATGTTGCAAGAGGAAAGTTTTAATGTTTCTAAATGAAGGACATAATCAAAATGATGCCTTAGAAAGATAATTTTTGGCCATGTTTATTGAGCTGCATTAAAATAGGTGGACATCTAGAGTAAAGAAACACAATAGTATTGTCAGTGTGCAAATACTGAGAAAGAAAAATCAACTCATTTCAGCGCTTGGTGCTGCTGTGGGGTGAGACTGGAGCAGGGAAGGAGGGGAGTACTGGCTGGCCACAGAGAGGATTGAAACAAAACTATCTCTGAAATTGTTAATTTTGAAAGACTAAAGAGATATTGTCACATGATAACAAATAAAATTCAGTGCCTCCATAGATGTATAAGGCCGGTTATGAGTTTCAATATTAGCAGGAAAATTTACAATTAAAGAAAGGGAAAACAAATTCTACGAATTCTGTTACTTGGCAATGTAGTTTCACAAAAGCACCCAGACTAAGGGATTAGGAGCCTACAGTAATATTCTTAGCCCTAGAACTAGCCACTTTTCTGTTCCTCTCTTTCTCTGTCAGCATACTGAGTGTAACCATACTTCTCTCACAGGAATATTCACCAAGAGGTGGGGCAAGTGATTAGGGCTTTTTAGAAGGAAATTGACAGAGAAATCCTAGCTTCATTTTGTTCTGCTCAGTAATAACCGACTCACAGGGATACAGTGGAGATGGTTGAAATATCTGAGAAGCAGTGCCTAGTGGAAACCGAACAAGACTCTTTTGTGAGGGGACAAAAAAACACAAAAAACAAAAACAAACAAAAAAACAAACAAAAAACAAACAAACAAAAAGCCTGGTCTTTTGAAGAGAAGAGAGAGAAGAGTAAAATCAAAAGCACTTCTTAGTGCCTTCTTGGTGATCTCAAGGACTGAAATAGTAAATGCATGTCTGTAAGTCTCCGTTTTACTTTTCCTTCCCTAGGCCGGTGAGACCCATAGAATATTACAAGAGGCAAATTTATATTCAGGGTTACCTTGAGCAGGGGTTGTGAATGAAGGGTAAAATCTAATTACATAATCTTTGAAAATGGATTTCAGTTAAGAACAGCTTGAATTTTTTCTCCCTCACACAATTGAACCTGTTTTGTTCTCCATTGATAATCTCATTTTTATTTTTTTAACTGGTACAAGAAAAAAACTAAGATTTTATCTTCTAGGCTAGTATTTAAATTTTACATTATATTTCAAATAAGCAAAATTGAATGGGGAAGTATATTTTGTTGTTGTACAAAGACCAAAATAAGGCTCTAGGATTAGAGATTTTTCTACATTCATTTTGTCATAAATTTATATTCAGTTGTTGATTTGTATAAAGCAAAAACAGGCTGATAAAATTATATACCCAACCAAAAGTATTAGGTGCTCACATATTTGATTCAAAAGGTGCCATTTTAACTGGTGTTTATTTTTAAAATAGATCCCTGATTAAACTCATATTTTGTCTTTTAATCATCAGATCTCTCAGAATCTTTACAACTCACCAAAATACAGATAAATCCTAAAAGAAAATGTGATTTCTGAATAAGAGCTGTCAAATTAAAATGATTGAGAAATTCAGTTGAGAACTGTGTTCTTTCTCATCAGCTTGTTTCTCACTGTGCATAGAGGGAAACTCGAGGATGGCAACTTAAATTTTCATGATAGATTTAACAGATCACAACCCAATTTAAAACTTAAAAATAAATCCACAATATAAATCGAGGGAAACTGAATGCACCGTGAGAAACAAGCTGATGAGAACACAGTTCTCAACTGAATTTCTCAATCATTTTGATTCACTTTAAAAACCAAAGGAATTGAGGATAATACATTAAAATTGAAATGGGAGACTACCTGAAGAGTCAAGATAAAGTGAGGATCAGAAAATGTTCAGTTGAAAGCATTAACATTAGTTTTTAAGAAGATAATTTGCACAAAGGATTATAAAGAGAAAATACATTGAGGTTTAGAAAGTGTTAATGCATATGAAGAACAGCGATGGAAATCACTGAATAACAACAAAAAGCCCTCGTTAGATGTTGTAGCAGGGTTTCTTTTGGGAGAGGTGGCTTAGAAATAAGTCAACTCATTAGGTTTCTTAGAATAGTATATACAATAAATGCAACACAACTAAGCAAAATATAAAGATTGAAAGAAGCTTTTGGAGAACGTTTTACTTTAGCCCTTTGGACTGGATTTTAAGAAAGAAAAGTCGCTGAGACTATTGTTGCCATTGTTCAGACTTATTTCATAACTTAAACAAAAACTTGTCTAGATTCAAAGGGAAGACTCAATTATAATACCTGAGATGAAGGTGATCATGACCAAAACAGTCTCTTTAGCCTACTCCTCCCTTCCTACCAAAAATTACATGATTTTTTCTCTCTGAAAAAATGGTACATATGCATTTCAAAATAAACAGTTTTTTATTTCATAGGGAACCGGTCACAATGGGCTCTGATTGCAGAGTTGTCTGTTTGGGCAGCCAAGGTCGTAGTCTCAGGAACTCAGGAAGTTTAGGCTCTCCTGTTTTAGTCACATTGTGCTTTCCACATCTCAAAATAACTCCCAGGGTTCTAGCACTTTTATTTAGCAATATTTCTAAATCATTTCTTTTTCTCTGTCCTCTCACTCAGCAAAACTAGTTTAAAAAATGACTAAAGCTTCTGATATCTTAGAAGTCTTTTAAATAGAAAGTTTTTTTAAGGGCTAGTGGTAACTAAATAAATGAAATTTGATGCTAAAGGGTATGTTTATTTTATCTGGTGGTACGATTCCTATGTGTAGAAAGTCGCGGCTCCAAATTCCTGTACTCCTAAGTAGTAGGCAGAATGGACTTATTTTAAGGGCACTTTATTTAGGCCAACGGAATGTGGTCCAATTCCTCCCAGATAATTTCCCAGGACTCACTGGCATTCAAAATCCTTAGAACAAACAGCAAAGGTTTGGTAACTGTTGTGTTGGGATGTGTGCTTGCCTGTATGCGTGTGTGTGCATGCACGTGCACATGTGTGTGCACACAGGCATGCAATAGCATGGGTTGAGGAAAATAGGCCCAGGCAATCCTTAGGCAATGTCAAGAAACAAGGAGGAAGCAAGGGACACTCACTTCCTCTCTGCAGCACAGGGACTGTTGATTTATCAACAGTATTCCAACCAAGGGCCAGATTCAAAAGGAAAGCTACTCTTTCTATGACCTTATTTGTCTGAGTTTAGCAGGAGGTAATAGGTACACATGAGAGATACACTGCTTCCTTAGAACTGTGCTGGATGTTGATGTAAAAAAAATTCTTTGTAGAGCAATTTTGGATGATGAAGTAAAAAAAAAGTTATTTGAGGCTCCTAGCCTCCACTTAAATGTCTCTATTTTTACAGAGCTTTCTTTCCTTTTTCCTAATCCATGGCTCTCTCTTATTTCCAGCTGCTTCTCAATTAATTCCTATTTTAAAAATTCCTATTAAAATTCCTATTAAAAATAATGACAAATTATTGGTTACTAGGTAGGATGCCTTCCAGAGGAAAACTGTAAACTAGAAGCAATTAAAGCCTAAAACAATGAGGTAATGGGTTGTGTAGTTATTATTTGAGGCCTCCCAAAAAAAATCACATCTCATAGACATAAGTGGCTACTGACTGATCCCTATGCAAGACAGGTCCTATTTAAAACAATCTCTTTCAACCAGTACTGCTACAGTTTGTGGATTAAAAACAAACAAACAAAAAAAAAAAACAAGCTCAATAAATTCTTGCTAGTTTGAGCTGACGTGATCGCAGACCAGAAAAAAAAAATACACACACACACACACACACACACACACATATATATATATAACTGTTTAGCATAGCTGTAGTTTAGAAAGTGGCACTCATATGACCAAAGGCTCCCATATTTGAGCCTAGGGGAATCATTTCCACTTCAGGACATCATGAAATGTACATAAATTAATCTATGTAGCTATCCTAATTAGCGGTCTTAGCTCCCTGTTCTGCATGTTTTGACCAGGCAGTGCACCCAATCACTAACTTTATATCCATGTTTATGGCCAATAGCTCCACAAAATCAAAATTGTTTCTATTAATTTCTATTGTCTGTTTTGTTTGTTTGTTTTTTGCCTTCTCTAACACTGTTGATTGGAATTTTTCCTAATTCCTTCTGTTTTTGTTACCTAAGTAGTTGAAGGGGAAAAGCAGCAACAGGTAAAAGGAAGCACTAGTTGCAAACTTTTTTCCAGCATGCTCAGCACCACCATTGCAAATGTTTCTCAGAAATTTTGAGAGATCTGAGGAAATAGAGGTTGAGATAAAATTATTTGGATTCTGCTCTCTTTATATTTACATATATATCATATTGTATCATATCTATCATCTAGCTATCTTACTAGCTATCTTTTTTCCTTCAGATATCTACCCTAAAGGTTTAAAAAGATATATCAAAGCTGCTTTGAGTGATCCCTTTGAAGCCTATGAAATGTTAGTTGTGGGCTTTAAAAAGGAAAGAATTCAGTCAGATATTACCGTTTGAGAAGGTGATATGGGAGCCTCCTCACTATAGAAATTGTAAGTCTCCTTTTCCCTAGTTTCTTAGCTCTTTAGCCCCTGGCTTTGATTGCTCTTCTAATCAGTTTCTGAATCCTAGACTAAAGATTGCTCTTAGCCTGAATCACAGAATGTCTCTCACCCCTGCTTCAGATAACTATTTAAAAGCCTGTGACTTCGCAACATCCCCCAAGCCATTCTGGATCCCCCAGGCCAGTATACTTGTTGATTGTAATTATTGGAGGCTCATGTTCTTTCCAACCCATTCTGGGCCCAGCTCCTAGACAATAGATGCCACCTAAATGACTGGTTGAATGACCACAAGCTTTATAGAGCTAACAGATTTATTAATTAAAATCTATTTTTTCTCATTCAGGGGCCTTGGGGATACAGAGGATATCCCAGCAGGATTGACAGTCGCAACCAAAGACGCCAACACGGTCTTCCAGGCAGATCTCGAGACCCCTTCCTCTCATCTGAGACCAGATAGGGCGAGAGTTCCATGAATCCCCCAATAGGAAGAGACAGCTCTACATCCCTGCCCAGCAGGAAACAGATACAGAAGACAAGACCTTTTGTCCCTCAACTTCCCATAGAGATTTTATGGGGATCATGTCTCTCAAGGGGAAAACAAGTCAGGCAGTTAGAGATAGACATTGGGTCTCTACATTACCACCCAAAAAGAACTCCACTCTGTCCAAAACTTCCCCTTTTCATTGTAAACAAATGGGTACAAGATACCCAACAGGATCAAACCAGCCACTCACACCTGTGCAGTCTAAAAAGATAAGGTAATCGCCTCTTGTCAATCACAGGTGTCAATAAAGTGGTCCCATGCGCAGAAGGGAACAGCCCATTCTAGAGAAAAAAAGGATAAAAACTTCCAAATCCTCTCCAGTCACGCCCTCAGGCCCTCTTTTGATCCCGGGCCCTTGACCCTTTGGGCTGTTTTGCCTTTTGAGCCTCTTCCTTTGTTCCACCTTGAGCCCTGGACCTTTTTGCCTTTGAGCCCCTTCTTTTGCTCCTATTAATGGCGCCTGAGGCCCTTGAGCCATTCTCTACTGCTCGGGTCCACTCCTATTTCCTTGAAGTATACCACTGAGGTAGAAACATTTTTCCTGTGAGTCCCCAAATGATGTAAATCATGTTGGATCTGGGTGTGGGCCGGGATCCTGTCTCCTGAAGCCAAAGAATGGACACACGGACCAGGGAGAGGCAAAAAGTTGTAAAGGAAGATAGTTTATTAGAGGCAGGAGAAGAGGTTGCAGCTCCTAAGTGGAAGGGGGTCCTGAATGGGGGTGCCCAGTGACAGAAGCAAAAGCTCTTACCTTTATACTTTCCCCTGCCTGCTTGGGGAAGGGGGCTGGAGACTTCTGATTGAATTCATCTATCAAGTTTGTCCTGTTTGCTCATTCTGAAGGGATTAACAAACTAATCCATTCATTCCTATCTATCAGATCTGCTCCTTTGTCCAGCCGGAAGGGATTTGAGATTATCTATTAACCTCAAGGTGTATTCTCATGTCTCTGTCCTGGAATGAAGGAGACATTCCAGGGCCTGGAGTTTCAGGATATGGCTGATTTTTGTTTATTCCACCAGGGACCCCCCTGTCTACCTAGCCAACATGCTAACTATCCTGTCTCACTATCTCCTCTAATAAACTGCTTTTTCACTACTTTACCTCAGTATCCCATTCAATTCTTTGCTCGAGACACCAAGAACCTGGTCATGTGCAGAGAAGGTCTCACCGTCTGGTAACAAAGGCGCCTCATTAGGTCATTCATTGCCTCTCTTATACTTGCTTTTCAAATAGCCAGAAGAAATGGAAAACAAACAAACAAACGAAAACAACAGGAAGACATAGGCTGAAGCCTCAAACCCTCAGAAAATTTCTCTTTATACATTTTTTTATGCAAACTGATTTCTCGCATCAAACCACAGTAAAGATTAGTGTCCATATTGGGAGGGAATGTTAAAGGAGTTAGGAAAACAATGACAAATAGGATAAACCCGATAAAGAAATGATTTAACTGTCATCTAAATGGATTATGTATTTAGGGAATATTATGCCATCCAAATAGTGGTAGGTTGGCTTGGGTTTCCAATGTCCATATTTAGTCATTCTCTTCTTGGGTACACAAAGGGCAGTCAATCCAAATTACCAGTCTTATGTCCTATACGGTTCTCTTTCTGTCTCCTGTTTTTTGTTCCCTATTCATTCCTTGTACAAAGGTTGGCCTATAGATGGGATGGCTTGGGGGCGCCCGGAGGCATCTTACAACAATGGCTTTGAGTCCTCCGTTTAACTCTTCAACTGATTAACATTTTGTGTAGCCAGAAGCCAGCCTGACTCAGGGTCTTGGTTTAAAGAGCAGATGGATTAT
Source organism: Rhinolophus hipposideros (assembly GCF_964194185.1). Taxonomy (NCBI): domain Eukaryota; kingdom Metazoa; phylum Chordata; class Mammalia; order Chiroptera; family Rhinolophidae; genus Rhinolophus; species Rhinolophus hipposideros. The sequence continues at coordinate 75,079,335 of NC_138046.1, read as the reverse complement.
GGCCACTGCTCCTTAATTGATTCATTATTTAGGCCATTAATTTTCTTCTCACCAAAAACATCTGGCGTCTGATGCTTGGGGATAAACTGACATTAGCTTCAAGCAAGTTTAATAACAGGTTCATCATCTATAATTGCAAGTTAAAACCAGAGGCAAAAGTTCAGAAAGTATGCAAGTATTTCAAAAGAAAGGACACTATAAGCTGCTTGGTTTAGAAACATTCTTAACCAAAGGATTAATTTTGTTTTGTTATTTTTCACTAAAATTCCATTCACTTTTTGGCAATGTGACATTACCAAACATTTTAATTAAGAGAATAAATATTAAAGAACTTTGCAAATTGTGAAGTGTGATACAAATGTGAAGTTGATTTATAATTTTTATTTCTGACATTCTTTTTGGACTTGGTGGTAAGAAGATAGACAAATAAACATTATAATTTTATATTATAGGATTGCTAATGATACATTGAATATATCTCATTTTTATATCCCATAATAGTCAATGGTTATTGGCCAAATACTTTCTACCTCCAGATACTACTAAATTACATTTTGTTCACTAGGTTGACCCTGGCCAAAATAGCTAAAAGGTGCCTACTACCGTGTTTCCCACAAAATAAGACCTAACCGGAAAATAAGCCCTAGCATGATTTTTCAGGATGACATTCCCTGAACATAAGCCCTAATGCGTCTTTTGGAGCAAAAATTAATATAAGACCCAGTCTTATATTCAGGGAAACACAGTACAACTCTATTACCCTTTTCTTCCTCTAAGACTAAATGTCTCCCTTTGTAGTGTCTCATCATCTTTTGCCTGTCAAAATACTATCTTGGGGAAAGATTTTTCTATTATTCATTTACATTTTAGTAAAAATATGTTCTCTCTCCTATAAAGGATTTACAGTTAAAGACTAATATTTCACTGTGAAATGAAAGGACTCTGGCAAGGGAAATTAGAGTGAAAGTAAAGGAATAAAAAAGTATGTGCATACACATATGTCTATTTTTTTGTTATTGGATATTTCCTGCCATCCCTGAAAACACACTTGCATGGGTGGCTGGCTATTTTGCCTCTGTGCCTAGCTGTCTATATTGGCTGCAGGCAGGTGTTTGGCACCAATCTGTGAAAAGTCAAATGCCCAGATTGGTTGTCAAAAATAAACAGTTGTGTGGGTGGACCTAGCAAGACATTCACAACAGACATCTGGCTTGGACCATCCCTGTGGACTATAGCTTCAACATGTTTCCTCCCACCATTCCTCTGTTCCATGCAATGCCTGCTGGAATCTGCCCAAAGGTGAATTCACTAAGAGGGTAAATGTGTCTGTAGTTATCAGTCTCAGATTTGTAAACCAGCACACCCCCCAACTCTTAATTCAGCAGAAGCTGTGTGAGTCAGTGACAAGAGCTCTTTACTAGACTACTAAAGTCCCAATTGAAATGATTGGTTATTTTAAAGGATCTGAATTCCAAGCACAGAGAAAAGTGTATTTCAATTTAGTCAAAGCCAAATGGACTTTCCTCTCAATTCTCTTTGAACAGAGATAAAGGGGATCCCTCCTTCTACCCCTCCTCCCACAATTCCTTTCTTTTCATCTCATATACTATGTTTTGATAGATTTTTTTTTTTCAGGGAAAAAATGTTCCAACATGTGCAAGCCTTTAGAATGTACCTGTCTTTTAGTGCTAAAGTCCAAAGACAGACACTTTCGAGGTCTTTTAAAGACTGGGGCAGTCAAGGTCATTTCTGAGGCAAAGTTCAGTCAATTGGTCATTTTGGCAGTTTGACTAATTTTTTCTTCCCCAGTTCTTCTGACCACTGTTTACCACTCAGCAACCCTTTCCCACCCCTTATCACCAATTATGGCGTTTCCAGAGTTGATAAATTGCCTTAGTATTATGGAGAAGAGTAATTCCAGATTTAGAGATTTCATAGGCCAGTTTAGCTTCAAAAAAAGATAATTTGACCAATGCAAAGCTGCAAGGCTGCTAACTTTACATTCTGCTAAATAATTGCATATTCAATACTGACTACTTATACTGTGATGTGATACAAGAAATGTTCATTTAACATCAGCAAAAGTGACATGGACAAAATCTCAGGTAAAAATACCATTCATTGTTCATACTGTTCTCATTTCACTTTGATGCAGTTCTTTTGGCATCTAGATAGAGATTGGCATTTGTGAACCAGTGATGCAGGCGTTATCTGAATTCTTGGTGGTCAGATAAACATAGGTCATGGAATCTATGCCCATGATATTTACATATACAGTTTGCTTAAAACGCTGTATTGTCTGCTGAATTCAAAAGGACTTAACACATTTAATTGTGATTAACAAGAATCACCGTGCTCGTGAATATTCATAGACTGGTGTGTTTTGTAATTTGAGGAGTACGATGAAAAACCCCTGTCCTGGATTACAGTGTATTCTTATTTAAATTCTTCCATTGAGGATTCACTTCTTGGTGTTAAAAACAAATAGTTCTCTAAAAATCCAAATACTTCTGGAAAGATAACCTTATACTATAAAGTATTATCAATTGCTTGTACTTTTAAGTCAAATGCTTTCCTCCTAAAAATTAGCTCTGCCAAAGGCATTGAAAAAAATGAAAGTTTTAAAGGTCTGAGGACAAGTTTGAAGAACTGAAGGGTAATTGTGGAACATGGAAGAGAGGGACAGAGCTCTCACCTGGATACCCTTAAACTTTGAGTGTTCTAGACACCTAGAAGGCAAGTATAGGAGGTTTCAGAAATTATATTAAAAATTAGTAATCTAATGACTGTAGACCAAATCTTAAATTCCCCTTTTTTCAGAGTATAGTAAGTACTCACTTAACATTATCGATAGGTTCTTGGAAACTACAACTTTAAACAAAACAACATAAAACAAAACCAATTTTACCATCGGCTAATTGGTATAAATAAGAGTTAAGTTTCTACAACATATTTCTGGTCACAAAAAACATACCAAACTTCTAAATAAAGACCCAAAACACTTATAATGTTAAATATTGAAAAATGTAAGCTATACATACATTTAAGAAAGATTAGTGAAGACAAGTAAGATAATTATTTTACAACCCGCTTATTCCAGTTCAGTGCCCTGAGTAGCTCCCAGGCAGCTCAAGGCACAAGGTGAAATCCGAACCTGGACAGGATATCATTTCATTGTAGGGTGCACTCACACTCATATCTACATTCATTCATACTGGGACAATTTCACACACTAATTAACCCAACATGCATGTCTTTGGGTTATGGGAGTAAAGCAGGGTACCAGGAGAAAACCCACACAGACATGGGGAGAACATGCAAATTCCCCACAGACAGTGGCTCCGACTGGGAATTTTTTCTGTTTCCTCATGAGCTACAAAACAAAATGATATTGAATGAAATGAAATGACTTTATTCAAGGACCTGCTGTATCCCTCTCTTTTATTCAGTCTATCCCCGATTACACTCACCCAAATATTTATTGAATATGTGACGTTAATGAGTAGTATTCCTTATTATAAAATAGTGATTCTCTACTTAAAATATAACAGGGTATGCACAGCTAATTTTAGGCTTTCTTAATGAACCTTGCTGGGGATTAGCTTGCCATTGGGTATGACAGCTCTCTAAGGTAACTAAATACTTCTGTATCCCATGTTTGTTTTCATTTTTATAGAGATTCACACCAAGCACTTTACAACCCTGGAATGGAGAGATCTTTATTCTTGTTGAATTTACCTCTTTTATCTGCTAGATCCTATAGTGGGGACACATGTATCTCTAGGCAATTTAGTGAAGGCAGTCTGCTTTGTATCTTGCTTTTGTTTCTTGACATTTGGTTACACATACTACTTTGAAAAAAATGGCTGTTCATCAAGATAAGAAACCCACTTTTATATCTCTCAAATATCCCTTTGTTTCTCTTATGAAATTTAAGAATGTTGGGCTTGCCATGACTCTTGGTTTCCCTAAGATGGGTAAGTATGTAAATTATACTGTGCCCCTTAGTCATATTCATTAAGCTCTACTGGGCCCTGAAATTATCTTAATATCTTATTGATTCTAATTAATACTTAGTATATTCTTGACATTCAGTACATGTCTGTTACATATGTTGAAAATGAAGATTGCACTCTGTAATTCCCCAGGCAGTTGGGAAGACAAAACATAATCACCCAGCTACTATGTGGCACGGTAGTCATATTCACTTAACACAAAAGGAAGCACTGTTTATCATGTGATTCCTTTATATTCTCCAGATTTTACTCAACAATCTGGGGAAAAAGGAAGTGCCTCTTCTGGCTGAAGTTGACTCTTCTGAGAATGTGGAAAATTAGGATGATGGAGCAAACCTTTCAAGAATTATCTGTCCTCCAACTACTTTCCATGAGCTTCATCAGTGCTTCACTATCCATCAGTGATTAATGATGAGCTGTTAATTCCCAATTCCCACACTCAAGTACGACCTGATTTTCCAAGTCTTTTTTTTTTCTTTTGGGCCCAAATAAAATGTATTATAATATTAAACTTATTAGTCAAGTTATCTTTGCAAGATTAGATACAGGACATTCTGTATTTTTATTTGCTAAATCTGGAAACCGTAGAAAGGGAAAATGTGTGGCAGTGAAGCATAGTGCTTAAGGACATAACCTTTAATGTCTAACTGAATCTGGTTTATACCCTGACTTTGACACATAGTAGTTACATAATCTTAGTAAAATCCTTAACCTCTCTAAGCCTAAGTGTCTTTAACTGTAAGTGGAAATGACGATAATATTTAGTTCATTGAATTATCTTAGAATAAATTAGATTATTCATGTAAATTGGTTAGTCTAATGCTCAAAAATTGTTGCTCTTATTTTTTTTTCATGGAGTGTGCCTGCCTATATCAACCAGTTTAGATTATAACCCTGAAGTAAACAGGAGACAGTACATAAAGAGCTTTAAAAAAGAATTTAGTGAATGCTGTTCTCTGGCAGGCTCTGCTAATTGCCTGAGTTTCTGAGACAAAGTCACTATAGAAGTGTTTGCTCAGCATTAGAGATGCCTTCTTCAAGCATTTGAGGTAGCCAAATAATTGAATCGTACTGAAACATAATTCAGAATTATAATCTGGTAACAATATTGCCATGTTTACATGAGTTTTTCTTTTACTAAACTACAATGCAACTTTCCAGAATTCAGTATTGTCTGTCTGTTTCCTGTAAAAATAATTTATCTCTGTGTTTCTCAACTCTTTCCTTCATGTACTCATACTTACCTGATAACTCCAGTACCATGTTTTAGTTTGCTAGGGCTCCCATAACAAAATACCACAGACTAGGAGGCTTAAACAAAAATGCATTTTCTCACAGTTCTGGAGGCTAGAAGTCCAAGATCAAGGTGTCAATGGCTTAGGTTTCTTCTAAAGCCTCTCTCCTTGGCATTCAGGTAGCCACTGTCTCATTCTGTCTTTACAGAGTCTTTAATCTATGTTTGTGTATGCCCATATTGTCTCACTTTGTGTCTAAATTTCCTCTGCTTATAAGAACAACAGTGAGATTGGATTAGGACCCATTTTAGCCTCATTTAATTTAATCATCTCTTTAAAGGCCAGTCTCCAAATACAGTCACATTCTGAGATATTCGGGCTTAGGGCTTCAATATGTGAATTGTGGGGAGACATAATTCACCCCATAGCAACCATCAAAAATACAATGAATTGGCTTATGCTTCCCATTGCTTTACATTGCTCAGAAGATAAGAACATAGTTTAGATGGAAGAGAGTTTTTAGGTCCTTAGCAAAAACATAGGTTGTCCTCTCCAAATACAATGCTGGTTACTACTGCATGAAAATAGCACTGGACTGAAAAATTAATGACAGAATAAATAAGCCATGTTTGATTTGTCATAGGATGCCATTGACCAAATCATATTCTTTTCTTTATTACTTTTTCTGTTTTGTTTTAAATAGACTTTACTTTTTATATCAGTTTTAGTTTCACAGCAAAATTGAGGGAGAAGGACACAGTTTCCACATACCGTGTTTCCCTGAAAATAAGACCGGGTCTTATATTAAGTTTTGCTCCAAAAGACGCATTAGGGCTTATGTTCAGGGGATGTCATCCTGAAAAAGCATGCTAGGGCTTATTTTCCAGTTAGGTCTTGGTTTCGGGGAAATACAATATTTCTACCCAACCCCTCAGATAGCCTCCCCTACTATCAACATCCTGCATCAAAATGATACATTTGTTACAATCAATCAACCTATATGAACACACAATTATCACCCCAAATCCAAAGTTTACACAGGTTTCATTCTTGATGTTGAACATTCTATAATATGATTAATATCAAATATCCATTATTATAGTATCATACAGAACAATTTCACTGTCCTAAATACTCGGTGCTCCTAGTCATCTCTCCCTCACCTAACCACGGACAAGCACTTATCTCTTTACCATCTCCATAATTTTGACTTTTCCAGGATGTTATATAGTTGAAATTATATAGTATATAGCCTTTTCAGATATACTTCTTTCACTTAGTAGCAAGCATTTAAAGTTCCTCCATATCTTTCCTTGGCTTGATTGCTATTTCATTCTAGCACTGAATAATATGTCATTGTCTAGATGTACTGACATTTATTTATCCATCTACCTAATGAAGGACATCTTGGTTGCATCCAAGTTTTGGCAATTATAAATAAAGTTGCTATAAACACCTAAGTGCATTTTTTGGGAGCATAAATTTTCAATTTCTTTTCTTTAAATTAAATCTTATTGGGATGACAATTGTTAGGAAAGTTATATAGGTTTCAGGTGCACAATTCTGTAATACATCATCTATATATCGCATTGTGTGTTCACCACCCAGAGTCAGTTCTCCTTCCATCACCATATATTTGATGCCTTTTACCCTCATCTGCCACCCCTCTTTCCCCTTACCCTCTGGTAACCAGTGAACTATTGTCTGTGTCTATGAGTTTTTATTTCTTCATTTGTTTGTCTTGTTCCTTTGTTGTTTTCAGTTTTGTATACCACATATCAGTGAAATCATATGGTTCTCGAATTTTTCTCTCTGACTTATTTTGCTTAGCATAATAATCTCAAGATTCATCATGTTGTTGCACATGGCAGTATTTCATCATTTCTTATAGCAGAATAGTATTCCATTGTGTATATACACCACAATTTCTTTATCCAATCATCTATTGAAGGACACTGGTTGTTTCCATGTCTTGGCCACTGTAAATAAAGCTGCAGTGAACGTCAGAGCACATATACCTTTATGGATAAATGTTTTCAGATTTTTGAGTGGTTGACAGACAGGAGATGGATTGCTGGGTCAAATGGTAATTCTATTCTAAATTTTTTGAGGCTCCTCCACACTGCCTTCCATAGCAGCCGCACCAATCTGCATTCCCACCAAGAGTCTCTGCAACACTTGTTATTATTTGTCTTGTTGACGGTAGCCAATCTAACTGTTGTGAGATAATATCTCGTTGGGGTTTTTATTTGCATTTCTCTGATGATTAGTGATGTTAAGCATTTTTTCATATGTCTATTGGCCATCTGTATGTGAGCATAACTTTTCAACACACTTGGGTGAACACCAGAGTGTAGTTGCTGGATTGTATGGTAAGAGTATGTTTAGTTTTGTAAGAAAGTGCCAAACAGTCATATTATTTGTTTTATTTTATATTCTTTGTAAAGAAGCATTTGAATGGAAAGACAAACTATGAAATTACAAACACCATGCACAGAATGCATTCATAATATATATGGGTCTAAAATCTAAAATTATTATTTAAATTTGGGCAGAACAATATGTAATTTGAACATAAATAACCATAGATAAACTTGTTAATAAAAAGAGGTAATAATATGGTGGGAATAATGAACTGATGCAGTTATATATGTTAAAATAGTTTTAAAGTTAAACTTAAAAAGCATTGAAGTGCTAGGCAATTTAAATTATTCATGTAAACATCTTTATTTATGTTAGGTTTAAAATTTTCAAATCCATTTTTTTTTTTTGGTGTTCACATTTCTGACAGTTAAAGAAACTTACAGAGAAGTTAAGTCATTTTTCCCTAAGGTAGCACTTCTATTTTGAGGCCAAAATAGGGCTAGATCCAGGTCCCATGATAAGTCAGCCCTATATTCTTTTATTTCATTTTATTTTTCTATTAGTTTCAGGTGCAAAAGACAACGTAATACTTAGACGTTTATCATTTATATCCCTCACACTGTGTCAACCCCCCTCCCCCATCCACTATCACTGACATCGCAGAGAACTATTACATTTCCACTGTCTCTATTCCTAATGCTGTACTCTGCTTCTTGTAAGTATATATATATATGTATATATATATATATATATATACATATATATATATACACATATATATACATATATATGTATATATACATATATATATAAAATTATAGTTGGCATTTATTATTGTTCAGCTTCAGGTGCACACAGCACTGATCAGGCATCTACATCTTCCCTGAGGTGGTCTCCCAAGTGGGACACGTGTCCATCAGATGCCCTACAAAATCTTTACAACATTATTGATTACGTTCCCCAAATTAATTTTCAAAACCCCGTGGCCATCTTGAGGTTACTGACTGTTGTCTAATCCCCTCATCTTCCCCCTAATCCCCATGCCCCCGCCCATCTAGCAACCCTCAGTTTTTCCTCTTTGTCTCCAAAACTGTATCTCATTACTTCATCCACTTATTCTTTTATTTACTTATTTACTTATTTATTTATTAAATAATTGCTTTATTTTTTAATTACAATTGATATGCAATAGTATATTAGTTTCAGGTGTATAACAGTGATTAGACATTTGTATAACTTACAAAGTGATCATCACAATAAATCTAGTACCCATCTGATACCATATATAGTTATTACAATATTACTGACTATATTTCTTATGCTATACCCTTCATCCCCATGACTATTTTGTAACTACCAATTTGCACTTCTTAATCCCTTCACCTTTTTCACCCTGCCCCTAGACCCTCTCCCACCTTTTACCCCAACAAATCTAGTATCCCTCTGACACCATATATATTTATTACAATATTATTGATTATATTCTTTATGCTATACCAACATCCCCATAAGTACTTATATACATACATATATATATATATATATATATATATATATATATATATATATATGTATACACACACACACACACACACACACACACACACACATATATATATATATATATGTAAAATCATAGTTGGAAATCCCTTGGCCATCTTGTGGTTAACGACTGTTTTCTAATCCCCTCAACTTCCCCATTATCCCAAGCCTCCCCCGCCAATCTAACAACCCACAGTTTTTCCTCTTTGTCTCCAAAACTGTTTCTGATTAGTTCATTCACTTATTATCTTCTTTAGATTCCACATATAAATGAGATCATACAGTATTTGTCTTTCTCTATCTGACTTATTTCACTTAAAGTAATGTTCTCTAGGTCCATCCATGTTGCTGCAAATGGTAAGATTTCTTTCTTCTTTATGGCTGCGTAATACTCCATTGTATAAATGTACCACAGCTTCTTAATCCAGTCATCTACCGATGGACATTTCAGTTGTTTCCATGTCTTGGCTATTGTGTATAGTGCTGCAATAAACATAGGAGTGCGTAAAGATTTTTGAATTGGAGTTTTGGATTTCTCCGGGTAGATACCTAGGAGTGGAATTGCTGGATCATAAGGTAGTTCCATTTTCAGATTTTTGAGATACCTCCATACTGTTTTCCATAGTGGCTGCACCAATCTGCAATCCCACCAACTGTGCACAAGCCTTCCCTTTTCTCCACATCCTCGCCAACACTTGTTGTTTGTTGATTTATTAATGAGAGCCATTTTGGCTGGGGTGAGATGGTATCTCATTGTGGTTTTTATTTGCATTTCTCTGATGGTTAGTGAGGTTGAGCATTTCTTCATATGTCTGTTTGCCATCTGTATGTCCATTTTAGAAAAATGTCTCTTCATGTCCTCTGCCCATTTTTTAATTGGGTTGTTTGTTTTTTTGGAATTATGTTGAGTGAGTTTTTTATAAATTTGTGATATTAACTCCTTATCAGATGTATCATTGGCACATATCTTTTCCAATTCAGTAGGATGCCTTTTTGTTTTATTGATAATTTACTTTGCTGTGAAAAAACTTTTTAGTTTCATGTAATCCCACATGTTTATTTTTTCTCTTACTTCCCTCGCGCGAGGGGATATATCAGTAAAAATCTTACTCTGGGTAATGTCTGTGAAGTTTCTTCCTATATTTTTCTCTAGGTATTTTATGGTTTCAGTTCTTACACTTAAGTCTTTAAGCCATTTTGAATTTATTTTCGTATATGGTGTCAGGAGGTGGTCCAGCTTCATTTTTTTGCATGTGTCTGTCCAGGTTTCCCAGCACCATTTATTGAATAGACTGTCTTTACCACATCATACATTCTTGCTTCCATTGTCATAGATTAAATGCCCATATAGGCATGGATTTATTTCTGGACTCCCTATACTGTTTCATTGATCTATGTGTCTGTTTTTATGCCAGTACCATGCTGTTTTGATTACTGTAGCCTTGTAGTCTAATTTGATGTCAGATATTGTTATACCTCCCACTTTGTTCTTATATCTCAAGATTGCTGAGGCTATCGGGGTTTTTTATGGTCCCATATAAATTTTAGGATTATATGTTCTATTTCTGTGAAAAACGCCATAGGTAGTTTGATAGGAATTGCGTTGAATATGTATATTGCCTTAAGCAGTATGGACATTTTAACTATACTAATTCTTCCTATTCATGAACATGATATGTGTTTCCATCTATTTGTATCTTCTTTCATTTCTTTCTTCAGTGTCTTATAATTTTCTGAGTAAAGATCATTTACTTCTTTGGTTAAATTTATTCCCAGGTATTTTATAGTCTTTGGAGCAATTGTAAATGGGATTGTTTTTTAATTTTTCCTTCTGATGTTTTATTATTGGTACATACAAATGCAACTGATTTCTGAATATTAATTTTATATCCTGCTACTTTGCTAAATTCATCTATCAGGTTAAATAGTTTCTTCGGGGAGTCTTTAGGATTCTCAATATATAGTATCATATCATCTGCATATAACGACAATTTCACTTCCTCCTTACCAATTTGGATGCCTTTTATTTATTTTTCTTGTCTCATTGCTGTGGCTAGAACTTCCAGCACTATGTTGAATAGAAGTGGAGAAAGTGGGCAACCTTGCCTTGTCCCTGATCTTAGGGGGAAAGGTTTCTGCTTTTCCCCATTGAGTATGATATTAGCTGTGGGTTTATCATATATAGCCTTTATAATGTTGAAATATGACCCCTCTATTCCCACTTTCTTAAGGGTTTTTATCATAAATGGCTTCTGTATTTTATCAAATGCTTTTTCTGCATCTATTGATATGATCATGTGATTTTTATTTTTTCATTTTTTTAATGTGGGGTATCACATTAATTGATTTGCGGATGTTGAAACAGCCTTGCATACCAGAGATGAATCCCACTTGATCTGATGTACGATCTTTTTAATGTCTTGCTGAATTCTGTTCGCTAATACATTGTTGAGGATTTTTGCATCTATGTTCATTAGCGATATTGGCCTGTAGTTTTCTTTTTTTCTGGTATCTTTGTCTGATTTTGGGATCAGGGTGATGGTGGCTTCATAAAAAGTGTTTGCTAGTCTGCCCTCCTTCTGGATTTTTTGGAAGACCTTGAGGACAATAGGTGATAATTCTTTTTGGAACGTTTTGTAAAATTCACCTGTAAAGCCATCTGGTCCAGGACTTTTGTTTGTTGAGAGATTGTTGATTACTGATTCAATTTCCCTGGTGGTAATCAGTCTATTCAGGTTTTCTGTTTCTTCTTGAGTTAGTCGTGGAAGGTTGTATGCCTCTAGAAAATTGTCCATTCCTTCCAGATTGTCAAATTTGTTGGCATATAGTTGCTCATAGTAATTTCTTAATTTTTTTGTATTTCTGCAGTGTCTGTTGTCACTTCTCTTTCATTTCTGATTTTATTAATTTGGGTTCTCTCTCTCTCTTTTTTAACGAGTCTGGCTAAAGGTTTGTCAATTTTTTTTTTTTATCTTCTATAAGAAACTACTCTTGGATTCATTGATCTTTTGCATTGTTTTTCTGGTTTCTATAGCATTTATTTTCGCTCTGATCTTTATTGTCTTCTTCCTTGTGCTCACTTTGGGCTTATTTTGCTGTTCTTTTTCCAGATCCCTTAAGTGTGAAGATAAACTGTTGATTAATGATGTTTCTTGTATCTTTAGGTAGGCCTGCAATGCTATGAATTTCCCTCTCAGGACTGTTTTCGCGGCATCCCATAGATTTTGGGTCGTCCTGTTTTTATTTTCGGTTGTCTCGAGATATCCTTTGATTTCTTTCTTCATTTCCTGCTTGACCCATTCATTATTTAGTAACAAGTTATTCAACCTTTATGAATTGGTGTGTCTTCCAGTATTTTTCCTGTAGTTCATTTCTAATTTCATAGCACTGTAGTCAGAGAATACAATTGACATGATTTCAATTCTCTTAAATTAATCAAGACTTGTTTTATGGCCTAACATGTGGTCTATTTTGGAAAATGTTCTATGTGCGCTTGAGAAGAACGTGTATTTTGCAACATTGGGGTGAAATGCTCTGAAAATATCAATTAAATGCAAGTGGTTCAATGTATCATTTAAGGCTGTTGTTTCCACATTGATTTTCTGTCTGGAAGACCTGTCCCTTTTTGTCAGAGGTGTGTTGAAGTCCCCTACTGTGATAGTGTTACTATGGATCTCTGTGTTTATGTCAGTCAATATCTGTTTATATATTTAGGTGTTCCTATGTTGGGTGCATAGATGTTTACTAGGGTTATATCCTCTTGTCGGATCGCTCCCTTTATTATTATATAGTGCCCATTTTTGCTTTTACTATGTTCTTCATTTTAAAATCTATTTTGTCAGATATAAGTATTGCAACTCCAACTTTTTTCTCATTTCCATTTGCATGAAATATCTTACTCCAACCCTTCACTTTCAGCCTGTGTGCATCTTTTGATCTGATGTGAGTCTCTTGTATACAGCATATACAAGGGTCTTGCTTTCTTATCCACTCAGCCACCCTATGCCACTTGATTGGAGCATTTAAACAATTTACATTTAAAGTGATTATTGATAGGTACATAGTTATTGCCATTTTTAATTTGTAGTTAGATTGTTTTCATCTTTCTTCTATTTACAGAAGTCCTTTTAGTATTTCTTGCAATGCAGGGTGGTGGTAATAAATTCTTTTAGCTTATTCTTTTCTGGGAAGCTCTTATCTCTACATCAACTTTAAATGATAGCCTTGCTGGATAAAGCAATCTAGGTTGTAGCCCTTTGTTTTCCATCACTTTGTGTATCTCCTGCCACTCCCTGCTTGCCTTCAATGTATCTGTAGAAAAGTCATTTGATAGTCTTATGGGAGTTCCCTTGTATGTAACCCTCTGTCTTTCTCTTGCTGCTTTTAGGATTCTCACTTTTTCTTTAAGTTTTGCCATTTTAACTATAATATGTCTTGGTGTGGACCTGTTTGGGTTTATCCTGGTTGGAACTGTCTGTACTTCCTGGGCTTTTACGTTAGTTTCCTTCATCAGGTTAGGGAGGTTTTCGGACATTATTACTTCAAATATGTTCTCAATCCCTTGCTTCCTCTCTTCACCTTCTGGTATTCCTATGATGTGCATGTTGTTGCACTTGATGTTATCCCAGAGGTCTCTTAAACCATCTTCATCGGTTTTTATTCTTTTTTTCTTTCTGTTGTTCTGTTTGGGTGATCTCTGTTAATTTGTCTTCTAAGTCACTGATTCGATCCTCTGCTTCATCTAACCTGCTGTTAATTCCTTGAAGTGAGTTCTTTATTTCGGTAATTGTGTTCTTTAATTCTAACTGGTTGTTCCTTATGATTCTACATCCTTCTTTATGTCGTCTCTAAGCTCCTTAAACATTCTTATCACCAGTGTTCTGAACTCTGTTTCTGATAGGTTGGTTATCTCTGCTTCATTTGGATCCACTTCTGGAGGCTTCTTCTGTTCTTTTATTTGGGACACGTTTTCGTTTATCCTTTCTGGCTGACTCTCTGTGTTTGCTTTGATGTATTAGGTAGATCCCCTAGAGTTCTTAGTTCTTGCTGGGTTATCTTTTGTAGTATTTGTCCTTTATATTTGACTTGTACTTCCTCGTTCTTCTCCTCTGCATGTGCTCCAAAGGCTACTCTTGTGTTGTGTATATTGTCCTGTTAAAGAAGATCTTTAATTGGTTTTCCCTTGTGAGTAGGTGGGGTTAACTCCTAGGCTGACTAGTTGTGAGACTTGGCTCTGCCCACCGCAGGGTGTTCTGCTGCCTGAGGTTTGACTGCTTAAATGTGGTTTGGCCTCTATTGGCTTTTGTGCCTGTAGAGAATTCCCTCTGGCTCTGTGACTTGTATTTGAAACCCTATAGTACTCTGGTTTGGTCTGTAGTTGGCCTCTGGATATGTTGAATCTTGTGCCTCTCAACTGGGCCCTGGTAGGGCAGTTTCAGAACAAAGCAAATCACCAAGCCCAACAACAACAACAACAAAAACAAAGAAAAAAATAAAATACATTCACATATAAAAGCAACTGACAACCCCCACTCAACACAGGCAAAGATATCAAATATATAAAGACAAAACAAAGCAAAGCAAAACAAAAAGCATCTCTAGTCTTGCTTTAAGCCCACCAAGTAATATCCAAGTTGTCCTCTGCTGTACCAAAGAGTCCCCTGTGTATTGTGCAGGCAGAGACGGTCACCTGGTGCTCAGAGTGACTTTGGGACTGCAGATTAAAATTTGTGGGGCTGAGGGGTCTGCATGGTAGTTTCTACAAAATCAGTGCAGTTTCTGCCCTTGCCTGCACATATGCACACTGAGAGTAGCACCACCTGCCCTGTGTCCAGTTCTCCTGAGTCTTAGGGCACTTCCTCCGTGTGTGTGTGTGTGTGTGTGTGTGTGTGTGTGGCAGAGAGGAGATTTCTGAGCTTCTGAAAGCCTGGAGCTGCATCTGTCGCTTACTGCTGATCCCTGGGAGTGCCTCGGCAGATGTACTTGTCCCGTCCTAGGCAGGCCAGAAAGGGTGAAGGATGGGGATAGAGGGGTCTTCTCTCTTCCAGCCCAGCCGTGTCACATTCTTCCCGCAGGCCAGAAAAGATGGTGGCTGGGGGTAGAGGAGTCTTTTCTCTCCAAGCCCAGCAAAAATCACACTCTTTCCAGCATCTTCCCTGGGTCAGAGCTGCCTGCCAGTCTTCCCAGCACCTGCGCACTAAGGCTCCTCTGTAATCTGACACTACTCCTCAGTTCAGGGGCCAGTTTAAGTCTCTGGAAGGGCAGCAGTAGGATTGGAAGAGTGAGGGGGAGGGCCCCAGTTATGGAGTTTTTGTCCTTTGTCTGGTCTACGGCCCAACTGGAGGACCCAGCTGAGGTTATTGCAGCAAATGCTGGATATGCTGCCCCTTCGGCATGAGAGATCAGCTGTGGGATGCAGGAAAGAGCCCACCTCCTGGCTTTTGTGTTCTCTGTTCTGTCTTGGTATTCCCTGTGTCTCTGCAGCTGCAGATGCTGGCCGTGTTTCCACCGCCGCAGATGCCGTCCGCATCCCCACAGCCGCAGGTGCGGGCCGCGACTCCACTCACCTCCCTTCCTTCTTCCCCTGCTTGCCCAATTTGCCCACCTGCGAGTAATCCTTTCACGAGTCACTTAGCTGTTCTGCGTGATGAGCAGAGTCCTTTGATGGGTTACAAGTCCCGTTTGTGATAACATCCGGAGGAAAACTCAAAAAGTGGGCCCCGCTGCCTCCATTCCTATTGAGTCACTCAGCCCTATATTCTTTTAATGTTCACTGATGATTTCTAGTATGAGAAAACTTGATTCCCAAGAACTATAACTCTTAGCAGATGTTTTCATTCTAACATCAAGCAACGTGAAAACGGGTGAGGCATACAATTTTCCCATAAACACATAGCACCTAAAGAACTCAAATGTACTTGGGGGTTGGACTTGTCTTTCCTTTGGAAGAAAACTAATTTTCTTCAAAATACAAATTAAGAATGATACATTAATTTGATTTCATATGAGATCTTAATTCATTATTTCTCTTGGTTTACTGGTAAAAGACAGAAAATTCTGGCATGTAATTGAAGTATTATAAAAAATATTACCTTTTTGTCTCACAAGTATTACCTATTAAACTATATAAATAAAAGGTTTATAGTGCCAATATTATGTGGGCGGGTGTATTTCTTTAAAACTGCATTCCCTTCATTAAAAATAACTATTAGAGTCACCAATTTGCAGACTGACTTCCCTAAAAGAAAACATCTAAAACAAATGGTAATTAGATCACAATCGGGAATATGATGACCACCTTACCATTTTCGCTATAGCAGTAAAATTGTCCACAATGCTGGCCTATTTAATGATAAAACAATTATTATTAGCAGACTACTATCTGTGTGAAGGATATGCTATTAAATGTTTATAATTGTTTTTTATTAAATGTATTGGAGTTAATAAAATTACACAGCTGTCACGTGTACAATTCTTTAATACATTATCTGTATATTACATTGTGTGTTCACCATCAAAGTCAAATCTCCTTCCATCACCATATGCAGAGTGTACCAAAAAAATGTATACACATTTTAAGAAAGGCAAACTGTATTAAAATTGTAATACTCCATATATACCTATAACAAAAGATGGATACAAGTCACGTTTGACTGCTGCAATTACAAGAGGTGCTCAAAGTGGTTACCATCAGCGTCCGGATACTTCTGACTATGGTGAACTACTACTTGAGAAACATTGACCAAAGTGTCCACTTGTATACATTTTTTTTGGCACCCCCGGTATTTGACCCCCTTTACCCTTTTCTATTTTCCCCCACTTCCTTTTTCCTCTGGTAATCACCATACAGTTTTCTGTGTCTATGAGTATTTGTTTGTCCCATTTGTTCATTTGTTGCTTTCAGTTTTATATTCCATACATGAATGAAATCATATGATTCTCCACTTTTCAGTCTGACTTATTTCACTTGACCTTCTCATGATTCATCCACGTTATTGCAAATGGCAGCATTTCATCTTTCCTTATGGCTGAGTAGTAATATTGCATTGTATATATGTACCACATTTTCTTTATCTAATCATCTATCGAAGGACACTTTGATTGTTAAAAAATAGAACAGATATATGCCTTATTTTAGTGCATGTAGGTAAGTGGCATACATATTGCTATTCACCTCAATTTGTTATTCTTTATTTCTTGATTTCAAGTATGCACTTGAGTGAATGTGCATGCACACACACACACACACACACACACAAACACATGCTCATGCTGTACTAAGATATATCCATTAACGAACCAGTAAATCTATACACCTAGAATGCAGGACAAAGAATGATAGTACTTGGAACTCAGTAGTTTATGGCTTTTGAAAACTTGAATCTGAAAAAAAGTAGATCAGCAAAATATCCTGTTAGAAATCACAAATGAATAGACATTTTACGGTGAATAGGATGTTTTGTTCAATTCCTGTTAATGTTGAAAAAGGATTCACTAGAACAATAAAAGATTTTATCATAAATATAATGTAGATTTGTGTTTCTTGACAGAAACCTGGTGAAATATTTCAACATGTTCTTAGAAAACAACTTTAGAAATATAAATGATTATTATATTTTTTCTCAAAGTGACCAAATATGTATGTGTTTTAGAAGAGATAGAGCTGAATGCATAATCTATTTTTCTTATATAGTGAAACTAGAGATCTTTTGTGGAGGTAATGATGTTATACTTTTTGTTTTGTTTTGTTTTGTTTTGCCTTGAGCCTGAACTTCAGTCTAGGTAGTATTCTTTCTGTATAGTCTAAGAGCCAGAGTAAAGCAGCAATGATGAAGAAGAAGAAATTGGATTAGGAGGCAGTTGTGAGATTTACATAATAAGCAATCTTGGCAAGTCTCTTTCATTCTGAGTTTCCTCTCATTTATACATTGATAATAATATCTGTCCTGCAGGGCTATTGTAAGGATGTGAAATAAAGATGCAAAGACAAGTTTATACACATGAAAGACCTCAATTTTTCTGACAATCTATCTAGTTAAAATAAAGCAAGTGTAAATTAAGTAAAACAATTATTTTGGTTATTCTGGCTAAATAATAAAGTTAGTATTCATATAACAAGATTTCTGAACCTCCTGTGCAATTACTTCTCAATTAAGTAAGAATTTTACCAGAGCAATTTATTTTGGACTTGAAAGTCTATCTTGTCCACAATATTGACTTGTGGATCCCAATATAATCACATCTCCTCTTAGCTATTGCTACCTTCTTCCTCTTTTACCAAGCTTTGAGAATATAAATATTTATCTACAGCATGCAGTCACTTGCAAGTTCCTAGAGAAAAACATACATCAGTGGAAAACAAATTTGAAAATGAAAGACAAAATGCATGAAATTTCTCCTTTCTGTCACCTTCTTAATTTATCTTGCCCTTGATATAAAATAAATAGGAACTGAATATGAAGTCCAGATCTCATTAAACCTGCTACCTAAGGTCCTGGCCAATCCATGTGAGAAGTACTTTTCTTCATCCCTACAAGTTTATAGTCCTACAAGTTATTTTAATTGTGTGTGCGTGTGTGTGTGTGTGTGTGTGTGTGTGTGCTGACACACATTTCTCTTCTCTCTCTCTCGTTATATCAAGTTCTGAAAGCAGCTTAAAAGACTTAGATTAAGTTCCGACATCATAAGGAATATTTAAGTCAGCCGAAAGGAAAAGTTGTAATTGGGCACCACTCATTATCTTAAAAATAAGCACATGTCACTGCCTTTCAGCCATGGGAAAGCTCACATCAGATGGAAGGGGAGATGGAACTTTAAATTTTAGAATGAGAGAAGTCATGTTTTTTTTAGTAATTACTGAAAACTCTCCTAAAGTCCAGAGATCAAATCTTACATTGTCCTATCATTGGAGGCAACTTGCAGTGTTTGACTTTTTTGCTTCAATAATAACTAGCCTCATTTCCTGTTAAAGATTCTGTAGAACATACTGTGAAAGATCCTGTGAAAGAGTCTGTAGAAAATAGAAAATTTTAATAACTGTTCCATTAAATCGAAGAGCCGTAAGCAAACTGAACCAAATAACAAGTCAGAGCCATGAAATGTGTCTTATCTTTCACACTTTTCTCCTGTGATCCTGTTTCACTAGTACAGTACTTAGGTATAAACCAATTGATGATCAGGGAACTGTTACCTTAATTATGAAATAAAACAACCTTGCTAATGTAGTCTGAAAATCTTGGTAGTTCCCACTCCAGGCGTGTAGTTCTGAATGGGCTCCAAATTCAAATACATAGGCTGTTGTTGCCTGTGATGTGAAGGTTTGAAATAGTCCTACTGATTTGAGTCACCCTGGTTTTATTTCTGTGTTTTATTTATTTATTTGGAACCTCATCCTTTGTCCTTGGGGTAGAGATAAAATGCTAACACTCTTTGGGTCCCAAGCAGCATGCACTTTTGAATAGTCCATTCACTGGGAACCATTTGTTTGAGGAGGCTTTTTGTCTGATTATTGGCCCTGGCCATTAGGGTTCTGGCAAAGATGTGATGAGCCTTGCAGGAAAAATTAAAGAAGATGTAAACAGTAAATGCAGACATTCTGCAACATAGCTAAAAATAAATTGCACTACAGGCAATTATGCAAGTTTTACTGGATACATTAAAAAGACATTAAATGCACAGCTGTTTTAAGTGTCTTTTAAGCTGATAAATTAACTGTCTAATAAATTGTAAGATTTGTCAGCTAATAATGCTATTTTATCTGCTTTAACATATGCCTTCCTAGTTCATGAAGCATTATTGTAAGTGCCAAAAGGAGATAATGTGCATTTTACAGTGTTATGTCTTAAGTGGAATGGATCATTGGCCATGAAGAAGTGTGTTAATAAATCTCCTAGGCTTTGTTAATTGCACTCAATGAAGTGTCACTGTTAAAACACAAAAGCTGTGATAGAGAAAGCTGAACATAATGTCTTTCAGTTTTACAATTAACAGTTCACTAGGCAAATCAACCAAAAAGACCATAATTTGTTGAAGCCTTATTAGCTTACATTTTCCTAGTCAAGGTCATAATTGTGGATGGCTTTAAAGCAATCTTTTAATTCTCATCGAAAAGAGTAACCTTGCTGGAGAGAAGGAACATTTTTCCTTCGAGTGGTATGATATGCCTACCAGGTTGACGAGAAATAAAGTAACACTGAATCAAACAATAGTCTTTTAGAATCATTCACCGTCAAGCCTGAGGGTTTGTCCTTGACTTAAGAAAAATGCTACTTTGTATAGTTTGTCTTAAAATGGTAAATAGGGTAGCCACATTATGAAATTAAGGGACACTACTTCAGAGGCCATTAAGTATAAGCCCTAGCCTTAAAAACTAATAACAATAAAATTAAAAAGTTTGGTTGATGTGAAATTAATGTATTTTTTTCCTTTTAAATTCAGACAAGAGATACTAGTATACTCAATTTGAAAACTCAATATAAAAATCTCTTTCCTGTCAGTTTTGAGAAACTGACAATGAGAGTCATGTTTACAAGTTAGAGCAAAAACTGTTTTCTTTTCCCTTTGCTTTTAAGAATTCACCCTTTATCAGTTTTGATCATCTTGTCAGTTTTCAATTCTGGCCCTGAAAAAGCAGGAATTGCATCTTTAGTAATGCTATGGCTTTAACAATGATTTTCACAAATCATGTGTGGGTAAGGCAAAGGGGAAACAATGAAACTACATACTACTTTTAAAACTAGATGGAATTTTATCTTTCAGGTCAAGAATTACGTATTTCCTGTGTTTGAGCATAAGACTAACCAAAATTGCAGAAATCCTGCATTATCTTCTCTGTTCAATTTCTGACTAGTTAAGTGATACACTGAGTCCTGATGTATTTATCTATAAACTAAGAACATCCATTTTATTGGATCATTGTCAGATCAACAAATTAATATTAGTTATTCTTAATTGTGTGTTAAAATGTCAATTATATAATTCTTACTATTGAAAGCACTTTTATATCTAGTATCTCAATTTATCTTTACGACAATCTTTTGAGGAAGGCAGGACAAGAATTTCTAAATACAAATATTTTCTTTTGGCCTGCTGAGTATAAGGTGTTATGCTAAAGGTTATAATGCTATAACCAAGTATCATGCAGAGTTATCCTAAAAGTTACCTCTTAAAGGTTATCATCTAGTTGTGTAATTGTGCTGGTATTCCGGTAGAAGCAACTGAAGCTCAGGGAAGTGAAGTTATCTTCCTAAACCTACATAGGGAAAAAGAAAACAAACAACAAAAAACTAAGCCTTCAAATATATTTCAGATCTAAAAACCCTTTGAGGTGGTGAAACAAATCCCTTAATTGTCAGTCTAATGCTCTTTCACTTGCTCACAGTGCTTTACTTAGACCACACAGAAAATGAAAATGAAATAGGTCAAATGTTAGCAACCATTGTGGGGGTTCTAAAATCCATGTTGATATTTGGACTAGGTGGGGTGGAGGGAGTAGGTGAAAAGAACTTCAACTCTTTTGTGATACATTCAGTAAACTATTGGAGTAGAACTGCCTCAGATAGCTTCATTTCTGGCCAGACCACCCCAAAGGAGCAGGGAGTCCTAATTATCCTAACCACCAATCCCTTTTTGATTGAGCATGAATGGGATGATTTGATCTTAAGTGGAGATTATACACTGTGCTATGCCGACCAGTCTTCAAATGAACTTAAAAGAAGCTTTTAAAGAATATAGATTATAATTAGTGGGGACTAAATTGTTTGGGAGTATTTTCCTTAACTGCAAAACATTTTTATCACTTTTCTCTTTGAACTGCTGCTTCTACTTGAAGTTAGAAACTGCAAGGAAAGAAATACCATCAGCTCTTTCATTGATGTCTTGATATGCATGTGTAGAAAAAAAATCAAAAGTTATCCAATTTGCATGAGATTTCTAAGTTCATGACTGGTGCACACACAGTTGAGAAAGTTAGAAGTATCTAATCTTCTGAATAGAATCACATCAAAACATGTGCCCATATTGATCTTATGGTTAGAATTATCTATTCTAAACAAAATGAATTAGAAAAAAAATCAAGAAACTGGGAAAGATAGAGAAGGATAGAGAGGAAGGAGGAGAGGGATGAAGGAAGGAAGGAAGGAAAAGAAGGAAGAGAAAAATATAGCATCTTATATTAAGAAATGAGAAGTGCACGTATTTGGAGTTCTTATCTATGGCCAGGATGCATATTAAAATAAAACATGTAAAATAAGTTAGATTCTAGCAAATTGAAATGTTTGATCTTCCATTATACACCAGTTCAGGTTCCCGTGGAATAATAATAATAATAATAATAATAATAATAATAATAAACAATTTGTTGAGGGCTTACTATATTATAGGCACTAGTCTAAGAACTTCACTTATATTAGCTCATTTAATCTTGACAGTAATCTTATGAGGCAGGTTATGTAAATATCTTCCATTTAAAAAATGAAAACTGCAGGCACAGAGAGATGTTAGATAACTTAATCAGGATCGCTGGCTCAGTTCCTTGTTACAAGAAAAGGTGAACTAAGGTCTGGAGAGCTATCAGGGCTACATTAGAATGTAGTTCAAATACTCTTGCCTCCCCAAAAAAGATAATATATCTGTTTGGTTATAATAATTTTTTTCATTATTTTTTATTATTGCAAGCAAGATATATATATATATATATATATATATATATATATATTTATATATACGCATCTTATAATTCTTTTCATAATTTTATCTATTTTTCAAATTGTTTACATATATATTTATAAACAATTTAAAAAATAGATAAAATTATGAAAAGAATTATAAGATGCATAATCCACATCTAGCCAAAAATAACACATACACACCCACCCCACATAAAAATTCACCTGAATAAAAGACATGAAGCATAGCTTAGCCATAATAGATGAAAGCCAAGGGTGTTCTTCAACAGTAAGTACAATGTGAGAAATCATAAGAGAATAGCTAGGCTTCTAAGATGCTAAAGCAATCTTTAATAAAAGGTTCTAGAAGAAAGAAGCTGATGTTACTCCACCTACACCTGGAAAACTATATTTCGTTATGGATACCACACAGGACATTGAGAAATGAGAGTACATCCATAAGAAAATGTCTGGAATAGTGTAAGGATGTGAAAGCATGTCAGAGTAGGAAAAATTGATGGAACTAAGAACAGTGAGAAATCCAAGTTCCTTTAATTTCTGTATGTAGATAGCTGAAGAACTCTTATATGAAATAGTAACAAAACCTATATTACTACGAATAAGAAAAAAATATCCAATTTCATGAGGAGAAAAAAAGTAGAATTTAATGCCTAGGAAATTAATGAGTTCTCTGTCAATGAAGGTGACCAAGCAAAGGTACTGTACTTCATATGTTTAAAATGTTATAGAAGGGATATAAACTTTGGAGGAAGGCAATGAAGGGTCTTGTCTTAGTCCAGTTTGGGCTGCTATAACAAACATGCCATAGACCATATGGTTTAAACAATAGAAATTTATTTCTCACTGTTCTGGAGGCTATAAGTCTAATATTAAGGCTCCAGCATATTCACGGTCTAGTAAAGGTCCACATTTTTGTTCGTAGATAGTACATTCCCACTGTGCCCTCAAATGACAGAAGGGGTAATGGAGCTCTCTGGGTCTTTTTATAAGGACACTAATCCCATTCATGAGGGCTCTGCCCTCATAACCTAAACACCTCCCAAAGGCCCCACCTCCAAACGCCATCATATCAGGGATTAAATTTCAACATATGAATTTAGGGAGGAAACAAACATCCAGTTCTCAAATGTTCCTATTCTGAATCTATACAGAAATTCCTTGGCCTCAGGCATTGAAAAACCTGAAACTTTGGGTGTGTCCCTGGGCAAAATTGTAAAAGTAATCCACCTTATTTTCCAATACTCCTTTCCTTTGCTGGGATCTTTCACAGCTACCTTTTGCTGCCCAATAAACCCCACCCTCACCTCATCCTCTACTAGGCGCTCAGGTCTCTCCTGGTAGGCCTCCTGCTCTGTTCCATTCCTAGACTTCTTTTCTATTCCTTTAGGTGCTAGCAATTCAGACAGTAATCCAAGCAAAGAGGGTTATAATGGGTTAATGGTTTTATACAAACAGATAAAACATGTGCTTTCTGTCAGTGACTTCCCCCATACATTCAAATCATCAAGGGATACGATGCAGTTCAGAATGGAGTCAAACACCTCTGTTGATATCTGGTCAGAGGGGTGAGGAATGACAGGAAGTACACTACAGGATGAGGATTGTGAAGGGGGCTATTTCTATATATTTCCTCTAACATATTCCATCTTCCAGTGAACCATAACCAGAACGGAAGTCCAGAGACAGCCTCAGGATATCTAGGGGAAGTTTGTGGAATCCTCTTCTTCAACAGATCTATAAAAATAACATAAATTAACCTTTTTGGGATGGTAATAATGCCCTGGGGTATGATAACACTCAAAGACCTTCTAAACATATAATCTCATACCAGTCTTTCAAAACTCTTTGAGGTAGGTGAGGTGGGAATAATTATTCTAATTTTACAAGTGAGGAACTTGAGTGGGCTACATTATCTATCTCTAATTAGGGAAATAACTAAGAAAAAAATAAATTTACATATCCTAAAGTCGTTGTTTAGTGCTATTTTCGATGATAATTTTTTAAATGACAATTGAACGTTATTGACTGCTTACTATACAACTAGCCCTACATAAGGCAATTTATACATATTGTCTCATTAAATCCTTTGGAAAATACTATGACATAGGTATTAACATGCTAGTGCTACATATGTGAAAACTGAGGCTTGTAGAGATTATTGAGACTACATATTTAGTAAATGGGAGAGCTAGGATTTTAGGCCACCATACGTACATTGCACTGGTCCTAGAATAAGAGTTGTTTACTTTTAAGCTCTGCCTTTCCCATTTGACCTGCTCTTTTCACTAATTTGTTAAATTTGCGTACAGCATTAATTTTAGTTTAGAAGTTCACATATCTAAGCACCAAAATAGACCCCTTTAGTTTTTAAAATATTTAAGACAGATAGTACATATCTAAATGTATAATTATACATATATATGTATATATATATATCACTTAATCTATAATGCATATGATACAAATCAAAGAATGCAAAAAGGAATAGCGTGAAAAGCAAATTTCACTTGCATCAATGAACCCCCATCCCTTAGTTCCACAGACACCACTCCCCTCATGCTTACTGTCCTCCTTGAAAAACCAATCACCCTTACCAGCTTCTGGTTTAGCTATCCAAGGATATCCTATTATTTTGTTTACATAATTGTATGTATATGTGTTTATATCTACATAGTATAAGACTATACATTTAAATACAAATATGCAACTGTATATGATGTATATGAATACATGCATATATCTATGGAAAAAGGTAAAATTCATAGAAATGGAATTGCTGGGGTTCACAGTATGTGAATTTCATTACCTTGATATTGCCAAGTTGTCCTCCAAAGAAGGTATATTAATTTACATCTTACTAACAATTTGTCTGAGTGTCTGTTTCCCCACAGCCTTTACAACATAGCATATGATCAAACATTTTAAATAATGTTAAAATTATAGGAAAAATAACATCTTATAGTTTTAATTTGTATACATTTTTTATTATTTATATTGTGTTTCATTTCATATAATTAAAACCCATTCCCATTTTTTTCTACAAACTATCTATATATGTACTCTGCTTATTTTTCTGTAGAGTTTTTGGCTTTTTCTTATTGATTTTTAGAATTTTTTGTGTAATAAAGAAATAGTACCTTGTCAGAGGTATATTTTACATTCTATTTTAACCATTAATATATATATTTTTTATTTTATTTTATTTTATTTATTTATTTATTTATTTATTTATTTATTTATTTATTTTTCATGGTCGTAAATTTTTTTTTATTAGTTTCAGGTGCACAAAGCAAGGCAATACTTAGACGTTCATCATTTATATTCCTCACACTGTGGACCCCCTTCTCCCCATCCCCCCATCCACTATCCCTCCGACATCGCACCAAGCGATCACATTATATATATAAGATTATAGTTGGCATTCATTATTGTTCAGCTTCAGGTGTACAGTACATTGATCAAGCATCTACATCTTCCCTGAGGTGGTCTCCCAAATGGGACCTGTGTCCATCAGATACCCTACAAAATCTTTACAACATTATTGATTACGTTCCCCAAATTATTTTTCAAAAACCCTGAGATATTTTTATGGTACATTTTTCAATGCATATAATTTAAAATGTTATAAAGTAACATTTATCTAATTTTTAAATTGTTTTTAGGTTCTGTGTATTGCTTTACAAGGCCTTAACCAGTCCAGGATTATTTAAAATACATTCCCTATGTTTTCTTCTAGATATTTTATAATAACAACCTTAAAAAAACAGATTTATGAATGAACTATGACCAAATCACACTCTTGTCTCAAAGACACATTTTCGTAACTGTTTCAAAATTTTAGCAAAGGATTTAAAAAGCAGTTGTATAAACATATGCATGATGGGTCAATCTTAATTCAGTTACTTATTAGGATAGACTTAGCCAAAATTTGTGAAACATGGAATGACATGACAAAGCAAACCAGACAAAGTAAACTTTGGTTAGAATCATGAATGTGGAAAAAATGGAGATGAAGAAAAGACTCCTTACACTGGATAATTACAAAAAAAAAAATCTTGTGTACATTTAATTTTAAATGAATGGTTAGAAGTATTGCTGAAAGATGCTAAAGGTGGCATTAACTCAGTATTTCTCTTTTATGGTGTGGTATATTGCATCAGGATTGTGAGAGACAGTAAAGCGTTGGATAGTGGAATTTCTGCCATACTCAAACTGATTTACTTCCTCACAGAGAATTTCATTCTGCTGACAGAACTGTTTTCCAGAGATAAAAGATGGAGGCTCTCACACTAAATTAAGGATACATGAAGCATGCATGTATTTCCCCCTGCTAAACTCTGAAGGGCTTGATGTTGGGCGAAATGACCCATTATGACTTAAACAGATATCCATCTGTAATGTATTAAATAAATGAGAGACTGAAATTACTTAACCAGTGCTCAATATATTTGCTGAAACAATAAGCTTTGGGAAAAGTGGATGCAGCTTTATTTCCCAAGGAATTTCAATAATTCATTCATTAGATGAATGCAAACCAATTTGAATGCAACTTACCTAGTAGACAAGAGACTCAATTTCAGGAATGTGAAGAATGTTGCCTTATTCTGGCACACTCAGTGGTCTAGCTAAAAATCTTTTTTACTGAAGGTTGTTAAATTATACGTTTCTTTCTTTACTCTTCACAACCATTTTAGGATTAAGATAAAAAGCTGCAATTTACCTGTATAATTTTGCCTTATCATTCACATTGAAGGTGAAGGCCAGCAAATGGGAAGAATGTACAAAGTAGCTCCATGAATGGCTAAAGTGTGCTAACACTGAAAGTAAAGGTGTTTACGAATTTTCAACCCCTTCTCTTCATTATTAACAGCCTGATTCCAAACAAGACGTTAAAAAAAGTGGTTAGATCATGTATGAACAGCAAAGAATAGAAACACCAGTGGAGA
Organism: Rhinolophus hipposideros; assembly: GCF_964194185.1. Lineage (NCBI taxonomy): Eukaryota > Metazoa > Chordata > Mammalia > Chiroptera > Rhinolophidae > Rhinolophus > Rhinolophus hipposideros. The sequence continues at coordinate 75,051,547 of NC_138046.1, read as the reverse complement.
AAGTATACCACAAAGAGACTCATTTTATTAAGGGCTGAGCCAGGCAACGTTGTCAAATAGGTAAGGTCTTAAGGTCTATCTTTGCTGCCTGCCCCAGCCTCCTTTATACTGTCGCTTGGCCCCTCCTATAGCACCATGCCACACATTTGTTTCACTGCTACTTTAGTATATTAGTAGCAGTGAAGCCAACTTCTGTTAGGAAAAAAACTGCTGAATTAACACCACCTTTAATTACTGCATTGTCTACATATAGAAACTTAGCACAAAAATAGCAGTACTGATCCATACCCTAGTTTAGGGCATAAGGCCATGAGCTTTAGCATAAAATGTAGTCCCCACAATATCTTACCTTTGTGACCTCAGAGAAATAGCTAAATCTTTCTGATGTTCAATATTCTCATTTGTTGATCAGGGGTACTTAATTCTCAGGGATGTTCAGATAATTAAATTAGAAAATATATAAGAATTAGCTAAACTGCTTAGCATATAATATGAACTCAATAAATGCTAACTATTGTTATTTTAGTATTTCTCCCTCAATGCTGTGATGTGTACATATCTAACCCAATGTCTACCACACAGCAGGTACCCAAATAAATGCTAGTTAAATCTGAAAGGCATGTGATTATCTGTTTCACATTAAAATGATAATGACATAGCAATTTAGTTTATTTGTTTAAGATGAAACAAATTATTTTGTATATTCCATTGAAGGAAACATTCCTTTAGATGGTAATACTTTAACTCAAACTCATGAGTCATTAATAGTACATATTCTAGAAACATAGCTGGACAAATTGTTTAAGATTGGGAGAATTTTCTTTCATCCATCAAGTCCCAACAGGAGCTTATGATCAGAAAGTAGAATAACTGTGGTTAGGAACATGGGTTTTGGATTCAGAATGATTTGGATTCAAGTCTGGTTCTATCACCTTCTAGCTACTATTTGACCTTTGGTAAGTCATTTAACACTTCTGAGCCTCAGGTTGTTACTGAAGGTTGTTAAATTGATCAATACATGCTATTTTTATTGTTGTTATTAGTTGAAACACAATATTGTCTTTAACATCAGCTTTAATACAGGGTACAAAAATTCTGTAGTATAAGCAACCCCCCTAAAATGGATCCAAATGGAAAAAATGACTATCCACAGTCTCAATAAGTAAAATAGAGTACATCTCAATTAAATCACAGATATCAGAGTTTATATGTGTGCAACTCTGTGTACATGTAAAGCTACTTCACAAGTAGTTTTATAATATTGCACTTTCAGATTACAGTAAATGCATTTACCGATAATCACCATACAGTAGAATCTGATCTAAAAATGTGAGGGCATCATTGAAAGTAAGTAAGACTCCTTCCAGATACTCCTAGTAACGTGAGATTCTTGTATAAATGTCCTAGGACATAATATCCAACAAAACCATGTACCAAAAAAACTCCACTTTTCTGGTCTTGCTGCCTTGGCATGGGTCAAAAGCTAATCATATTTTAAAACACATCCATTTCTAATTAAGAGGTTCGAAAGCCAGAGGCCTTTCTGAAAGCCAGTAACATTACACAATAAGTCTTAATGCTAGAGAATCTAGTACCTGTGCTTTACAACACTTATTGAATTTTCTTCTCACTAACCTCTGTGTTTTACCTACTTTTGTGTGAATGTTTTGCTTCTCAAAGATATAAAATTCAAAATGTTTTTGAATTTTAGTTACAAGATCGTTAGTGTTGATAGTCACAAGATGTGTCAAAACTGGGAACTATCCTCTCTTCCCTTAGCAAATATCACATGATTAAATAGTGAGCATATGGAGTAAAATGATAAACACCTACTTTCAAACATAGTCACCCTGTCAATTTAACCAAAATTCAGGACATCAACCATTATTTTCCCCATTGTTCCAATAATATATTTTGTATTTTATTTCTTATTTTGTCTACAAATGTCACTGAAAGGAGTCTGATATATGCAGATGAGCAAAGCATAGCAATTTAGTGCACAGCTTGTTCATGATATGTTGGTACCAGCATTGAAACAACTCTGTGACTTAATCAGTTCTTTAATTTCTACAAGTTAAGTAGGAAGCATAAGTTACCTCCATTTCACATACTGGAAAAACAAAACCACATAAAAATTGTCTTCTACCTTGCAGAGCACCTCTTTTGTAGTAGATCCTGAGGCTGAAGACTCAGAGGTGAATCAAGATATGATCCCTGTCCTAGAGATTTTCGGAGACTGGTGAAGGAAACAGATTTGTAAACATATGTAACCATAGTTATTATGTGGAAAGTGTTATGATGGGGTTATGTCTCAAGTGTTATGGAACCCCAGAGGAGAAAATGTTTTTTCTGACTTGGATGAAAATTCTTAAAAGAAATGGAGAAAGGTGCATTATAGCAAAAGGGACAGGATATGGAAAGGTAGATAAGTAAGAAGTGAATGGAATGTTCTGGGAACTGTAAACCATCGGGGGGAGTGAAGTCAAGGCTGGTTTCATGAACATGTGACCTATGTAGTTACACACAGCCCCCCACTTAGAAGGACTCCATACTTGATTTAATAATCTGTCATCACCATGCTGAAATTGTTAATAATTTTTGAAAACATGTTTTGCACTGTCCCCACAAATTACATAGCTAGACCTGGTTGCACTGAAATGTAACTATGAAGAGGGTGTTGGAAAAAAGAGGCTGCAAATATGATAGGCAAGGGCCCATTCATGAAGGCTACTGTATGCTCTGCCAAACAGTTTGGACTTTATCTTACACATGATAGAAAAACCCACTAAAGAATCTTAAGTAAGGGTGTAGCAAAAGGTTTTAACACTTTCCTAAGAATTTTCTGAGGATGGCATATAGAGAGAGAAAAAGAGAAAGAGGTGAGTGTGAAGGCTATTAGAAGAATATTAAAATATTGAAGTTGAGAGATAATTATATGTTTGAAATAAGGCAATGGCAGTAGAGATGGACAAAAGGCTGTCCCCTATAACTCCCAAGAGGTTGGGACCTAATACCAAAAATGACTGAATTTAATTATCATTGTGCAGGTGCGGGTATTCTCTTGATGAGGTAGCAATATTTTGATGAGCAATAAAACAAATAATTAATAAATGACTATATATTTGTATCTGTATCTATATCTAGATTTGCCTTAATTTCACAAAAATCACTAATTAGGGTTTTATAATAATAATCTTCATATTATTTGCGTTCCATTGACAGCAATGTTAAATATGACCAGGAGTCCCAAGTCATTGCAATTTTTAATTAGTTTTTCATTAATTTCAATTTGAGAAAATTGTCTCAGCTGAAATAGTAGAAAGTGATAATTGTCAATAAAATTCTTAATTTTTAAGTAATACTTAGATTAAAAAAATGAAGCATTATATCAGTTAGCCTTTCTTGTATAATGAACACTTCGTGATTTAAAACAGCTGTAATTTATTATCTCAGGATTCTGCAGTCCAGCAGTTCAGGCTAGACTCAGTTTATTATAAAAAGGAAATAAAAATATGTAGTCATTTTTTTGAATCAACCACAATCATGTATCTCACATATCATGCACACTTTCATGGTGCCACATATGATAAAGCATTGTTATCATATAATATATTACAAGGTATTTTTTTTTAGTTTTATTTTATTTTATTTTATTTTAACATCCCTAACACCGTGAACCCCCCTCCCCCCATCCACCACCACCCCGACCTCACACCGAGCCATCACATTATACACATAAATTTATAGTTGGCATTCATTAATGTCCAGCCTCTGGTGTACAATGCCATGACCAGGCATCCACAGCATCCCTGAGATGGTCTCCCAAACAGGACACATGTCCATCGGACACCCAACAAAATCCCCAAACACTATTGAATAAGTCCCCCAAAGTAATTCTCAAAAAACCCTGAGGCCATCCTGTGGTCACCAGCCGCCCCCCAATCCCTTCACCCTTCCCCCCATCCCCAACCCCCTCCCCCCGCCCATCTAACAACTCTCGGATTTTTGTGTCCCCAAAACTGTTTCTGATTAGTTCATACACATATTCTTTTCTTTAGATTCTGCATATAAGTGAGATCATATGGTACTTGTCTTTCTCTTTCTGACTTATTTCACTTAACATAATGTTCTCTAGATCCATCCATGTTGTTGCAAATGATAAGATTTTTTTTTTCTTTATGGCTGCGTAATACTCCATTGTATAAATGTACCACAGCTTCTTAATCCAGTCATCGACCGATGGGCATTTCGGTTGTTTCCATATCTTGGCTATTGTGTAAAGTGCTGCAATAAACATAGGAGTGCATACAGATTTTTGAATTGGAGTTTTGGATTTCTCCGGGTAGATGCCTAGGAGTGGAATTACTGGATCATAGGGTAGTTCTATCTTCAGATTCCTGAGATACCTCCATACTGTTTTCCATAGTGGCTGCACTAATCTGCAATCCCACCAACAGTGCACTAGCGTTCCCTTTTCTCCACATCCCCGCCAGCATTTGTTGTTTGTTGATTTATTGATGATAGCCATTTTGACTGGGGTGAGGTGGTATCTCATTGTGGTTTTTATTTGCATTTCTCTGATGGTTAGTGAGGTTGAGCATTTCTTCATATGTCTTCTTGCCTTCTGTATGTCCTTTTTAGAAAAATGTCTCCTCAAGTCCTCTGCCCATTTTTTAATTGGGTTGTTTGTTTTTTTTGGAGTTGAGTTGAGTACGTTTTTTATAGATTTGTGATATTAATCCCTTATCAGATATATCATTGGCAAATATCTTTTCCCATTCAGTAGGATCCCTTTTTGTTTTATTGATGGTTTCCTTTGCTGTGAAAAAGCTTTTTAGTTTGATGTAATCCCACATGTTTATTTTTTCTCTTACTTCCCTCGCGCGAGGGGATATATCAGTGAAAATCTTACTCTGGGTAATGTCCATGCTGGCATAAAAATAGACACATAGATCAATGGAACAGAATAGAGAGTCCAGAAGTAAATCCATGCCTATATGCCCATCTAATCTACGACAATGGAAGCAAGAATGTACGATGGGGTAAAGACAGTCTGTTCAATAAGTGCTGTTGGGAAACCTGGAGAGACACATGCAAGAAAATGAAGCTGGACCACCTCCTCACACCATATACAAAAATAAATTCAAAATGGCTTAAAGATTTAAATGTAAGATCTGAAACCATAAAATATCTTGAAGAAAATATAGGAAGAAACTTCATGGACATTACAAGGTATTTTAATTTCATCATATAAACCTCCATGTCTCATACTGTGATTTTCACTATTTTCAATGCAATATTTAAAACCATAGAATATTTCATAATTTCTTCTTTCAACATTTTCAATACTGGTATCTTATAATACAATGGATTATAGCACTATGTTGTCCAACTTGTTCAAATTTCTTTCAATCAAGACTATACCTTGACCTTGAATGAACTATACATAAGCCTTTTTTAAAATAGTTTCTACAGAAATTAGCTTGGGCAATATTTTTATCCGAATCTTTTTCCATATGGCTGTGAAAACTTTTTTTTTTATTATTTTTGCAATGTCATGTTTATTGCATATTTCCATGCAGTTCCTTTCAATAAAGAGGAACCATTTTCTCTATTTTAAAATATTCAAGCATTTTAAATATGAAATAGTCAAACTTAGATCTGTTTTCTTTATGCTCTCATTAATATTATTGATAAAAAAGCAATAGTTTCCTACTAAATAACAGTGGATAAGAGTAAATTCAAAATTAGTTTTGTTTTCCACTAGAGACCATGAGTTGATCTTTATTTAAGAATCTTGTTTTTTTCTCTTAATTTTGTAGTGGATTTTTATTTTGTCTAAACAAATGTAATTATTTTAACAGCATTTAGTCGACATCCTATCATATGTATAAGGATATTTATAAGGTAAAAGTTAATATACATAAATAAAGATGTTCTCTCTTTGGGAAGACCCAGAAATTATCATATATAATCTCAGCTTTTAAAGGGAAATGTCATTAATATCAGCACAGTTGAGGCCATGCCTCCCAGTATCAAATTCAATATATTCAATATATGCTATGCACATAGCACAAAAAAATGCTACTCTATTTTCAGCCACAATTTTGTCTTAGCACCATTTTTTAAAAATCAAACTTGTTAGTATCATTAGCATAGGCTTACCCTCAACAATTTTTTAAATCCATGCCTAAAATTGAAAATGGTTTATTTTTCAGTGTCTTACAAAATCAAAACTTGTACTTTATATTAAATGTCATTTATTCAACATGATTTCCCCTACTTTAATCTTGTACCAAATAAAATTTATTTTTAAAATTGCATATATGGTGTTCATCACCCTGAGTCAGTTCTCCTTCCATCACCATATATTTAACCCTCTTTTCACTCTTCTACCACCCTTCAGCCCCCCTTACCAATGCAATATATGGACGACGTTTTTAGAAATGTACACCTGAAACCTATATACTTTTGCTAAGCAATGTCACCCCAATCAATTTGATAAATAAAAACCCTAAAAAATAAAATAAATTGCATATATGATTTTTTCTCTTACTTCTTAATTTATTATATTAAAATCTCATTTTCAATTTCCCATCCTAGATAGTGATTATTTATTTATTTTTATCCATTTTACAGGTTAAGCCAAGAGATTTCAAAATAATATCTAATAAAACTATTTTTTTTTATTTTTCTAGAAATTGTGTGCACTATTATGCTTGCTAAATGTTGGACACATATTATTTTAAGAAAATCATGACAATGCTCTGTATTTGCTTCCACTCGTGTTTGTTGAACACTAATTAATACTGTTTTCTCAAACTTTTTTCCCTCAGTTCCAGTAATTGCAGTTATGCAAGTGAAATTTTAAATGCGAATTTATTGCAGTGAGTGAAAATATGCATACATTGATTTTGAATGTACAATACAAAATTCATTTTTCCACAGTTTATCCATTTAAAAGAATTTTGTTGTAAAATGAAATATTAAATGTTTTTCTATGTTCGTCCAATTGGGGAAAAATACAGCATTAATTAAAATTGGATTATGCATTGTTAGAGACATTTTCACACTGTCATAAGGTCATGACAGCCATTTTCCATGGTCATAATCCAATAAACATAGTAAAGATACACAGGTTTCATCTTTCAATTTTCTGGATTTCATGAAAGCCATTTTCTTCATCATCTGATGGTCTGGACAGAGTTCCATTTGTTTCTTCTGAGTTGTGAATTTGATAGGAATACTTTTCTCTTTTTATTGTTTTGATCAGGAATTAAATTTGCATTAAATAAAGAATGTATAATGTCCTGTCTTAATGAATCTTGTGATTGTGATGCTTAATATAAATCTGCTCACTTTCATTGTTTCTACTGTTTAAAAAAATATACACACAAAATCTGTCCACTTTTTATCTTACTTCTTTTCTATGTTCCACTTTTACATTATCTGTTTTTATTATCTGAATGTTTCCTTATGTTAATAATCGAAAATGTTAAAAAAAAACATGTGTACTCAAAGGAAATAAAATTAAATATATTTTCAGCAAAAATGTGAATTTTAATAAATATAAAATACAAAATTTAAATATTTTATACTTTCATTTGCTTATAAGATATTCAAAATAATTTATTGAATTTAAAAGACAAAATGTAAATTATATTAATGACTATGAACATTATGAGTTCAAAGTTATTCAAATAAGTTTGAAATAATCTTATTTAATTTTCAGGAACTAAATCTTTTTTTTAATTAAATTTATTGGGGTGACAATTGTTAGTAAATTTACATAGATTTCAGGTGTACAATTCTGTATTACATCATCTATAAATCCCATTGTGTGTTCACCACCCAGAGTCAGTTCTCCTTCCATCACCATATATTTGATCCCCCTTACCCTCATCACCCACTTCTCACCCCCTTATCTTATTAAAAGATTTTATAAAGTAAGGCTATTTGTATTTCTCATATTCTAATATTTATCTAGTTGTTAAAAATATCAGTATCATGCTTGATCCATATGAAGTCTAGACCTACATATATAAATACATGAGTAATATGAATCATTCAACAATTTGCACTGAATTGTTTATTGCAAAATGTTCCTCCGCTGATATACGTACATACCATGGGAATTCATGAGTATGTCTAGAACCACAGATTAGAACATGAAAAATGCATGTTCAGCACCACTAAGATATGATACTTTGTTATGCAACTATCTCTGACATTTATAACATCTGAGAGACTATATGTGCAATATGTGACAAGTTGCCTTTTCATTTATATAAGTACCTCTGCTGTCTAAATCTTCCTCACAGTCCAAAGCAGTGCTCATTTGCAACATTGGTACAATCCAGAAACCTTCATAGCATTTGCCAGTAGTCATTGTTTGGCTCAAGGATATAGGGTAAGGGATATGGAGGGCCTGAGTCATTCCAGCTGTAAGAGTGGATGTTTGGAGTTACCAGTCATGCTCTGCTAGGTCTGAGCATGGAATCTTGAATGATAGAAAGGTCATGTATTCTTTTGTAAATTTCATTTTATGTTTTGGATATGCAGTATGATCCAAAGCACAGATCCCAATGTCTAAGAATAATACAAATGAGAAAGGTGGAAAAAGTTATTTATAGTACAAAAATGACAAAATCTCATTATGAATCAGACATGAAGAGTGAGAAACATGTTAGGAATAATTTCCATATACCTGGCTTAGGCCCATGGACAAATCATGGTATCATTAATAAAGATGTTAATATAGAATGTGTAACAGGTTTTAGATAAAAATGGTGATTTCAGTATTGGACCTGTTGAAGAAGCGATGACTCTGTGATATCAAGGTGGAAATAGCCAATATGCTTTCGGAAGTACAGTTTGATGTTCATAAGATCTACAAAGTGACAAAAGAAGTATCTTAGCTAATCAGGGTCCGAAATCACCATAGATACCATATTAGCTGAAATATTGGGGTAGAATTTCCCCCAGACTTTTTTACTTAAATATTAAATTAGAGGAATAAAAGGAACAATACATTTAATAATATAGGAATGTTGCAATATACCACAGGAATCTGTGTGTCTCAGTGAAAATAACAGAAAACATATTCCTCCAAAACTATGCCCTCACAATTTTTTTTATTAGCAACAGATTTATTTCTAAATAAAAAATAGGATGGAAGTTGGACTCATAGTGCTATACATAGATTCTATAAATCCACAAATAGTGTTTTTTTAATTTATTGGGGTGACAATTCTTAATGACATTACATAATTTCAGGTGTACAATTCTGTATTACATCATCTATAAATCCCATTGTATGTTCACCACTCAGAGTCAGTTCTCCTTCTATCACCATAAATTTGATCCCCTTAAAAATCATCTCCCTCCCCCCATCCCCTAACCCTCTGGTAACCATTAAACTATTGTCTATGTCTATGAGTTTTTGTTTCTCATTTGTTTCTCTTGTTCTTTTGTTGTTTTTGGTTTATATACCACATATCAGTGAAATCATAGGGTTCTCTGCTTTTGCTCTCTGACTTATTTCACTTAGCATTATACTCTCAAGATCCATCCATGTTGGCACAAATGTTCCTATATCATCTTTCCTTAATGCCAAATAGTATTCCATTGTGTATATATACCACATATATATATTTATCCATTTATCTATCGAAGGACATTTTGGTTGTTTCCATGTCTTGGCCACCGTAAACAAAGCTGCAATGAACATTGGAGCACACGTGTCTTTATGTATAAATGATTTCAAATTTTTTGGGTAGATACCCAAGAGAGGGATTGCTGGGTCGTATGGGAATTCTATTTGTAATTTTTTGAGGAACATCCACACTACCTTCCATAGCAGCTGCACCAGTCTGCATTCCCACAAACAGTGTATGAGGGTTCCTGTTTCTCCATAGCCTCTCCAACACTTGTTACTATTTGTCTTGTTGATGATAGCCATTATGGCTGGGGTGAGGTGATATCTCATTGAGGTTTTCATTTGCATTTCTCTGATGATTAGTGATGTTGAGCATTTTTTCATATGTCTATTTGCCATTTGTAAGTCCTCTTTGGAGAAATGTCTCTTCAGGTCATCTGCCCATTTTTCAGTTGGGTTGTTTGTTTTTTTGTTGTTGAGTTTCATGAGTTCATTGTATATTTTGGATATTAGACCCTTGTTGGAGGAACTGTTTGCAAAAGTCTTCTCCCATTTAGTCGGTTGCCTCTTTATTTTGTCGATGGTTTCTTTTGCTGTGCAGACTTTTAAGTTTCATATAGTCCCATTTGTTTATTTTAGCTTTTACTTCCATTGCCTTTGGAGTCAAACTCATAAAATGCTCTTTGAACCCAAGGTCCATAAGTTTAGTACCTATGTTTTCTTCTATGCAGTTTATTATGTCAGGTCTTATGCTTAAGTCTTTGATCCATTTTGAATTAATTTTGGTGCATGGTGACAGATAACAGTCCAGTTTCATTCTTTTGCATGTGGCTATCCAATTCTCCCAGCACTATTTATTGAAGAGGCTGTCTTTCCTCCATTGAATGTTTTTAGCTTCTTTGTCAAAAATTGTCTGTCCATATTTATGTGGTTTTATTTCCGGGTTCTCAATTCTATTCCACTGGTCTATGTGTCTGTTTTTCTGCCAATACCATGCTGTTTTGATTATTGTAGCCCTGTAGTACAAGCTAAAGTCAGGCAGTGTGATACCTCAAGCATTGTTCTTTTTTTCTTAAGATTACTTTGGCTATTTGGGGTCTTTTGTGGTTCCTAACAAATCTGATGATTTTTTGTTCTATTTCTTTAAAAAATGCCATTGGCATTTTGCTGGTGATGCAATAAATCTGTATATTGCTTTGGGTAATATGGCCATTTTAACTATGTTGATTCTTCCAATCCATGAGCATGGAATGTGTTTCCATTTCTTTGCGTCTTCTTCAATTTCTTTCAAAAATATCTTATAGTTTTCAGCATATAAATCCTTCACATCCTTGGTTAAGTTTATTCCTAGGTGTTTGTAATATTTTTGCTGCAATTGCAAAGGGAATTGTTTTTCTTTATTTCTTTTTCTGAGATTTTATTGTTAGCTTATAGGAATGCAATGGACTTTTCTATGTTGATTTTGTAGCCAGTAACATTACTGTATTCGTTGATTGTTTCTAACAGCTTTTTGGTGGAGTCTTTAGGGTTTTCTATATATAGCATCATGTCATCTGCAAAGAGTGATATTTTAACTTCTTCATTTCCAATTTGGATGCCTTTTATTTCTTTCTCTTGCCTGATTGCTTGGCTAGGTCTTCCAATACTCTGTTAAAAAGCAGAGGTGATAGGGGACAGCCCTGTTGTGTTCCTGAACTGAGAGCAAAGGGCTGCAGTTTATCACCATTAATTATGATATTAGCTGATTGTTTGACATATATGGCTTTTATCATGTTAAGATATTTTCCTTTTTAACCCATTTTGGTAAGTGTTTTAACGAGAAATGGATTTTGCATCTTGTCAAACGCTTTTTCTGCATCTACTGATATAATCATATAATTTTCGTCTTTTATGTAATGTAGTGAATCATTTTGATCGATTTGCATATGTTAAGTCATACTTGTGCCCCTGGGATAATACCCACTTGGTCGTGATGTATAATCTTTTTAAGCATTGTTGCGTGCGATTTCTTTTTTAGGATTTTTCTGTCTGTATTCATTAGAGATATTGGTCTCTAATTTTCTTTTTTTGTGTGTGTTATCCTTACCAGGTTTGGGTATCAGGGTAATGTTGGCCTCATAAAATGTGTTAGGGAGTATTGTCTCCTCGTCTAATTTTGGAAGAGTTTGAGAAGGAAAGGTATTATATCCTCTTTGAATGTTTGGTAGAATTCACTATTGAAGCCATCTGGTCCCAGACTTTTGCTCTTGGGAAGGTTTCAGATGACTGATTCAATTTCCTTACTGGTGATCTGTCTATTTAGATTTTCCAATTCTTCGTGATTCAGCCCAGGAAGGCTGTATGTTTCTAAGAACATGTCCTTTTTTTGTAGGTTATTGAATTTGGTAGCGGATAATCTTTCATAGTATTCTTGGATGATACTTTGTATTTCTGTGGTATCCGTGGTAACTTCCCCTTTCATTTCTTTTCTTTCTTTCTTATTTTTTTTAATCGGGGAAGGGAAACAGAACTTTATTGGTAAACAGTGTGTACTTCCAGAATTTTTTCCAAGTCATTGTCCTTTCAATTATAGTTGTGGAGAGTGCAGTTCAGCTCCAGGTTCAGTTGCCGTTGTTAGTTGTAGGGGGCACAGACCACCATCCCTTGCAGGAGTCAAACCGTCACCTTGTGGTTGAGAGGATGTGCTACAACCAACTGAGCCATCTGGGAGCTCAACGGGATCTCAACTCAAGATGCCATGTTCAAACTTAGTTGCCGGGAGCGGAGTCCATCATCCCTTGCGGGAGTCAAGAAGTCAAACTAACAACCTTGTGGTTGAGAGCCCACTGGCCCATGTGGAAATCGAACCGGCAGCCTTCTGCATTAGGAGCACAGAGCTTCAACCGCCTAAGCCTTAACCCATTTTGTTAAACTAAAACTAAAACTACTGAGTCCAGTTCATTTACATTTAGGGTGATTATTGATATATGAGAATTTCCTATTATTCCATATCTGGTTTTCTGGTAGGATGGTGTCTCCATCATTTCTCTGCCTTTTTGTTGCTGTCTATTATTTCACTGTGTTGGTAGTCTATGATTTTTCCCTGTATTTCTTTTTTTTATGTTACATATTTCAGTTCAGGATTTTTTTTGTATGTGTGGTTACCATTAAATTTATATGCAAGAAAGTCTGTTATTTAGAGTATTCCATTTTTTTTCCCAGCGGGCTTTCTTTCTCCATTCCATTGTGCCAGTTCAGACATTTACTCTCTCCCCTTTTATGTTTTTGTTGTTACAAATTATCCGTAATTATGCTGTGAGTCGATTTCTGTACTGAAGTAGCAAGTTGTCTTTTTCTTCCTTTTTTACATGTTTTCCCCTTCTTTACGCTGTATGTTATGCTTATGTGTATAGTGTCTTATTTGGTATAGGGATTGCCATTTCCTGCTTCTGTCTTTTCATAATACCAATCATGGTTTTATATTCCTTTGCTTTTTGTTTCAGGTCGAATAGCCTCCTTCAGTATTTCTTGTACTGCAGGTCATGTGTTAGAAAATTCCCTCAGCTTCTGTATGTCTGGAATCGTTTTTATTCCTCATTCATATTTAAAGGATATCTTTCCTGGATATATTATTCTTGGTTCATAATTTCTCTCTTTCAACAGTTTGAATATTTCAGTCCACTCCCTTCTGGCTTGTAGAGTTTCTGCTGAGAAATCTGATGATAATCGAATGGGCTTTCCTTTGTATGTTACCATCTGATTTTCCCTGGTTGTCTTGAGGATTCTTTCTTTGTCATTAATTTTGACAGCTTCAATGCAATGTGCTTTGGAGAAGACCTGTTGGGATTGAGGTCATTAGGTGTTCTATTTGCTTCTTGGATTTGAGGATCCAGTTTTTTCCACAAGTTTGGGAAGTTATTGTCAAGTATTTGTTTGAATAGTCTCTCCATTCCCTTCTCCCTTTCTTCTCCTGGTATGTCCCTTATTCTTATATTTCTCTTTCCAATGGAGTCAGAAAGTTCCTGTAGAGTTGTTTCATTTGTTTTAATTCTCAGGTCTCTCTCTTCTTCCATCTGTGTCATTTCCAGATTTCTACCTTCTACGTCACTGACTCTTTCCTCCATCTGGTCAGCTCTATTACCTAAGCTGGATATCTCGTTCTTTTCTTCTTTTATTGAGTTCTTAATCTATAGAAATTCTATTTGGTTCTTTTTAAAATTTCAATATCTTTGGTAAAATGTTCATTTTGTTCTTTGATTGTGTTTCTGAGTTCATTAAACTGCCTGTCTGTGTTTTCTTTCATCTCGTTGAGTTTTTTCAGAAATGTAATCTTGAATTCTCTGTCGTTTAAGTCACATATTTCCATGTCTTTAAATTCATTTTCTGGATACTTTTCACTTTCTTTCTAAGCTGCCTTGTTAACTTGGTTATTCATGGCAACTAATGAATTATTATTTCACTTCCTAGGCATCTACAGGAGTAGGTTCTGCAACAGATTGATAGGAAGAGGTCTTTCTTTTGTTTTCCAGTAGGTTTTGGTAGAATGTTTTATTTTCTCTCCGAGTGCAGCCTTTTATTCTCTCTCATGCTGTAGTGTTATATTTTCTCTGCACTGTCTGGCTTCTTACACAATGGGGGGATTCCCTGGAAGGTGGACTTCTCCTCTGTGAACTGGTTGCTTGGGTCACAGGACTCAGCCTCTGTGAGCAGATGTGGAGAGCTTTTGAAATTCCAAAGCTCTTCCTGCACCAGATTCAGAGCCTGTGTGTTTCAGCAGTTCTGTTTACTCCTGCAGGGATCTGCCTAGATAGGTGGGGACAGGGGCTGTGTGGGTTGTGAGAGGGGGCCCAGAGCTATGGCGGCAACCACCAGCACATCCAGTCCTGCACCGAAGGCTCCTTCCCCTTTGCCAGAACTAGTTGGGCTGGGAGTCCATGGCTGAGGGCTGCAGTTCCCAGAACTGCAAATATTCTGTTTTCATCTGATACTGCTACAGTTCCACATCTAGCACTGGGAGGGTGGGGCGAGCTCTGGGAGGGTAGGGAGTGGTCAGGTAGGCTCTGCACCTATGTCTTCTGTCCTCTCCTTGCCAGTGGTGGCTTCAACCACCATTTTTACCCTTCTTCCCTCAGTCTTTGCTCCGAGGTCTCTGCCATGAGTGTTCAGTTCAGTCATTTATATGATGATCTCTTAGGCACGATTGTGGGCCATAATTAGAGCACTAGCAGTCCTAATTCTTCCCTCTCCTGCAAGTGCAATACCTTCGTAATGCAGGGACCTCAGAGCTCCGAGCTCTGTTGCATTCTGAGTCCTGCACATCTGCCTCCCCTTTTTCCCTGCTTGCCCAATTTGCCCACTTTAAATGATTTCAATTGTGTGTTTCTTGGACTTGCCTGTTTGCTGTGCAGACAGTCTTTTGTGGAATATAGCTGTTCAATTTGTTGTAAATTCCAGGAGAGATTTCAAGAGGCTCACCTTACCCTGCCATTTTTATGATTCAACCCTATGCACATATTAAAAAAGAAAAAAGCTGTATTAAAATTGTCATACTCGATATATACCAACAAAAGTTGAATACAAGTGTCATTTGACTTCTATAGTTAAAAGAGGTGCTCAAAATGGTTACCACCAGCATAATTTTAATACAGTTTTTTTCCTTTCTTAAATTGTATATAGATTTTTTGGCACCCTGGGTGTGTGTGTGTGTGTGTGTGTGTGTGTGTGTGTGTGTGTGTGAGTGTAATATATATTATACACTATGGCTAACTTCTCCACTCAGTGGATACATTCTCTTATATGGCAGCCAAAACATTCTCATCTGACTCCAGAAATAAAAGATGCCAAAACATCTGCTCAGCAGGAAGTTGCAAATAGTAGAACCCAATGTTCTTTATTCTTGTGAGATGTTTATAACAACAAACAGCTTTACCATCACTGTTGGTAAGTAAAATAAATAAATAGGTAAGTAAATAAATAAGTGTTTTTTTTTTAAATATTAACCACGCAGCTACATTGAAAAAAAAGTCATCTCTAAGTCAGAAGGCTGAGTGGGAAGACATCTACAAAGTATCTGGGGAAAATTACAATATAGTTTAGTTTTCTGGAGGGCAGCTCACTTTTGTGTTTTCCGCTTTCTGAAAAAGTGATAAATGTATAGTGCTTCTGGGTGAATCCATCCTGTTAACTTCTTTACACTGTGCTTGTGGAATTAATTTTAAGTGTGGTATGATTGAAAGTTAATAAGTATCAGGTATGAGTCCCATGAATATCTTAAGGATTCAATGAGATAATATAAGTTATAGTATCTAGAATAAAACTACTATAAAGCAAATGGTCAATACATTTTCTTTTTTCCCCTTTCTAAGGTGATTTAAATTGGGAAAGGTTTATTTTACTCTATTATTAATAGTGATTTAACCACTGTGAGTGAACAAAAATTTGGAGGCTTATAATCTAAGATTGAAGAGGGGGTTAGAAAACCAAAACTAACACAATTTTTTTTATTAAAGTTTATTGGGGTTATAGTGGTAATTTTTTGAAGATCAAAATGTATATGTTTCTTTACATGTTTCCCCCTCCTCTTTCCAGCAACAGTAATGACATTTTTAGTAAATGACCCTTTTGTAGTGCTGACTCAGCCTTAGTTCTCCTCAAAAAGTAAATTCCTTCCTTTTTGCTAGCCTGGGATATATCAGTGGCCTCCCAAACCAGACAGGATTAAAACTAGATCCACCTAAGAAAATTCTGAAATCCTAGGTTCCTCTGCTAGAGGAAAAGCTAAGCATTGGGCACAGAAGAAGATCTAATCAATCGTTTTTTTCAATCTGGGGGAATTATAAATTGAAACATTTTTTTCTTTACTCAATTTAATGTTTCATTAAAAACTCAGGGAGACAAAAAGCTACCCTCAGATCAATGATTTGAGCTTGGAGAACTTTGGGGGATATGTACCCCTCTATTGCATAGTATAAGAGGAGAAAGTTCACCTCTGACCTTGAAGGCAGAACAAAATTGACCTCACCAACCACCCATAACCCATGGAAGCACACCTTGAAACCACTGAGATTACAAATAACTTCCAATATTTCTGTTTAACTCATTGGCCTGCCTGTACTTTTCTTTTTATAGACTTGCACAGATTATGCCACATTTAAAATTAATATTTTTGCACAGCTTGCATCATTCACACAGATACCCTGGTAAGAATAATTAAATATATTCTCAGTGGGTAGAATTCTTTCTTTCTCTTTCCCTTCTCCTTCTGTGAAACATCTGTGGGTGATCCTTCTAAATATGACTAGCTAGTTCGCAAATATAAGATGAAACAACTCTGTGCCATATTATATATGCTTAGCTGTAATGCTTTTGTTAATTTGTAAAACATGCCACATGGTAATTGATTGACATGATGATTTGAGAGTAGGAAACATTAAAATTAGCCCAGCAAAGTAACTTGGGTACACAAGAATTATGACAATAGGACCAATGCCTGCTGAAGCCAGGGTAGCATCAAACTTAAACCAGGGATCAATGGATGTTAGTCTATTGCTGTTCTTAGATAATGCTTCTTTCCAAAAGTGATCCATTCTGCAAACATTAATTACAGCTTCTAAAACGTTAGTATTTATTTTTCTTCGAACGTGGAATATTTCTCACTCCTTAATCTTATCTATACAATTCCTTACCATCTAGAACTACTTCATGGCCCAGTTCAAGCCCTACCTCTTGTAGGAAGTCTTCCTTGATTACTCCAGCCCATATTGGTCTCTCTCTTTTGAACACACATAACACCCACCATCTAAACCTCACATTTGATTTTTAATATACCCTCATGCCTTGTGGTATTGGCTTATACTGACTTATGAATTGTTCAATATCTATCTATGAATGCATATTTATCTTGTCTCTTTACATATAGTGGAGCACCTTAAAGACAGAGTTCATATTATATGCTTCTTTGTGTCCCACAACAGCTAGCTCAGGACTATGCCTGTGGTGATCACTTAGGAAATCTGTATTAAACGGATGTGGAACGCATCTCATCTGAAAAGATGAAAAGATTGTTTAGTTCATGAACTTTTTACAATCTAACATTTTAGCTGCTAGCAAGGGTCTTATTTTGTGATACCTTCCATTTCCTCTCAGCAATAATATGGGTACAGATCCTTTTTTTTTTTTTTTTACGATGCCTGATCTTGTTTATTTGTTACTCTTTAGAAAATCTCATTTTTGACTGGACTCAGACTTAGAGGTAGAAGCTCTCAGAGAAGACAGCCTGCGTCTCTTGGCAATCTGTTCCTGGCGTTTTTCTTTGGCCTTCTTCATTCTCTTGGCCAAAAGTTTAGCATATTCTGCAGCCTCTTCCTTATTTTTCTTAGTACGCTGTTTCTTCAGAGCAATACGCCGACGTTTGTGTTGCAGGACTCGTGGAGTAACAAGACGCTGAATCTTGGGTGCTTTGGTTCTAGGTTTTTTACCTTCTTTGTTTAGGGGCTTTCTCACAACATACTGGCAGACATCATCCTCTTTAGAGAGATTGAAAAGTTTGCGAATTCTGCTAGCTCTCTTGGGCCCCAGGCGACGAGGCACAGTAGTATCAGTGAGACCAGGAATATCTTTCTCCCCTATTTTTACAATGACAAAGTTGAGAACACTCAGATTGGCGTCCACAATGCAACCCCGAAACTACTTGCGCTTTCTTTCTCCAGTCCTCCTTGGTCTATAACAGGAATGCCCCTTACTCAGGAGCAGGCGGACACGGCCATGGGTCAAGACACCCTGCTTCATGGAGAAACCTTGTTTGTCATTCCCACCACTGATTCGAACCACATAACCCTTCCATTCTTCACCCAGAGCATCAGCAGCAACTTCTGTGGCCATACGCTTCTCATAAAACGTACGAAGTTTGCGTTCATCTTCCACTTCAATGAGTTTCTGGCAGCCAGTGGCTGGGAAAGAGATGTTCAGCTTCATCCTGAAGCAGCCGACGGCCTCCGAGGCGCCACGAAAATGAGCCAGATCCATTTTTTAATGACCAAGACTATTTATCATCTACTTATGCTTTCTGGGATGTTACCAGAAGTGTTGAAATCGTAAAGCTTGGAATATATGTTTCTGCATATAAACTCAAATTTAATCTAAGGGGCATACATGTGACATTATACCATGTGCTGGTTATGAACCAAAGAAAGTCTTTTCACAGATCTTTTATCACTTTTATTTTTTTCTTAGAAATTTATAAAAATGATATACGGATTTATATAAATTAAAGATTTGCTCATCATTGATTAATTACGTTAGTTAAAAATGAGCACAAAGAGGAAAATTGTGCTCAATTTTAACTAACATGATTAACCCCCTTTCTCCCCTACATAATATTTTTTCACCTTTTTTCTTTAATTTATTGGGGTGACAATTGTTAATGAAATTACATAATTTCAGGTGTACAATTCTGTATTACATCATCTATAAATCCCATTGTGTGTTCACCACCCAGAGTCAGTTCTCCTTCCATCACCATATATTTGATCCCCCTTACCCTCATCTCCCACCCCCCAACCACCTTACCCTCTGAAAACCATTAAACAATTGTCTGTGTCTATGAGTTTTTGTTTCTCAATTGTTTGTCTTGTTCTTTTGTTGTTTTTGGTTTATATATCACATATCAGTGAAATCATAGGGTTCTCTGCTTTTTCTGTCTGACTTATTCCGCTTAGCCCTATACTCTCAAGAGCCATCCATGTTGTCACAAATGTTCCTATATCATCTTTCCTTAATGCCAAATAGTATTCCATTGTGCATATATACCACAATTTTTTTATCCATTCATCTATCAAAGGACATTTTGGTTGTTTTCATGTCTTGGCCACCATAAACAAAGCTGCAATGAACATTGGAGCACACGTGTCTTTATGCATAAATGATTTCAAATTTTTTGAGTAGATAACCAGGAGAGGGATTCCTGGGTCATATGGTAATTCTATTTGTAATTTTTTGAGGAACCTCCACACTGCCTTCCATAGCGGCTGCACCAGTCGGCATTCCCACCAAGAGTGTATGAGGGTTCCTTTATCTCCACAGCCTCTCCAACAGTTGTTGCTATATCTCTTGTTGATGATAGCCATTCTGACTGGAATGAGGTGATATCTCATTGTGGTTTTCATTTGCATTTCTCTGATGATTAGTGATGTTGAGCGTTTTTTCATATGTCTATGTGCCATTTGTATGTCCTCTTTAGAGAAATGTCTCTTCAGGTCCTCTGTCCATTTTTCAATTGGGTTGTTTGTTTTTTTGTTGTTGAGTTTCATGAGTTCCTTGAATATTTTGGATATTAGGCCCTTATCAGAGGAACTGTTTGCAAAAATCTTCTCCCATTCAGTCTGTTGCCTCTTTATTTTGTTGATGGTTTCTTTTGCTGTGCAGAAACTTTTAAGTTTCATATAGTCCCATTCATTTATTTTAGCTTTTACTTCCATTGCTTTGGAGTCAAATTCATAAAATGCTCTTTGAACCCAAGGTCCATAAGTTTAGTACCTGTGTTTTCATCTATGCAGTTTATTGTGTCAGGTCTTTTATTTAAGTCTTTGTTCCATTTTGTATTAATTTTGGTACATGGTGACAGATAGCAGTCCAGTTTCATTCTTTTGCATGTCGCTATCCAATTCTCCCCGCACCACTTACTGAAGAGGCTGTCTTTCCTCCATTGAATGTTTTTGTCTTCTTTGTCAAAAATTGTCTGTCCATATTTATGTGGTTTTATTTCTGGGTTCTCAATTCTATTCCATTGGTCTATGTGTCTGTTTTTCTGCCAATACCATGCTGTTTTGATTATTGTAGCCCTGTAGGACAGCTAAAGTCTGGCAGTGTGATACCTCCAGCATTGTTCTTTTTTCTTAATATTGCTTTGGCTATTCAGCGTCTTTTGTGCATCCAAACAAATCTGATGATTTTTTTGTTCTACTTCTTTAAAAAATGCCATTGGGATTTTGATGGGGATTGCATTAAATCTGTATATTTCTTCGGGTAATATGGTCATTTAACTATGTTGATTCTTCCAATCCATGAGCATGGAATGTCTTTCCATTTCTTTGTGTCTTCTTCAATTTCTTTCAAAAATGTCTTATAGATTTCAACATATAAATCCTTCACATCCTTAGTTAAGTTTATTTCTAGGTATTGTAATATTTTTGCTGCAATTGCAAAGGGAATTGTTTTTTGTATTTCTTTTTCTGAGATTTCATAGTTAGTATATAGGAATGCAATGGACTTTTCTACGTTGATTTTGTAGCCAGCAACTTTACTGTATTCCTTGATTGTTTCTAACTGTTTTCTGGTGGAGTCTTTAGGGTTTTCTATATATAGCATCACGTCATCTGCAAAGAGTGATATTTTAACTTCTTCATTTCCAATTTGGATGCCTTTTATTTCTTTCTCTTGCCTGATGGCTCTGGCAAGGAATTCCAACACTATGTTGAAAAGCAGAGGTGATAGGGGACAGCCCTGTTGTGTTCCTGAACGAAGAGCAAAGGTCTTCAGTTTTCACCATTAATTATGAGACTAGCTGAGGGTTTGTCATAGAAGGCCTTTATTATGTTAAAGTATTTTCCTTCTATACCTACTTTATTAAGTGTTTTCATCATAAATGGATGTTGTATCTTGTCAAATGCTTTTTCTGCATCAATTGATATAATCATATGATTTTTGTCCTTTATTTTAGTTTTTTTTTGATGTATCACATTGATGGATTTGCGGATGTTGAACCATCCTTGTGCCCCAGGGATGGACCCCACTTGGTCATGACGAATAATCTTTTTAATAGATTTTTGTATTTGATTTGCTAAATTTTTTTTTAGGATTTTTGCATCAATATTCATCAGACATATAGGTCTGTAGTTTTCTTTTTTTGTGTTTTCCTTACCAGGTTTTGGTATCAGGGTAATGTTGGCCTCATAAAATGAGTTAGGGAGTACTGACTTTTCTTCAATTTTTTTGGAAGAGTTTTAGCAGGATTGGTATAAGATTTTGTTTAAAGTTTTGGTAGAATTCACCAGTGAAGCCATCTGGTCCAGGACTTTTGCTTTTGGGAAGGTTTTCGATGACTGATTCAATTTCTTTACTGGTGATCGGTCTGTTTAGATTTTCCAGTTCTTCATGGTTCAGACTTGGAAGGCTATATGTTTCTAAGAACATGTCCATTTCTTCTAGGTTATTGAATTTTGTGGCATATAGTCCTTCATAGTATTCTTGCATGATCCTTTGTATTTTTTTAGTGTCCGTGATAACTTCCTCTTTCTCATTTCTGATTTTGTTAATTAGTGTCTTCTCTCTTTTTATCTTAGTGAGTCTAGCCAAAGGTTTGTCGATTTTATTAATTTTTTCAAAGAACCAGCTCTTTGTTACATTAATTTTCTCTATTGTCTTTTTGTTGTCTATTTCATTAAGCTCTGCTCTGATTTTTGTTATTTCCTTTCTTCTGCTGACCTTGTGTTTCACTTGTTCTTCTTTTTCTAGTTCTTTAAGGTGTAACATTAGGGTATTTATTTGGAATTTTTCTTGTTTCTTGAGATAGGCCTGTAATCATATAAATTTCCTTCTTAAAACTTCTTTCACTGCATCCCAAAAATTTTGGTAGGATATATTTTCATTGTCATTTGTTTCTATGTATCTTTTGATCTCTCCTCTAATTTCTTCTTTGACCCAGTCGTTCTTTAAAAGTCTGTTGTTTAAGCTCCATGTATTTTTTTGTTTTTTCCTGCTTTCTTTTCACAGTTGATATCCAATTTCAAAGCCTTCTGATCAGAAAATATGCTTGATATGATTTCAATCTTCTTAAATTTGCTGAGGCTGTTTTTATCTCCCAATATATGGTCTATCCTTGAGAATGTTCCATGTACACTCGAAAAGAATGTATTGTCTGATGTTTTAGGATGAAGTGCTCTATATATATATGTCAATGATGTCCATTTCATCTAATGTGTCATTTAGGGCTGCTATTTTGTTATTTATGTTCGGTTTGGATGATCTATCCATAGCTGTCAATGATGTATTTATGTCCCCAAGTATAATTGTGTTTTGGTCAATTTCTCCCTTTAGTTCTGTTAGTAGTTGCTTGGTATATTTTCGTGCTCCTTGATTGGGGGCATAAATATTGATGACTGTTATATCTTCTTGTTGTATAGTCCCCTTTACCATTATGAAATGTCCATCTTTGTCTCTCGTTATCTTTTTCACCCTGAAGTCTGTTTCATCTGATATCATTATGGCGACACCTGATTTTCTCTGGGTACCATTTGGTTGGAGTGTCAATTTCCACCCTTTCACTTTGAATCTGTGCTTTTCCTTGTAGCTGAGATGTGTCTCCTGGAGACAGCATATGGTTGGCTTTAATTGTTTGATCCAGTCTTCTACTCTGTGCCTTTTTATTGGTGAGTTCACTCCATTTACATTTACGGAGATTATTGATATGTGAGGATTTCCTATTATTCTGTCTTTTGTTTTCTGGTAAGACTTTGACTCCATTGTTTCTTTGTTTTTTTGTTGTTGTCTGTTATTTCTGTGTGGTAGTGTTCTATGATTTTTTTCCCTCTGTTTCTTCTTTTATTCCAGTATATATTTCAGTTCTAGTTTTTTTTTTTTTTTTTTTTTTTTATGTGTTACCATTAAGATTATGTAAAAGAAAGTTTGGTATTCAGAGTATTCCATTTTCTTCATCACGCTTACATTCTCCATTCCCATATTCTGGTTCAGGCCTTTACTCTCCCCATTTTTATGTTTCGGTTGCCTCAAATTAGTCCTGTTGCTTGTGGTCGAATAGCCTCCTTTAGTATTTTTTGTAGTGCAGGTCGTGTATTAGAAAATTCCCTCAGTTTCTGTATGTCTTTATTCCTCCTTCATATCTAAAGGATATCTTTGCTGGATATATTATTCTTGGCTCATGATTTCTCCCTTTCAATAGTTTTAATATTTGGTTCCACTCCCTCCTGGCTTGTAGAGTTTCTGCTGGAAAATCTGATGATAATCTAATGGGCTTTCCTTTGTGGTTACCGTCTTTTCCTTGGTTGCCTTGAGGATTCTTTCTTTGGTGTTAATTTTAGACAGCTTCAATACAATGTGCCTTGAAGAAGGCCTGTTGAGATTGAGGTAATTAGGTGTTCTATTTGCTTCTTGGATTCGAGGATCCAGTTTTGTCCACAAATTTGGGAAGTTCTCATCAACAATTTGTTTGAATGTATTCCCTGTTTCCTTCTTTCTTTATTCTCCTTCTGGTATTCCCATTATTCTTATACTGCTCTTTCTGATACAGTCAGAATGTTCTTGTAGAGTTCTTTCATTTATTTGAAGTCTCAAATCTGTTCTTCTTCCATCCGTGTAATTTCCAGGTTTCTATCTTTGATGTCACTGATTCTTTCCCCCATCTGGTCAACTCTACTACCTAAGCTGGTTATTTCATTCCTATTTTCTTCTATTGAATTCTTAATCTCCAGAAATTGCATTTGGTTCTTTTTTAAAATTTTAATCTCTTTCGTAAAATGCTCATGTTGTTCTTTGATTGCATTTCTGAGTTCACTAAATTGCCTTTCTGTGTTTTCTTGCATCTTGTTGAATTTTTTCAGAACTGCAATCTTGAATTCTCTGTCATTTAAGTCACATATTTCCTTATCTTTAAGTTCCTTTTTTGGAGACTTTTCACTTTTTTCTGAGCTGTCTTGTTGCCTTGGTGTTCATGGCAATTATTGATTTGTTATTTCTTTTCCTAGACATCTACAGGAGTGGCTTTTGCAATAGGTTGATAGGAAGAGGTCTTTCTTTTGTTTATCAATACTTGTTGATAGAATGTTTTATTTTCTCTCCTACTGCAGCCTTTTTTATTCTCTCTCACACAGCAGTGCTATGTTTTCTCTGCACTATTCCAGCTTCCCACACAATGGGGGGATTCCCTGGGAGGTGGGCCTCTCCTCTGTTAACAGTTCACCTGGGTCATAGAGTGCCAGGTCCCTGTGTGTGTGCGGAGATCTTTTGAAGTTCCAAAGCTCTTTCTGCACCAGATCTGAGCCCGTATGTTTCAGCAGTTCTGTTTTCCCCTGCAGGGATCCAACCAGATAGGTGGGGCCAGGGGCGGGGAGAGTTTGAGCGGTGGCCCAGAGCAATGGTGGAGACCACCACCACAGCTGGTCCTTCTTCCACAGCTCCCTCCCCTTTGCCGGAATTAGTTGGGGTGCGAATCTGTGTTTGCAGTCCACAGTTCTCAGAACAGGAAATATCCTGTCCTTTTGATCTGACTTTGCTACGTTATCGCTTCTAGCACCGGGCAGGTGGGGGCGGGGCAAGCTCTGGGAGGGTAGGGAGGGGGCGCCTAGTCTCAATGCCTAAGGCTTCCGTTCTCTGCTCGACAGTGAGGGCTTAAACCACCGATTTCAGCCTTCTTCCCACATGTCTTTGCCGTGAGTGTTGTGTTCAGCCGTGTTATATGTTGCCCCCTCAGCCCTGTGGGCCATAAGCGGAGCCCTAGCAGTCCGAGTTCTTCCCTCTCCCGCAGCTGCGGTAGTTCCGGGATGCAGCGAGCTCGGAGCACTGAGCCAGGTTTGTGTCCTGCGCCCGGGAGGCTCCGTGTCCGCACTTCTCCCTTCCCTCCTCCCCGCTCCTGCGATTCGCCCACCTGGAGGTGAATTCAGTAGTGGACCTCTTCGTCTTGCCTGTCTGCTGTTCAGGGAGTCCTTTGTGGAGTTATTTTTCCCCATTAGTTGTAAATTCCAGGGGAGCTTTACAGAGGCTCACCTCATGCCACATTTTGATGATCTCTATTCATATTTTTTTTAATTAAAGTTTGATCAGGTTACAATTTTTAGTAAAATTACATAGATTTCAGGTATCCTATTCTGTATTACATCATCTATATATCACACTGTGTGTTCGCCACCCAGAGTCAGTTTTCTTTCCATCACCATATATTTGATTCCCTTTATCCTCACCTACCACCCCTCTCCCCTTTATCCTCTGTTAACCACTAAACTACTGTCTGGGTCTATGAGTTTTTGATTTTTAATTTTTTGTCTTGTTCCTTTATTGTTTTCAGTTTTATATACCACATATCAGTGAAATCATATGGTTCTCACCTTTTCCTGTCTGACTTATTTTCCTTAGCATAATAATCTCAAGATCCATCCATGTTGTTGCAAATGATACTTTTTCATCTTTTCTTATGTCAGAATAGTATTCCATTGTGTATACATACCACATCTTTATCCAATCATCTAGTGAGGGACACTTTGGTTGTTTCTATGTCTTGGAAATGAAGCTGCAATGAACATCAGAGCACACGTATCTATACGGATAAATGTTTTCAGATATTTTGGGTAGACACCCAGGGGATGGATTCTCGGTCATATGGTAATTCTATTTGTAATTTTTTTGAGGAACCTCCACACTGCCTTCCATAGCAGCTGCACCAATCTGCATTCCCACCAACAGTGCATGAGTTCCTTTTTCTCCACAGCCTCTGCAACATGTTATTATTTATGGTTATTGTTATATATGGTGATCGAAAGAGAGCTGACTGGGTGGTGAACACACAATGTGATATATAGATGATGTGTTACAGAATTGGATACTTGAAACCTATGTAACTTTACTAACAATTTTCTTTAGTAAATTAAGTAAACTTTAAAAAAATTAATTGGTGTATGTTGGTAAAGAGTGTGTTTTTCCAGGACCCATCAGCTCTAAGTAAAGTCATTGTTTTCAGTCTAGTTGTGGAGGGCGCAGTTCACTGGCCCATGTGGGAATCAAACTGGCAACCTTGGTGTCATGAGCACTGCGCTCTAACCAACTGTGCCAACTGACCGTTCTAAACTTTTTTTTAAATAATAATAAGAGAAAGAATGGAAATGATTTATCCAAACTTCCTATGGGTACATCATACAAGATTGCAAGCCATTTTCTGAAGTTTTCTTCAAAAGCGATTCACAGGCTCTATACTGAATCCTAGTAAGCTAGATTGTCACATGATGAGGTTTTTCAGATATTTTAAAATGTATGTTCCTTTAGAGCAGCTCTAATGTGGATATAACTTAGTGAACTCAGTTCTTTAGCAAATAGTGCTTGAATGAGCTGAGTTCCCGCAATATAAGAATTGGAAATTCAACATGAAGATAAAGTACAAATTTCATGACACATTTCTGTAACTGTGTTTGGAGCTAGTTAATTTAGACAAAATTGCCGGGACAATGTAAAAGGGAATGCGGGGATCACTTGTAAAATACTTGATAATTAGAGTAGTTTTTCCTTTTTTTTCTTTTGTTATGATAATTGCAAAGTGGTGACTTTCTCATTTTATTTTTGGAATCAAGATGCCTCTTACAGTGTGTACTTCCAGGCCTTTTTTTCCAAGTCAAGTTGTTGTCCTTTCAATCTTAGTTGTGAGGGTGCCGTTCAGCTTCAAGTTGTTGTCCTTTCAGTCTTAGTTGTGGAGAGTGTAGCTCAGTTCCAGGTCAAGTCCCCACTTTCTAGTTGCAGGGGGCACAGCCCACCATCCCTTGCCCTGTGGGACTCAAGGAATTGAACTGGCAACCTTGTGGTCGAGAGCCCACTGGCCCATGTGGGAATCGAACCGGCAGCCTTCGGAGTCAGGAGCATGGAGCTCCAACCGCCTGAGCCACCATGCCGGCCCCCACTTTTTTTTTTTTTTTTTGTATTCCACAAAGGGGAATACACTCCTGGCTTTTTTATGCTTTCATCTTCATTTTAAGATCTCAAGGTTTGGAAGAAGGAGCACCTTAAATGCCATGACACTTTATACTCCCAACTGTACACAGCCTATTGAAGTATTCTAAACTTTCACATTGTAGCCTATCTAGAACTTATTGCTCAAACATAGAACATGCTATTATCTAACTGAAGCTGTCCACGGGAAAAAAAATATCATTCATTTTGCCCACTTTAATTTTGTTATTAATTAGAAAAAAAGTCCTAAGTTAAACTAAGAATTGTTATGGAAATATTAAATCAGGGTAGTGTTTTGGACCAAACAAAAGTCTTCTTCACACAAATCAATAATTATATCCAATATATAAGAGGGTTTCAGAAAATAATTAACTTAATGAAAATTAATATATAGATTGGAAAGTATAGATCACTCTATTCTCACCCTGCATATAGTATGGTCATCATCTTGTTATCAGACTGGGTTAATAAAAGATATGTCTATAATTCCCTAAAATTTTAAAATCTACTGAAATACAGAGGAAAAGAGAAATGCATAGTAAAATTAACATAGTTTTTTTAAATCCCCAGATCTTTGGAGCTAACAGAACTTATGTTCTTTTTGAGGTAAATATAAAAAGCAATGAAAACAGAAGATGATCATTTCATCACTATTATTAAAGATATCACAAAGTGTAAATAAAGTAACTCAAATTATTGGAATCTAGATGCTGGGAGACTTATTATATGCTCATTAATAATGCATAAATAAATATATCAATATAAAATTTAATAATATGCAAAGACATGCTTACCTGTTAGTAACTTTCATAGAAAAGTGTCCAAAAAATAAGCACCCTTTGAAAAATGGTATTCAAAATAAGAAAAGAAAAAGGAAAAAAATTGCTGGTGCCAGAACCATATTAAAAATTTTAAAATGTCAAGGACAAATTTTATTTAATGCATGTCAGTGACCTAAAAGGAAGATTAGGTTAGTTAAATTTGACTTTACTACTGGTGTAATGTATTATAGAGTACACAAACAGACACATGAACACATGCATCTATAAAATTATACAAGTGGAAAATGAAAGTAATTAATGGTAGCCAGTTTACTAATGATTAATTAGATTGGTATTATCCACAGATGATCATGTAATTATTGCCAAATCAGAATACTAACTATAAATCAATTAAACATAACTGCAAAGAAACAGAACATGGAAACTTTCACACATATAAGGATGAAATCCAGACACAGGACATCATACTTGGAATGAAAGCAAAACTTAAATTACCTAAAACTTAGCTAACTTATGGAGCTGAAAATGTCTGTTATAAACAACAACTTGCACTTTTTTAGTTTGTCAAATTTTCAAAGGACTTTTTAAACCTTTCATATCATTTGAACCTCAAAGAACCCTGTGAGATAGGCAGTTTTGGAATCATATTTGTTGAACATAACTTACATATATAAAAAGGTGATTTTTAATTAAATTTACAATACAAGCATAATATAAATAAAAGAAAAACTTGTCAAACAGATGATCACAGGTTAAAAAAAAAACTACATGGATGGATCTTGAGAGTATAATGCTAAGTGAAATAAGTCAGACAGAAAAAGCAGAGAACTCTATGATTTCACTGATATGTGGTATATAAACCAAAAACAACAAAGGAACAAGACAAACAAATGAGAAAGAAAAACTCATAGACACAGACAATAATTTAGTGGTTACCAGAGGGTAAGGGGGTGGGGGGTGGGTGATGAGGGTAAGGGGGATCAAATATATGGTGATGGAAGGAGAATTGACTCTGGGTGATGAACACACAATGGGATTTATAGATGATGTAATACAGAATTGTACACCTGAAATCTATGTAAATTTACTAACAATTGTCACCCCCATAAATTTAATAAAAAAAAAATTAAAAAAAAAACCCTAACATTTCACAAGACCACAGTACAAGGAGCTTTATAAAATGATGGCAAACTATGGTAGCGTGATGTAGATGGAGTAAGGTAAAACTGGCTTTGGATTAGGCCTCTGCTACTTACTTGCTGTGTGACCTCTGAGAAGCTACTTAACCTTCTGAAGCTCAGCTACCTTGTTTGTGAAATTAAAATAATACTTCCTATGCCTGGCCCAGTGCCTGAGACCTAGTAGAGGCTCAATAAAATATTATTATTATTATTATTACTATTATTATTATCCACCTGAAAATGTCCTTCATCATTAAAACCCACCTCCTGTGTGAACCTTTTTCTGATTCATCTTCTCCACAAAATTGTGTGCTTCTTCCTATTTCTCCATAACACCATGTACTTTCTTCATTATCAGACTCATCATTACTTTAGATTCCTCAGTTTCCTTGTCTGTCTTCTTTGCTAAGACTGATTTCCTGAGATCAGGAATGTTTTTTTGCTTCATTTACATCTCCAGCATAAGCACAGTGCTTGGCACGTGATAGATGCTCAACAAACATTCATTAAAAGAATATATGATGAGTAGTCTCAACAACTTCAAGGACATGTTTATGTTCCTTGGGACCTTGACATTGTACTCTGGGCTGTACGGTACTAAGTCACAAAAATTTAGGAGTGTATAAACAAAAACAGAAAACATTGATACTGAATGTGTTGTCCATGTACCGAAAGTTACAGGGAATTCTAAATACCTAGCACTTGGCCCTACACATAATTTATGTTCAAGAAATATTTATGGTAGTAATAAAAAAATAAGAAACAACAAAGACTCCAAAGAGGCTCCTTATATTCTTAGCACTCTACTTCATCACTGAGGTACGATTTTGTGAATATGTAGGGAGATAATACATGAAAAATACTTTAACATAATGCCTGACACATCACCAGGACTCATTAAATGGTTGAAGGGCAGGTGGAGATGATAGATAGATATATAGATATATAGATGGATAGATAGATAGATAGATAGATAGATAGATAGATAGATAGATAGATCAATAGATAGATAGATGTAATAAATAAAAGTGTGTTTGATGCAAGGGAAAACAAGAGTTCAATCTCAATCTGGTCTGAAGTGACTATTTGTCCCTTCTCTACATTTCTCAAAGGAATTTTAAGATGAAGTAAACTCATTTTGTATATATGAGGAATCATCCTGATCACTATTATGAGTATGATTTCACTGAACAAGGGCATTTTGAATTGAAGAAGGGTAAACAAAACAAAACAAAACACCCTTATCTCTTATTAATTAAATGCAGTAAAAGAAAAACTGCAGTTTTGGAATATTTAAAAGTTGACAGATCACAGAATTCGATTGTGAAAAGAAATATTTGAACACTTGTGGAAACCTTTTAAACAAATATCTTAAAAAATCAATATCTAATGAGTGCTTTATGTACTGTTTGTTGAGAAGTATGGTTATTTAACTCATATTTTAGTCTTTATTTTTCATATCTTCATAGGAAGCATTCACTGTCATATGAGCAAGAGAGCCTTGCTGAAGACATCTAGGATAGGCTGGGTTTTGAACGCCACTCTAGCTTAGTATTTGTTTCTGTATACTATGCTGTACATTCCAGGCTGCAAAAAGAGCAGAAAGCTAAAAAATCCTATGAAATGGAAACTACATTCTAGTAAATATGCAAAAGCTGAGATGGTCATTAAAATATTTAATAGCCAATAAAAATCAAGTAATGTACCTTTTGGATATGGACAGTCATCCTTTTTCATGAAGTGCAGAACTGCAATTAGCCACTTCCATTGTGTGATTTTGTAGATGTCCAAATAGTAAAACAATTAGAATGGGCCCACATCCTTGGTCTGACTTCTCTTTTCCCTATATGGTTACTCTAATCAGTTACTTAAACTAATTAAAAAACATTTGCATAGCATCTTTAACTCTTTCTTAAGCTTATTTTATTTGCCTCTCTGCAAGATACTACAGTGAGCTAAGCATTGTGTGACAAAGAAGAAAGTTTTTGGAAGGAAAATTGTTGAGACTCCTAATTCATATAGTACTTTAACATCCCCTGAGAGGTCTAATGGGATTTGATCCTTCATTTGCTTTGATATGTAAATAGAGATATAGCTTTCTCCCAGGGGAACCTGGAGATCTGCCAAAGCACATAAGGGTAAGATATCATTCAGGATAGAAACTGAGTTGCCTAGAACAGCAGAGAAAGCCAAGTTTGTGTTTGAGCTTCACAATAAAATACCTTTGTTAATAGTTTTTTATTTTTTTGTTTTTTTTTATTATTATTTTTTTTCTTTGTTAATAGTTTTTACTTCCAATAAAAGTGTTTATATATTTATTCAGCTTTGTCATTTTAGTTAGCCAATAGTGAGAAAACGACAGTTTTGCAGTTCTTTTTTCTGAAAATGTGATACTAAACTTATAGCCTGCTTTTTTAGATGCTATTTATGCTTCCTTTGATGTGTTCCACAAAAATGACCATTCTTTAAATAATGAGTTGGGAGTTGCAACAAAGTTTCAGCTACTTATTTCAATGCAGAGAACAACTATCAGAATGGTAAAATTGCTAATCTATAGTGAGAAAAGATAATCTCTCCCCTAGATGTCATGCACATTACATTTGGAAGGAAAAGGGAGGTTGAGAAGTGGAACCTTTGTCCTTTAATCATACTTATATTTTATCTCTTGACTTCCTTGTGGTTCTTTTTGTTCCTATAATATAAAACCCATAAAGTAAGAGTAAATGCTTCTAGTGATTTTTATCACTGTCTTACATCATTGATATCTCTTCAGAATTGACAGCACTTGCTCCATTCTTGATTTTGGAGTATTTAATTAGTGATTCTTATCATATGTTGTAAACTACAGTATTAGTGATAACCTTTTATATAAAAGCTGACATATTTAAAACCCTTGCCAATTTTATAATTAAGGCATAGTCATCCATTTTAACAGTATGAAACTAGATAATTATAGATTAATTTGTAAAGAAGTTTCTTGTAAATGACACCAAATATCACACAATATTAAGATCAAGAGTCTTAAAATATCATTCATTTAGGGATGGGAGTAAATTCAATATGCTTTCCTTTAAGGAAGACTAATAATGATTTCATTTAGCAATATAATATGAGAACTAGTCTTATAGTTTGATGGAATAAAAAAATAAAGTTATCTACTAATTTCTTCTCCCCACCTTTCCTTTCTCTCTCTCTCTCTCTCTCTCTCTCTCTCTCTCTCTCTCTCTCTCTCTCTCTCTCTCTCTCTCTCTCTCTCTCTCTCTGTCTCTCCCCTCCTTCCTGTCCTTTTTTGGGATTTTTGGCTTCCTTTTTTTCCATCTACCATTCTTTCTTTATCTACATATCTACTAATTCTGTACATCTTTCTTTCCTTCTACAGTCACCATTTCTCTCTCAATTTTGTAAATTTTAATCTTTCTTCCTCTTATTTGACTTACAAAGCCCTTTTGATTTACAAAATTCCTTTACACAAATTATAACATACACACAGACTTTCCCAAACTCTAAAATTCATAAACTCATGAAACAATAAAGATAAAAATAGAAATAATGTCTGCATTCCCTATCTTAAAATGATTCTCTCTGATATATAGGGAAGTCTCCTGTATTGGGAAAAGTGCTGAATTTTTATATTTAAAAGTCTCCAATTTCCTGACAGTAGTTTGATGATTCCTGGACACAGTAAGTTTTGCTGATAACACCCTGAAGAAACAAATACCTCTTTCTGGGCAAGCACAGGGATAGTATTAAATTCAGAAACAAATGATGCAAGGATTATTTCATGGATCTTTATTTCATAAAAGAAAACTATATTTAAAAATAACTAAAAAAACTGAAGCAATTAAGAAATACAAATTGGTAGTTACAAAATAGTTATGAGAATATAAAGTAAAACAGAGAAAATGTATTCAGTAATAGTGCAATAACTATGAACAGTGTCAGATGGGTAATAGACTTATTGTGATTATCACTTTGTGAGGAATATAAATGTCTAATTACTAAGTTGTTCACCTGAAACTAATATAATATTGTATGTCAACTGTAATTGAAAAACAAAAAGTCAAAAAGTCAAAAAATAAAAAGTGTCAAATCCTCTAAAATTCCCTTCAAAATAATGTGTATATGAATACATTAGTTAATTCAATATCACAGTGTACATTCATATATAAAGTGTATTTTAATACTTTATGGGAAACTGACAATGTTATCTTACTCTTGGAAATATGCAGGGAGATGGGTCTAGCTCTGTACATTTATATAAAAAGAGAAACTAACAGAAAAATGCAGAGAATCACAGAAAGACATTGATTTGGTTGCAATTATTATGATTATTTGTACTTATTTTCTCATACTTCATTCACAAAAGTCCAGTTTCAGTTTCACCATATAATCATATTTGAACTGTGATTGGAAAGAGAGGTGCTCGTTTATTTTCTAGGATGAAAAGATGCACGGTATATAAAAGTAGAAATTATTAAAAAGAACAAATTATAAGTAGAAAACTAAGAACACACAGGCACTAGGAAATTAAAGATAGTCTCCCTGTGTGCAGTTGGCATCCAAAAACATCTGGAAATTTGGGCTTAGTGGTCCTTTTAACAAGCATACCATTATCAAAGGATTATTATTTTTCTCATTTATTATTTTTTAAAAATAAATTCACCTCCCTGGGAGTTTGTTGAATGCCACATTAATTTGGAAAATAAATCAGTATTTTAAGAGTGTCAAATGGTAATTCAATCATTTGACCTATATTAAGCTATGTTAGAGGCATCCTCACGCTGATTTTTAAAAGAATACATTCCAACAATTTTTTTTATATCATGCAAACAACTACTTATTTTAAACAACTAAGTTGCCTAATAAAAATATTTCAAACATTTTCAACGTCAACAAAATAAACTAGTGAAATACATAAAACAAAAATCCTCCTCACCCCCCGAAAAATGGTAAAAGCAAGTCCTTACCAGTCAGTCACTACTATTGTTATATTTTAAGTATCAAAAAGCTTGCAACCTGGTCCTAGTCACTGCACCCTGGGATAATTCTTTGTGATGAAGGTGCCATTAAAAAAAGGAAAGCAGTTCTGCGACAGAGTGGTTAATGCAATATTAAAAATGAAGAGTTGATAAACCTCAAAACCAAAAGCCAGTAACGTTTGTGATGCAGCCACAAAAAATGAAGGTACCTTTTAGACGTTACTCCTGGGATACCCTAAATTCCTCTAAAAATGTGTAACATTTCAATATTCCATTAACACTCTATTTGTTTCCCACCTCCCAGGATATAACAAAGCTCTTTTTGATGACGTTCAGATTTGTAAGATTTTTTTTTCCACACTGCATTCATCATGTATTGAAATTGGGTTTCACAACAATTATTTCATATCATACTTCTAATAATTGCTCCTTTCAGTAAATTTCCAAGGACTCCTTTTCCAAGTCCTCCAAGTATGTTTCACTCTGTTATTAGTAGTACTACTGCTAGTAGTAGTAGTAAGTGGTTACATAGTATTCATTGATTCAACAAACTCTTTCGTCAAACACTTATTGAGTGTCAACTATGTTAGACAGTGAAGCATAATTTAAGTATTTAATCAAAGTATTATACAAGTGTTCCGAGATCTTGGGGAGGAAATCAATTTACTATTCTAGTATTTTGAAATGATTGCACTATGAGTTGTACAATAATGAAGATGTCTCCTTGGACACAGTTTTATTACCAGTAAAAAAGGTTAAAGTGATTAAATAATAAGTGTTTTTGAAAAACGACACCTATAAAATACTGGATCATGGGGCATTGGTTTGCTCAATGGTTAGAGCAAAGTGGTTATAACACCAAGG
Organism: Rhinolophus hipposideros; assembly: GCF_964194185.1. NCBI lineage: Eukaryota > Metazoa > Chordata > Mammalia > Chiroptera > Rhinolophidae > Rhinolophus > Rhinolophus hipposideros. The sequence goes on along the minus strand of NC_138046.1, from coordinate 75,016,386 downwards.
TCGTGGGCTTAGTTCCCACATGGGCCAGTGAGCTGCATGATCCACAACTAGATTGAAAACCACCACAACAACAATTTTACATGGAGTTAATGGGTCATGGAAAAACACACTGTTCCCCAATATTCCCCAATTAAAAAACAAACACTGGAGAGACATCATCAAAATGGCGGCATGAGGTGAGCCTCTGTATAGCTCCCCTGGAATTTACAACTAATCGAACAACAATAACTCCACAAAGGACTCCCTGCACAGCAGAGAGCCAAGACGAAGCAGCACAATAATGAATTCACCTAAAGGTGGGTGAATTGCGTGAGCAAGGGAGGAGGAAAGGGAGAAGTACGGAGACGGAGCCCCACGGGTGCACCAAGCAGACCTAGCTCAGTGCTCCGAGAGGGCTGCATCCTGGAAGTATCACAGCTGCAAGAGAGGGATGAACTCGGACAGCTAGGGCTCCGCTTATGGCCCACAGGACTGAGGGGGCAGCATATAACATGGCTGAAACCAACGCTCACGGCAGAGACCTTGGAGAAAAGACTGAGAGAAGAAAGCTGAAAAGGCTGGTTTAAGCCCTCACCGCTGAGCAGAGAACGGAAGATTTAGGCATTGAGACTAGCTGCCCCCTCCCTACCCTTCCAGAGCTCACCCTGCCCCCACCTGTCCTGTGCTAGAATCGGAAGAGTAGCAGTGTCAGATCAAAAGAACAGAGTATTTGCGGTTCTGAGAACTAAGGACCGCAGACACAGATTCGCAGCACAACTAGTTCTGGCAAAGGGGAGGGAGCTGCGGAAGCAGGATGTGCTGTGGTGGTGGTCGCCGCCATTGCTCTCGGCCACCTCTCACAACTCACCATGTCCCTGGTCCCACCTATCTGGGTGGTTCCCTGCAGGAGTAAACAGAACTGCTGAAATATACAGACTCTGAATCTGATGCAGGAAGAGCTTTGGAACTCCAAAAGTTCTTCACATTCCCACAAGGACACTGCGCCCTGTGACCCAGGCGAACTATTAACAGAGGAGAAGCCCATCTCCCAGGGAATCCCCCCATTGTGTGAGAAGCTGGAATAGTGGAGAGAAACCATAGCAATACTGTGTGAGAGAGAAAGAAAACGGCTGCAGTCACAGAGAAAGCAAAACATTCTACAGACAAGTACAGAAAAAAAAAGAAAGACCTCTTCCTATCAACCTGTCGCAGAAGCCACTCCTGTAGATGTCATTGAAAAGAAATAATAAATCAGTAATTGTCATGAATAACCAAGGCAACAAGACAGCTCAGAAAGAAAGTGAAAAGTCACCAGAAAAAGAACTTAAAGATATGGAAATATGTGACTTAAATGACAGAGAATTCAAGATTGCAGTTCTGAAAAAACTCAAAGAGATGCAAGAAAACACAAAAAGGCAGTTTAATGAACTCAGAAATGCAATCAAAGAAAAATATTTCCATTTTATGAAAGAGATTGAAAATTTAAAAAAGAACCAAATAGAATTTCTGGAAACTACCAACTCAGTAGAAGAAATCAAGAATGAAATAACCAGCTTAGGTAGTAGAGTTAACCAGATGGAGGAACGAATCAGTGACATCGAAGATAGAAACATGAAAATCACACAGATGGAAGAAGATAGAGACTTAAGACTTAAAAGAAATGAAAGAACTCTACAAGAACTTTCCACTCCATCAGAAAGAACAATGTAAGAATAATGGGCATAACAGAAGGAGAAGAAAGACAGAAGGGAAAGAACATATTCAAACAAATTGTTGATGAGAACTTCCCAAACTTGTGGACAGAACTGGATCCTCGAATCCAAGAACCAAATAAAATACCTAATTACCTCAATCCCAACAGGCCTTCTCCAAGGCACATTGTATTGAAGCTGTCAAAAATTAATGACAAACAGAGAATCATCAAGACAACCAGAGAAAAGAAGATTGTAACCTACAAAGGAAGGCCCATTAGATTATCATCAGATTTGTCAGCAGAAACTCTACAAGCCAGGAGGCATTGGAACTAAATATTCAAATTATTGAAAGAGAGAAATTATGAACCCAGAATAATATATCCAGCAAAGATATCTTTTAGATATGAAGGAGGATTAAAGACATTGCCAGACATACAGAAGCTGAGGGAATTTTCTAATACAGGACCTGCACTACAAGAAATACTAAAGGAGGCTATTTGACCATCATCAACTGGGACAATTTGTGGCACCAAAACAAAAAAAGTGGGAGAGTAAAAGCCTGAACCGGAATATGGGAATGGAGAAAGTAAGCGTGCTGAAGAAAATTGAATACTCTAAATATCAAACATTCTTTTGCATAAACTTAAGAGTAACCACTCAAAAAAAATCCAGAACTGAAATATATACTGTAATAAAAGAAGAAACAGAGGGAAACATCATAGAATACCACCACACAGAAATAATAGACAACAACAAAAAGGCAAAGAAACAGTAAAGACACAGCCTTACCAGAAAACTAAAGATAGAATGACAGGAAATTTTCACCTATCAATAATCACCCTAAATGTAAATGGACTGAACTCACCAATAAAAAGGCACAGAGTAGCAGATTGGATCAAAAAACAAAACCCAACCATATGCTGTCTCCAAGAGACACATCTCAGCTACAAGTACAATCATAGACTCAAAGTGAAATGGTGGAAATTGACACTCCAAGCAAATGGTATCCAGAAAAAATCAGGTGTAACCATATTGATATCAGATGAAACAGACTTCAGTGTGAAAATGCTAACAGCAGACACTGATACACATTTCATAAAGGTAAAGGGGACTATACAAGAAGAAGACATATAAGTCATCAATATTTATGCTTCCAATCAAGGAGCACCGAAGTATACCAAGCAATTACTAACAGAACTAAAGGGAGAAATTGACCAAAACACAATTATACTCGGGTACTAAAATACGTCACTGACAGCTATGGAAAGATCATCCTAAAAGAAAGTAAATAAAGAAATAGCAGCCCTAAATGACACATTCGATGAAATGGACAAAATTGAAATATATAGAGCACTTCATCCTAAAACATCAGACTATACATTGTTTTCTAGTGTACATGGAACATTCTCAAGGATAGACCATATATTGGGACATAAAGTCAGCCTCAGCAAATTTAAGAAGATTGAAATCATACCAAGCATATTCTCTGACCACAAGGCTTTGAAATTGGATGTCAAGTGCAAAAAGAAAGAAGAAAAAAACACAAACACATGGAGAATAAACAACATACTTTTAAAGAACCACTGGGTCAAAGAACAAATTTGAGGAGAGATCGAAAGATACACAGAAACAAATGACAATGAAAATACATCCTACAAAATTATTTGGGATGCAGCGAAAGCAGTTTTAAGAGGTAAATTTATATCATTACAGACCTATCTCAAAAAACAAGAAAACGCCCAAATAAGTAACCTCATTTTACACCATAAAGCACTAGTAAAAGAAGAACGACTGAAACCCAAGGTCAGCAGAAGAAAGCAAATAACAAAATTCAGGAGAACTAAATGAAATAGAGAACAAAAAACAATATAAAAAAATTAATGTGACAAAGAGCTGATTCTTTGAAAAGATTAACAAAATTAACAAACCCTTGTCTAGATTCACTAAGATAAAAAGAGAGAAGACACTTATTTACAAAATCAGAAATGAGGAAAGGGAAGTTATCACGGACACCACAGAAATACAAAGGATCATCCAAGAATACTATGAAGGATTATATGGCACCAAACTCAATAACCTAGAAGAAACGGACAAGTTCTTAAAAACATATAGCCTTCCAACGCTGAACCATGAAGAAGTGGAAAATCTAAACAGACCGATCACCAGTAAAGAAATTGAATCAGTCATCCAAAACCTTCCCGAAAGCAAAAGTCCGGGACCAGATGGCTTCACTAGTGAATTCTACCAAACCTTCAAAGAGGATCTAATACCAATCCCCCTGAAACTCTTCCAAAAAATTGAAGAAGAGACAGTACTCCCTAACTCATTTTATGAGGTCAACATTACCTGACACCAAACGCTGGTAAACAAGACAAAAAAAGAAAACTACAGACCAATATCTCTGATAAATACAGATGCAAAAATCATAAACAAAATTCTAGCAAATTGAACACAACAAAGCATTAAAAACATTATTCATCACGACCAAGTGGGATTCGTCTCTGGGGAACAAGAATGGTTCAACATCCGCAAATCAATCAAAGTGATAAATTGCATAAACAAAATAAAAGACGTAAATCATATGACTATATCAATTGATGCAGAAAAAGCATTTAACAAGATACAACATCCATTTATGATTAAAACACTTAATAAAATAGGCACAGAAAGAAAATACCTTACATAATAAAGGCCATATATAAAAAGCCCTCAGCTAATCTCATAATTAATGGTCAAAAACAGAAGCCCTTTACTCTACGTTCAGGAACACGACAGGGCTCTCCCCTATCACCTTTGCTTTTCAACATAATGTTGGAAGTCCTTGTCCGAGCAATCAAGCAAGAGAAATAAACAACGGCATCCAAATTGGGAATGAAGAAGTTAAATAATCACTTTTTGCAGATAACATGATACTGTATCCTTAAAGGTTCCACAAAAAAGCTACTAGAAATAATCCACGAACACAGCAAAGTTGCTGGCTACAAAATCAAAGTATAAAAGTCCATTGCATTCCTATATACTAACAATGAAATCTCAGAAAAAGAAATACAAAAAACAATTCCTTTTGCAATTGCAGCAAAAAGAGTAAAATACCTAGGAATAAATTTAACGAAGGATGTGAAGAATCTATATCCTGAAAACTATAAGACACTTTTTAAAAGAAATTGAAGAAGACACAAAGAAACAGAAAGACATTCTGTGCTCATGGATTGGAAGAATCAACATAGTTAAAATGGCCATATTACCCAAAGCAATATACAGATTTAATGCAATCCCCATCAAAATCCCAATGGAATTTTTTAAAGAAATAGAACAACAACAACAAAAAAACCACATCAGATTTGTTTGGAACCACAAAAGACCCCAATAGCCAAAGCAATCTTAAAAGAAAAGAACAACACTGGAGGTATCACCCTCCCTGACTTTAGCTTGTACTACAGGGCACAATAATCATAACAGCATGGTATTTGCAGAAAAACAGACACATAGACCAATGGAATAGAATTGAGAACCCATAAACAAAACCACGTAAATATGGACAGATATTTTTTGACAAAGAAGCTAAAAACATACAATGGAGGAATGACAGTCTCTTCAAATAAATTGTGCTGGGAGAATTGGATAGCCACATGCAAAATAATTAAAGTGGACTGCTGTCTGTCACCATGTACCAGAATTAATTCAAAATGGATCAAAGACTTAAGCAGAAGACCTGACACAATAAACTGCATAGAAGAAAACATAGGTTCTAAACTTATGGACCTTGGGTTCAAAGTGCATTTTATGAATTTGACTCCAAAGACAATGGAAGTAAAAGCTAAAATAAACGAATGGGACTATATTAAACTTAAAAGCTTTTGTACTGCAAAAGCAACCATCCACAAATTAAAGAGGCAACCAACTGAGTAGAAGATTTTTGCAAACAGTGCCTCCGATAAGGGGCTAATATCCAAAATATACCAGGAACTCATGAAACTCAATAACAAAAAACCAAACAACCCAATTGAAAAATGGGCAGAGGACCTGAAGAGACATTACTCCAAAGAGGACATACTAATCCCAAATAGACATATGAAAAAATGCTCAACATCACTAATCATCAGAGAAATGCAAATAAAAACCACAATGAGATATCACCTCACCCCAGTCAGAATGGCTATCATCAACAAGACAAATAGTAACAAGTGTTGGAGAGGCTGTGGAGAAAAAGGAACCCTCATATGCTCTTGGTGGGAATGCAGACTGGTGCAGCTTCTATGGAAGGCAGTGTGGAGGTTCCTCAAAAAATTACAAATAGAATTACCATATGACCCAGCAATAACTCTCATGGGTATCTACCCAAAAAATCTCAAAACATTTATATATAAAGACACATGTGCTCCCATGTTCATTGCAGCTTTGTTTACAGTGGCCAAGACATGGTAACAACCAAAATGTCCTTCGATAGATGAATGGATAAAGAAGTTGTGGTATATATACACAATGGAATACTATTCGGCTGTAAGAAAAGATGATGTAGGAGAATTTGTGACAACATGGATGGATCATGAGAGTATAATGCTAAGCAAAATAAGTCAGACAGAAAAAGCAGAAAACCCTATGATTTCACTGATATGTGGTATTTAAACCAAAAACAACAAAAGAACAAGACAAACAAATGAGAAACAAAAATCATAGACACAGACAATAGTTTAGTGGTTACCAGAGGGTAAGGGAGTTGCGGGGTGGGAGATGAGGGTAAGGGGGATTAAATATATGGTGATGGAAGGAGAACTGACTCTGGGTGGTGAACACACAATGAAATTTATAGATGATGTAATACAGAATTGTACCCCTGAAATTATGTAATTTCATTAACAATTGTCACCCCAATAAAATAAATAAGTAAAAACACTGAATGCTGGCTGGCATGTTTAATAGTCCTATATATAAAAGTAGTGTTTTCTATATATAGCATCATATCATCTGCAAAAAATGACAATTTACCTTCTTTATTCCTTATGCAGATGACTTTTTTTTCATTCTCTTGCCTGAATTCTCTTTCTAGGACTTCCAATACTATGTTGAAAAGGACTGGTGATAGGGGACAGCACTGTCTTGTTCCTGAACATACAGCAAAGGGTGCCAGGTTTCACCGTTAATTATGAGATTAGCTGAGTTTTTGTCATATATGGCCTTTATTATGTTTAAGTATTTTTCTTCTATACCCATTTTATTAAGTGATTTAGTCATAAATCGATGTTGTATCTTGTGAAACACGTTTTCTGCATCTATTGATATAATCAGATGATTCTTGTCCTTTATTTTGTTTTTGTGGTGTTGCCATTGTTCAATTTGCATATGTTGAAGCATCTGTGTGCCCTGGGTTAAACCCCACTTGGTCGTGATGTATAATCTTTAAAGCATGTTGTACTTGATTGGCTAAAAATGTTTTAAGTGTTTCTATTTTTTTTATTTACACTGTTTGTCATGATTAAGTGTATAGTGTCTTATTTGGAGTAGGGGTTGCCATTTCCTGCTTCTTTCTGTCTGTTCATAATACCACTCGTGGTTTTGTATTCTTTTGCTGTTTTGTTTAAGGCAGGATAGTCTCCTTCAGTATTTCTTGTAGTGCAGGTTGTGTATTAGAAAATTCCCTCAGTTTGTGTATGTTTGGAAAGGTCTTTATTCCTCCTTCATATCTGAAGGATATCTTTGCTGGATATATTATTATTGGCTTATAATGTCTCTCTTTCAATAGTTTGAATATTTAATTCGACTCCCTCCTAGCTGTAGAGTTTCTGCTGAAAAATGTGATGATAATCAAATGGGCTTTCCTTTGTAGGCTACCATCTTCTTTTCCCTGGCTGCCTTGATGAATCTCTATGTGTCATTAATTTTTGTCAGGTTCAATACAATTTGTCTTGGAGAAGGCCTATTGGGGTTGAGGGAATTAAGTGTTCTATTTGCTTCTTGGATTAGAGGATCCAGTTCTTTCCATGTGTTTGGGATGTCTGATCGGCTATTTGTTTGAATGTACTCTCTGTTCCCTTCTCCCTTTCTTTTCCTTCTGATATGCCCATTATTCTTATATTGGTCTTTGTGAGGGAGTCAGAAAGTTCTTGTAGTTTTTAAATTTCTTTTATCTCTCAAGTCTCTCTCTTCTTCCATCTGTGTCATTTCTAAATTTCTATCTTCAATGCCACTGATTCTTTCCTCCACCTTGTCGGCTCTATTACCTAAGCTGGCTATTTCATTCTTCATTTTTTCTATTGAATTCTTAATCTCCAGAAACTCTATTTGATTCTTTTTTTGAAATTTCATGCTCTTTGGTAAAATGTTCATTTTGTTCTTTGATTGTGTTTCTGAGTTCACTAAACTGCCTGTCTGTGGTTTTCTGCATCTCACTGAGATTTTTCAGAACTGCAATCTTCAATTCTCTTTCATTTTAGTCACATATTTCTGTGTTTTTAAGTTCATTTTCTGGAGACTTTTCATTTTCTTTCTTAGCTGCCTTGTTACCTTGGTTATTCATGGCAATTAACGAATTATTATTTCTCTTTCTTGGCATCTACAGGCAGAATTCTGCAACAGGTTAGTAGGAAGAGGTCTTTCTTTTGCTTTCCATTAGGGGTTGGTAGAATGCTTTATTTTTCCTCCAACTGCAGTTTTTTATGCTCTTTCATGCTGTAGTGTTATATTTTCTCTACACTGTTCTGGTTTCTCACACAATTGGGGGATTCCTTGTAAGGTGAGCTTCTCCTCTGTGAAGAGGTCGCCGAGGTCTCAGGGCACCAGCTCCTTGGGGGATGTGTGCTTCTGAAGTACCAAAGTTCTTCCTGCTCCCTATTCAGGGCCTGTGTGTTTCAACAGCTCTGTTTACTTCTGCATGGAACCACCCAGATAGGTGGGAGCAGGGGCAGGGTGGGCTGTGAGAGGAGGCTCTGAGCAATGGCAGTGACCACCAGCCCAGCCAGTTCTGCACCCAAGACCCTTGTCTCTTCATCAGAACTAGTTGAGCTGTGTGACGGTGGCTGTGGGCCACAGTTCCCAGAATTGCATATACTCTGTTCTTTTGATGTGACCCTGCTACTGTTCTGATTCTAACATTGGGCAGGTGGGGGTGTTGCAAGCTACGGGAGAGTTGGGTGGGGTGGGGTATGGTCCGTGCCTAAGCCTTCCACCCTCTGCTTGGCAGTGAGGGCATAAACCACCGTTTTCACCCTTCTTCCCTCAACCTTTGCTCCGAGGTCTTTGCCATGATCGTTGGGTTCAGCCGTGTCATATGCTTACTCCTCAGCTGGGACTGTGTTCCACAAGGGGCGTGTTAGCAGTCCAAATTCTTCCCTCTCCTGTGACTGTGGTCGCTCTGGAATGCAGGGAGCTTGGAGCTCGAGTATGCATCCTGTGCTCATGGGGCCCATGTGTCTGCACTTACCCCTTCTCCTCCCCAGGTCACCTAATTTGCCAATCTTTAGATGATTTCAGTTGCTCATCTCTTAGTCATGCCTGTCTGCTGCACAGAGAGTCCTTTGTGGAATTATAGCTGTTAAATTTGTTTTCAATTCCAGGGGAGATTTCAAGAGGCTTACCTCACACCACAATTTCTATGCCCACTTCTAATAATTTTTTGGTGTAATCTTTGGGTTCTCTCCATATAGCATCACGTCAGCTGCTAATAATGACACTATAACGTCTTCCTTTCCCTTTTGGATGTCTTTTTTTTTTCTGTTTTTTTTTTTTCTTTTCTGATTGCTGTGGCTAAGACTTCCAGTACTATGTTGAATAAAAGTGGTGAAAGTGTGCATCCTTGTCTTGTTCCTTATCTTAAGGAAAATGTTTTCAGCATTTTCCCACTGAGTATGAGATTAGACTGGTGCAAAAGTAATTGTGGTTTTTGCAATTGTTTTTAACCTTGTAAACTGCAATTACTTTTGCACGAACCTCCTATTAGCTGTTGATTTACTTTTGTTATGTTGAGATGTTTTCCCTCTATTCCCACTTTGCTGAGAGTTTTCTTTCTTTCTTTTTTTTTTTCACAAACCCATGCTGAATTTGGTCAAATTCTTTTTCTGCATCTATTGATATGACAATATGATTTCTACTTTTGATTTTGTTTATGTGGTGTATCACATTAATTGATTTGCAGATATTGAACCAACCTTGCATGACAGAATGAATTCCACTTGATTGTGGTATATGATCTTTTTAATGTATTGCTGAATTTGGTTTGCTAATACTTTGTTGAGGATTTTTGCATCTAGATTTATTAGAGTTATTGGCCTGTAGTCTTCTTTTTCTGTAATGACTTCGTCTGGTTTTAGAATCAAGGTAATGCTGGCCTCATAAAATAAGTTTAGGAGGTTTCCCTCCTCTTGACATTTTTGGAATGGTTTCAGAAGCAGAGGCATTAATTCTTTTTTGAGTAGTTGGTAAAATTCACCTGTGCAGGCATCTGGTCCAGGTCTTTTGTTTGCTGGTAGCTTGTAGATTACTGAGTCAATTTTGATAGTACCATGTTTCCCCCAAAATAAGACCTAAGCAGAAAATAAGTCCTAGCATGATTTTTCAGGATGACATCCCCTGGAAATAAGCCCTAATGTGTCTTGGAGCAAAAATTAACATAAGACCTGGTCTTATTTTGGGGGAAGCACAGTAACAGTTGTGCTGTTGAGATTTTGTGTTTCATCTTGAATCATCCTTGGAAGATTGTGTCCTTCTAGGAATTTATTCATTTCTTCCAGATTGTAGAATTTGTTGGTGTATAGTTGCTCATAGTATTTTCTTAAAATTTTTGTATTTCTTTGTTGTCCATTGTCACCTCTCTTTCATGTCTGATTTTGTTTATTTTGCTCCTGTTATATTTTCTTGATGAGGCTGACTTAATGTTTGTCAATTTTGTTTGTCTTTTCAGAAAAATAGCTCTTGGTTTCATTGACCGTTTGTATTATTTTTTTAGCTTCTATTTAATTTATTTCTAATCTAATCTTTATTATTTTTTTCCTTGTACTCACTTTGGGCTTTGTTTGCCATTCTGTCTCCAGTTCCAAAGGTATATAGTTAGACAGGTTATTTGAGATTTTTCTTGTCTTTTGGGTAGACCTTCATTGCTATGAATTTCCCTCTTAGAACTACTTTTGTTGTGTCCCATAGATGTTGTGTCATTGTGTTTTCATTTTTGTTTGTCTTTTGATTTCTTCCTTTGTCACATTGTTGACCCATTCAGTATTTAGTAGCATGTTATTTTGTCTCCATGTGTTTGTGTGTTTTTCAGATTTTTTTTTCCTTGTAATTGATTTTCAGTTTCATACCACTGTGGTCAGAGAAAACACTTGATATGATTTAAATCTTCCTAAATTTGTTGAGACAAATTTGAGACTTGTTTTGTGGCCTAACATATGGTCTAACTTGGATAATGTTCCATGTGCACTTGAAAAAAAAGTATGTTCTGCTGCTTTAGGGTGAAATGCTCTAAAAATATCAATTAAATCCATCTGGGGTAGTGTGTCATTTATGGCCACTCTTTCTGTGTTGTCTGTCTGGAAGATGTGACCATTGGTGTCAGTATGCTGGGAAATCCCTCTACTATGATTGTTACTGTTGATCTCTCCCTTTGTGTCCATCAATATTTGTTTTATAATTTAGGTGTTCCTTTCTTGTGTGAATAAATGTGTACTACGGTTAAATGTTCTCCTTGGATTTATCCCCTTATATAATGTCATTCTTTGTCTGTTATTATAGTCTTCATTTGAAGTGTATTTGGTCCAATATAGGTATTGCTACCCCAGAATTTTTTCTTATTCACTTGCATGAAACATCTTTTTCCATCCACTTACTTTCAGTTTATGTGTGTCTTTCAATCTATGGTGGATCTACAGTAGACAACATATGTATGGGTCTTGTTTTCTTATGTGTTCACCTATTTTATCTCCTTTGATTGGAGTATCTAATCCGTTTATATTTGAGGTGATTATAGATAGGTACATACTTATTGCCAATTTATTACTTATATCTTTGATCTTCATTTTTTTTTTTTTGATTTATCCTTTATTCTGCTTAAAGAAGTCCTTTTCACATTTCATATAGTACCGGCTTGGTGATATTGATTCCTTTGGCTTTTTCTTTCTTTTTTTCTTTTCTTTTCTTTTCTTTTTTTTTTTTTTTTGGTCTGGGAAGCTCTTTATCTCTCCTTCAATTTTAAATGGCAACATTGCTGTGTAGAGTAGTCTTGGTTGTAGGCCTTTCTTTTTCATCATTTTCAATATTTTCTGCCACCCCCTTCTGGTATCTTAAGTTTCAGTTTAGAAATCACTGACAGTCTTATGGGAACTCCATTGTAAGTACTAAGTTGTCTTCCTTTTTTTTTCATTTTTATTTATTTATTGGGGTGACAATTGTTAATGAAATTACATAATTTCAGGTGTACAATTCTGTATTACATCATCTATAAAACCCATTGTGTGTTTACTACCAAGAGTCAGTTCTCCTTCCATCACCATATATTTGATCCCTCTTACCCTCCTCTCCCACCCCCCAAGCCACTTACCCTCTGGTAACCACGAACTATTGTCTGTGTCTATGAGATTTTGTTTCTCATTTGTTTGTCTTGTTCTTTTGTTGATTTTGTTTTCTACACCACATATCAGTGAAATCATAGGGTTCTCTGCTTTTTCTCTCTGACTTATTTCGCTTAGCATTATACTCTCAAGATACATCCATGTTGTCACAAATGTTCCTATATCATCTTTCCTTAATGCCGAATTGTATTCCATTGTGTATATATACCACAACTTCTTCATCAATTCCTCTATCAAAGGACATTTTGGTTGTATCCATGTCTTGGCCACCGTAAACAAAGCCGCATTGAACATTGGAGCACACGTGTCTTTATGTATAAATGATTTCAAATTTTTGGGGTAGATACCCAGGAGAGGGATTGCTGGGTCATATGGTAATTCTATTTGTAATGTTTTGAGGAACTTTCACACAGCATTCCATAGCGGATGCACCAGTCTGCATTCCCAAAAACAGTGTATGAAGGTTCCTTTTTCTCCACAGCCTCCCCAAACTTGTTACTATTTGTCTTGTTGATAATAGCCAATCTAACTGGGGTGAGGTGTTATCTCATTGTGGTTTTTATTTGCATTTCTCTGATGATTAGTGATGTTGAGCACTTTTTCATATGTCTATTTGCCATTTGTAAGTCCTCTTTGGAGAAATGTCTCTTCTGGTCCTTGGCCCATTTTTCAATTGGGTTGTTTGTTTTTCTGTTATTCAGTTTCAAGAGTTCCTTGTATATTTTGGATATTAGACCCTTATTAGAGGAACTGTTTGCAAAACTCTTCTCCCATTCAGTCTGTTGCCTCTTTATTTTGTTGATGGTTTCTTTTGCTGTGCAGAAACTTTTAAGTTTCACATAGTCCCAATTGTTTATTTTAGCTTTTACTTCCATTGCCTTTGGAGTCAAATTCATAAAATGCTCTTTGAACCCAAGGTCCATAAGTTTAGTACCTATGTTTTCATCTATGCAGTTTATTGTGTCAGGTCTTATACTTAAGTCTTTGATCCATCTTGAATTAATTTTGGTACATGGTGACAGATAACAGTCCAGTTTCATTCTTTTGCATGTGGCTATCCAATTCTCCCAGCACCATTTATTGAAGAGGCTGTCTTTCCTCCATTGTATGTTTTTAGCTTCTTTGTGAAAAATTATCTGTCCATATTTATGTGGTTTCATTTCTGGATTTTCAATTCTATTCCACTGGTCTATGTGTTTGTTTTTCTGCCAATACCATGCTGTTTTGATTATTGTAGCCCTGTAGTATAAGCTAAAGTTAGGCAGTGTGATACCTCCAGCATTGTTCTTTTTTCTTAAGATTGCTTTGGCTATTTGGGGTCTTTTGTGGTTCCAAACAAATCTGATGTGGTTTTTTTTTGTTGTTGTTCTATTTCTTTAAAAAATGCCATTGGGATTTTGATGGCGATTGCATTAAATCTGTATATTGCTTTGGGTAATATGGCCATTTTAACTATGTGCATTATTCCAATCCATGAGCATGGAATTTCTTTCCATTTCTTTGCATCTTCTTCAATTTCTTTCAAAAATGTCTTATAGTTTTCAGCACATAAAACCTTCATATCCTTGGTTAAGTTTATTCCTAGGTATTTTATTATTTTTGCTGCAATTGCAAAGGGAATTGTTTTTTGTATTTCTTTTTCTGAGATTTCATAGTTAGTATATAGGAATGCAATGGACTTTTCTACGTTGATTTTGTAGCCAGCAACTTTACTGTATTCCTTGATTGTTTCTAACTGTTTTCTGGTGGAGTCTTTAGGGTTTTCTATATATAGCATCATGTCATCTGCAAAGAGTGATATTTTAACTTCTTCATTCCCAATTTGGATGTCTTTTATTTCTTTCTCTTGCCTGATGGCTCTGGCAAGGATTTCCAACACTATGTTGAAAAGCAGAGGTGATACTGGACAGCCCTGTCGTGTTCCTGAACGTAGAGAAAAGGACTTCAGTTTTTCACCATTAATTATGAGATTAGCTGAGGGCTTGTCATAGATGGCCTTTATTATGTTATGGTATTTTCTTTCTATACCTATTTTATTAAGTGTTTTTATCATAAATGGATGTTGTACCTTGTCAAATGCTTTTTCTGCATCAATTGATATAATCATATGATTTTTGTCCCTTATTTTGTTTATGTGATGTATCACATTGATGGATTTGCAGATGTTGAACTATCCATGTGCTCAGGGATGAACCCCACTTGGTCATGATGAATAATCTTTTTAATGCATTGTTGTATTCGATTTGCTAAAATTTTGTTTAGGATTTTTGCATCAGTATTCATCAGAGATATTGGTCTGTAGTTTTCTTTTTTTGTGTTGTCCTTACCAGGTTTTGGTATCAGGGTAATGTAGGCCTCATAAAATGAGTTAGGGAGTACTGACTCTTCTTCAATTTTTTGGAAGAGTTTGAGCAGGATTGGTGTTAGATCGTTTTTGAAGGTTTGATAGAATTCACTAGTGAAGCCATTTGGTCCAGGACTTTTGCTTTTGGGAAGGTTTTGGATGACTGATTCAATTTCTTTACTGGTGATCGGTCTGTTTAGATTTTCCACTTCTTCATGGTTCAGCCTTGGAAGGCTATATATTTCTAAGAACTTGTCCATTTCTTCTAGGTTATTGAGCTTGGTGGCATGTAGTCCTTCATAGTATTCTTGAATGATCCTTGTATTTCTGTGGTGTCCGTGATATCTTCCCGTTTTTCATTTCTGATTTTTTTAATTAGTGTCTTCCTTCTTTTTATCTTAGTGAGTCTAGCCAAAGGTTTGTCGATTTTATTAATTTTTTCAAAGAACCACGTTCTTTGTCACATTGATTTTTTCTATTGTCTTTTTGTTGTCTATTTCATTGAGCTCTGCTCTGATTTTTGTTATTTCCTTTCTTCTGCTGACCTTGTGTTTCACTTGTTCTTATTTTTCTAGTTT
This sequence comes from Rhinolophus hipposideros, assembly GCF_964194185.1. NCBI lineage: Eukaryota > Metazoa > Chordata > Mammalia > Chiroptera > Rhinolophidae > Rhinolophus > Rhinolophus hipposideros. The sequence continues at coordinate 75,001,235 of NC_138046.1, read as the reverse complement.
AATGTGTAACATGAGGTTATTTATTTGGAATTTTTCTTGTTTCTTGAGATAGACCTGTTATGATATAAATTTCCCTCTTAAAACTGCTTTCGCTGTATCTCAAAAATTTTGGTAGCATGTATTTTCATTGTCATTTGTTTCTATGTATCTTTTGATGTCTTGTCGAATTTCGTCTTTGAACCAGTCGTTCTTTAAAATATGTTGTTTAATCTCCATGTATTTGTGTTTTTCCTGCTTTCTTTTCGCAGTTGATATCCAATTTTAAAGCCTTGTGATCAGAGAATATGCTTGGCATGATTTCAGTCTTCTTAAATTTGCTGAGGCTGATTTGACGTCCCAATATATGGTCTATCCTTGAGAATGTTCCATGTACACTCAAAAAGAATGTATAGTCTGATGTTTTAGGATGAAGTACTCTATATATGTCAATTATGTCCAATTCATCTAATGTGTCATTTAGTGCTGCTATTTCGTTATTTATTTTCTGTTTGGGTGATCTATCCATAGCTGTCAAAGATGTATTTAAGTCCCCTAGTGTAATTGTGTTTTGATCAATTTCTCCCTTTTGTTCTGTTAGTAGTTGCTTGGTATATTTTGGTGCTCCCTGATTGGGGGCATAAATATTGATGACTGTTATGTCTTCTGGTTGTATAGTCCCCTTTACCTTTATGAAATGCCCATCTTTGTCTCTTGTTATCTTTTTCACCCTGAAGTCTGTTTTATCTGATATCATTATGGCTACACCTGATTTTCTCTGGGTACCATTTTCTTGGAGTGTCAATTTCCACCCTTTCACTTTGAGTCTATGCTTTTCCTTGTAGCTGAGATGTATCTCTTGGAGATGCAAATGGTGGGTTTAGTTTTTTGATCCAATCTGCTACTCTGTGCCTTTTTATTGGTGAGTTCACTCCATTTCCATTTAGGGTGATTATTGATATGTGAGGATTTCCTGTCATTCTATCTTTAGTTTTCTGGTAAAGCTGTGTCTCCATTGTTTCTTTGCCTTTTTGTTGTTGTCTATTATTTCTGTGTGGTGGTATCCTATGATGTTTCCCTCTGTTTCTTCTTTTATTACAGTATATATGTCAGTTTTGGATTGTTTTTGAGTGGTTACCCTTAAGTTTATGTGAAAGAAAGTTTGCTATTTGGAGTATTCCATTTTGTTCAGCACACTTACTTTCTCCATTCTCATATTCCGGTTCAGGCCTTTACTCCCCCCCTTTTTAAGTTTTGTTTGCCACAAATTGTCCCTGTTGATGGTGTTCGAATACCCTCCTTTAGTACTTGTTGTAGGTCAGGTCATGTATTAGAAAATTACCTCAGCTTCTGTATGTCTGGAGAGGTCTTTATTCCTCCTTCACATCTAAAGGATATCTTTGCTGAATATATTATTCTTGGCTCATGATTTCCCTCTTTCAATAGTTCGAATATTTGTTTCCACTCCCTCCTGGCTTGTAGAGTTTCTGCTGACAAATATGATGATAATCTAACTGTCTTTTCTTTGTTGGTTGCCATCTTCTTTTTTTTGGCTGCCTTGAGGATTCTTTCTTTGGTGTTAATTTATACAGCTTCAATACAATGTGCCTTGGAGAAGGCCTGTTGGGATTGAGGTATGTTATGTGGGGTGTCACATGGGGTCTTCAGTACCGCTCCCGACATATGAACACAGTATATGGTGAGCCTCCACGGAGCCATAGATAAGGGAGTCATACCATCATACTCTCGCTAACGACTAGGTTGGACACACAGGTAGCTGGAGCCACACTGTCTGCAACCTGCTGTCCACTTCTCTGCTATCTGCAACCCACACTCCTCCTTGCTAACTGCAGTCCGCGCTTGCCAACCATTGTCTTCTTGCTAGCCCCCATTTTTTTGCTATCCCCAATGTTCTGCTAGTGTAGCCACAGCAGTTATATTAGTGGCCAATGGCTCACAGGTTACAGCTGATGGTCAATTAGCCACAGCTGATGGCCATCCAATTACAGTTGGCCATTTACTACCTCAACCGGGACCTTTCTATATGAGGTCGAGAGCTTGGAAACTGCTTTCCGGGGCTCTGTCCCCACCAGGTGTTTTATTTGTTTCTTGGATTCGAGGATCCAGTTCCGTACACAAGTTTGGGAAATTCTCATCAACAATTTGTTTGAATATATTCTCTGTTCACTTCTCTGTTTATTTTCTTGCTGGTATGCCCATTATTCTTATATTACTCTTTCTGATGGAGTCAGAAAGTTCTTGTAGAGTTCTTTCATTTCTTTTAATCTCAATTCTCTTTCTTTTTCCATCTGTGTCATTTCCAGATTTCTATCTTCTATGTCACTGATTCTTTCCTCCATCTGGTCAACTCTACTACCTAAACTGGCTAGTGCATTCTTATTTTTTTTTTTCTATTGCGTTCTTAATCTCCAGATATTCTGTTTGGTTCTTTTTTTGTTATTTCAATCTCTTTCATAAAATGTTCATGTTGTTCTTTGATTGTGTTCTGCATTCATTAAACTGCCTTTCTGTGTTTTCTTGCATCTTGTTGAGTTTTTTCAGAACTGCAATCTTGAATTCACTGTCATTTAAGTCACATATTTCCATATCTTTAAGTTCCTTTTCTGGAGACTTTTCACTTTCTTTCTGATCTGTCGTGGTGCCTTGGTTATTCATGGCAGTTACTGATTTACTATTTCTTTTCCTAGACCTCTATAGTAGTGGCTTCTGCAACAGGTTGATTGGAAGAGGTCTTTCTTTTGTTTTCCAGTACTTGTTATTAGAATGTTTTATTTTATCTCCGACTGTAGGCTTTTTTGTCTCTCACACGGTAGTGCTATGTTTTCTCTGCACTATTCCAGCTTCTCACCCAATGGGAGGATTCCTTTCAGACATGGGCTTCTCCTCTGTTAGTAGTTCGCTGGGTCACAGGGCGCAGTGCCCGTGTGGGTATGCAGAGAGCTTTTGAATTTCCAAAGCTCTCCTGCACCAGATTCTGTGCCCACATGTTTCAGCAGTTCTGTTTTCTCCTGCAGGGATATGCCCAGATAGGTGGGGCCAGGGGCGGGATGAGTTGTGAGAGGTGGTGCAGAGCAATGGCGGCGACCACCACCACAGCCGGTCCTGCTTCCACAGATCCCTCCCCTTTGCCAGAACTGATTGGGCTGCGAATCTGTGTCTGCGTTCCATGGTTCTCAGAATAGCAAATATTCTGTTCTTTTGATCTGACACTGCTACTGTTCCGCTTCTAGCACCGGGATGGTAGGGCTGAGCTAGCTCTGTGATGGTAGGGAGGGGGCGGCTAGTCTCAGTGCCTAAGGCTTTTGTTCTCTGCTCCGCACTGGCGGCTTACACCACCATTTTCAGCCTTCTTCCCTCAGTCTTTTCTCTGAGGTCTCTGCAGTGGGTGTTGTTTTCACCCATGTTATATGCTTCTCCCTCAGCTCTGGGCCATAAGTGGAGCCCTAGCAGTCCGAGTTCTTCCCTCTCCCGCAGCTGTGGTAATTCTGGGATGGAGCAAGCTCGGAGCACTTAGCTAGTTCTGCGTCCTGCGCCCATTCGGCTCTGTCTCCACACTTCTCCCTTCTTTCCTCCCCGGCCTGTGCGATTTGCCTACGTTTAGGTGAATTCAGTAGTGGGCCTCTTCATCTTGCCTGTCTGCTCTGCAGGGAGTCCTTTGTGGAGTTATTGTTGTTCGATTAGTTGTAAATTCTAGGGGAGCTTTACAGAGGTTCACCTCACGCCTCCATTTTGATGACGTCCCCCAATCTTTTCGATTTTTTTTTAATTGGGGGTAATGCTCAGATTTTCTATTTCTTGTTGAATCAGTTTTGTTAATTGTGTTTTAATTTGTCCATTTTTGCTAAGTTATCTAATTTGTTCATGTAATGCAATATGTAGTATATTCTTGTAATCCTTTTCATTTCCTTAAGGTTAGTAGTATTGTCCCCACTATAATTTCTGATTTTTAGTTGTTTGTGACTTCTCACCACCTTTTCCCATTGGTTTACCTAAAAGTTTGCCATTTTTTTAATGATGTTTTTAAAGAACCAAGTTTTGATTGGATCGGTTCTTTCCATTATTTTTATTTTCTCTAGTTCATTTATTTCAGCTTTAATGTTTGTTATTTTCTTCCTTCTGTTAACTTTGTGTTTAATTTGCTCCTCTTTTTCTAGTTACTTAAGCTATATAGTTAGGTTATTGATCTGAGATCTTTATTCTTGTTTAAAGTAGGTGTTTACTGTTATAAATTCCCTCCAATACTGCCTTCAACTGTATCTCATAAGCTTTGGTAAGTTGTTTTTTAGTTTTTATATATCTCTAAGTGTTTTTTTCTAATTTCACTTATCATTACTTCTTTGATCCATTGGTTGTTCAAGAGTGTGTAGTTTAGTTTCCATATACTTGTGAATTTTCCATTTTTCATTGTGTAATTGATTTCTATCTTCATTCCACTTTGGTCAAAGAAGATACTTTGCATTATATTTCCCTTTCAAAGTCTAGTGAGATTTGTTTTTTGGCCCAGCATATGGTTTATCGTAGAGAATGTCCCATGTGTATGTGAGAAGATTGTGTATCCTCTATTGTTCGATGGTTGATATATGTCTTTTAGATCTGATTAGTTTATAGTGTTGTTCAAATATTCTATTTCCTCTTTGATCTTCCATATGAATGTCTTTCCATTATGAAAAGTGGGACATTGAAATCTCCAACTATTATTGCAGAGCTGTCTATTTTCCCCTTCCGTTTTGTCGATCTTTTTATATATATTTTGAGGCTCTGATGTTTGGTACATATATGTTTATAACTGCTATGTCTTCTTAGTGTATTGACCTTTTATAATATATAATGTCTTTCTTTGCTCTTGCAACAGTTTTTGGCTCAAAGACTCTTATCTGATTTTAAAGTATTCCAGTTATCTGTTGGTGGCTATTTGCATGGACCATGTTTTGCATTGTTTCACTTTTAACCTATTGTACCTAGTATCTAAAATGTATAAGTTGTAGACAGCATACTATTGGACCATGTTTTTTTGTTTGTTTGTAATTCAATATGCTAAGTTATGCCTTTTGATTGGAGAGTTTAATATATTTTATTCAAATAAATAAATAATTAAGAAAGTGGACTTACTTTTGTCCGTTTGCTTTTTATTTTCTCTATGTGATGCACCTTGATTGTTTCTCATTCCTTCCATTACTGCTTTCTTTTTTATTTAGTTGCCTTTTTGCAGTGTATTATTTTTAGTCTTTCAATTTCCTTTTGGGTATATATTTTTACATATTTTCTTAATGGTTACCATGAAGATTACAATTAACATCCTAAATTTATAACTCTATTAAATTGATACCAACATAGTTTCAATAGTATACAAACAGTTTTGTCCTAATCGTCTCTAACCTTCCCACTCCATTATATTCTTCTTGTTTTCAAATTGTGTCTTTATACATTGTGTGCCCAATACATAGATTTATAACTATTTTTGTTTGAATTTTATATTATGTGTAAGACACAAAAAATGGAGTTATGAACTAAAAAAAATACAGGAATAGTGGCTATTGCATTACCTATGTAGTTACCTTTAGGGGACATTTTTATTTCTTTCTTCAGTTTCAAGTTACAGTCTAGTGTCCTTTTATTTCAACTTGAAGCATTTTTTTTGGGGGGGATGGTCTATTGCTAACAAACTCCCTCAAATTTTGTTTATCTGAGAATGTCTTAAGTTCTCCATCAGTTTTAATTATGGTAAAATACACATACAATTTAGCATATTATTATTTTAAGTACACAGTGTGGTGCATTAAGTACATTTATATTGCTCTGCAACCATTACCACCATCCATTGAAAACTCTTTTCATCTTACAATACTGAAACTCCATAGCAATTAAACAGTAACTCCCAATTACCAAGGTGGGAAAAAGGACTGAAGCCAAACCAAGATAAACAAGAAATATAGCAAGTTATTCAGACTTGATTGTTTCAATAATACCAGGTAGAACTATGCATACAACACTGTATTGGCCCCCAAAAGAAAAGTTTTTTAAGTAGTCAGCAAATATATATGAAAATGTCCACTCTTCTTTACCCTGAGTTAAGATCAGTCTCAGAGATTAGAATGGAGTTGGTTCTGCTGGTGATATCAATATACATGTGGAGAGTTGGAAGCATAGTTGAGAAAGGGAAGGAAGAATTAATTTATCTTCATCTAGGAACTTTGAAGGACATTGGTAAAGGAAAGAAATTTGGCAGCTTATTACAAATTCCTACCTGTGACAAAAAACAGCTTTACCCATATATGTAGCCTCTTTAAATATACTTTTAAAAATGTTAGTATTTGCTGAAGACTACATTTATCAGCTGAAGGTTACATTCCTAAGCCTCACTTGCAGCAGTGTGACCATGTGTCTACGTACAGGTTAATGGAGAAAAGGATGTGTGAAATACCTTGATTTTTTACCTTAGGTATAAAAGCATTCCCAGTCTCCTTTCACCTTTACTCTTTGCTAGATGAAATGTGAACATGATAGTGGGAGCTTAAGCAGCCATTTTAGATCAGAAGATGGAAGCTACATTTTGAGGATGGTAATGCAACAGTGTAGAAGGACCCTGGTTCTACGCATGAGATTATCCCAAATTTCAATTTCTATTAATAAACTATTATTTTGATTTTTATTTTGGTTATAGCAGGTGAGCCAGTATTGTCATTAGTACACATCTCATGGCTACCTATAAGCTGCATTCCACAGTTCTCTCTCCTGAGGCTCATGGGTTAAATTGCTCTAGCTGCAGAGCTATGCTCATGGCAAAGGTTCCTCTGAGGACTCTCTGTTGATACAGCACAAATAGATAACAAAACAAAAAACACAAGAGTACAATGTTGCAAAGGTCTGGTGTTCTCTGCCAGGAATGGGATTTGTGCTTATTCAGGAATCCTATTTATTTTCACCTTCCTAAATCAGAATTAATTGTTCAGTGCATAAGTAATTCCCTTAACTGAAGCAGATTATGTATAATTTAAGAAACAGCTACTCCAATCCAAGTCAATGATACATAGGCATAAGGTTTAATTTCCTTCTTTCTAAATTATCATAGATTAGATTTTCATGAAATCGTAAAATAATTCTTAAAAATGTTTTGTTCTACATGTAAATGTTTTTTCCTTCCTGAAACTAACTTTTAAGAATTTGCTAAAGTATTCCTCAATAACTTTAATGCTTTTTAAGCTACAAAGTCATGGAAAGCATTTTTAAGCAACAAAGTTCAGCTGTTCTCAACTCTGGCTGTGCCTTAAATTTACTGGACTAGCCTTTTAGAAGATAATAACATCCAATACCCAATATATATATCCCTGGAAGTTGACTAAATTTATTTCTAGGAGGAAGTTGATTCAACAGTAGTTTTTAAACTTCACATAGAACTCTAATGTGCAACCACATTTGGGACCACTGATCTATCCAACACTTACTTGTATATTTTAATAAAATTGTCACTCACATGATGCTGAAATCCACCTACTTATCTGTATTATTAATGTGTTAAACATCTTAATTTCATAGATAGGGAAACTAAGATGTAGATAAATTAATGGATAAAAACAAGTTCGGTGGGAGGCCCAACTGTAAAAGTCAATATAGGAACAGATTTCCCAGTACATTACTTACCTCATTCTAGCATGCTATAGAAAAGTCAGTAAAAATGTTAATGGAAAAGGAAATGATATGGGAGAAAAGAAAGTAAGTGAAGTTGAAGTAATTACAAGGAAGCTCTAAATGGCAATGACATGTAAGTTCAATAAGATTTATAAGAAAGGAAAAGTAATAGAGAAAGTTAATCCATTATTTTTTCTAGATAATCTATTATGTGCTCATTAATGAGGGGTACTAAAGGAATATAACATAGGGTTTCTACTTTCAAACCTGTATAATATAGGTACATGACAAAACCACACCTATGAAGCTTTAAGGGGGAACCATGCCAGAGACATCTTTGTCTTTTTGTTGCCAAATGGTGGGGATGACATTTAATTGGTATTCACTGTTTGTAGAGGAAATTAATATATTTCATATAAATACGAGGTTGGAAAATTAAGTTCACAAAATTGTGACAGCAATATGGCTAACTCTTTTTGATATCAGAGGGATTATTCATTATGAATTTGTACCAACTTGACAGCTAACCAAGTTTACTATTTGGAAGTGCTGAAAAGGCTGTGTGAAAAAGTTAGATGAAAAAGTTGGCAAACTTTTTGCCAACAATTCATGGCTCTTGGATCACGACAATGCACCAGCTCACACAGCACTATCTGTGAGCGAGTTTTTAGCTAGTAAACAAATAGCTGTATTGGAACACCTTCCCTACTCACGTGATCTAGCCCTCAATGGCTTCTTTCTTTACCTGAAGATAAAGGGAACATTGGAAGGACATTTTAATGACATTCAGGACACTAAGGTTAATATGACAACAGCTCTGATGGCCATTCCAGAAAAAGAGTTCTGAAATTGCTTTGAAGGTGGACTAGGTACTGGCATCGATGCATAGCTTCCCAAGAGGAGTACTTTGAAGGTGACTAGTGATATTCAGCAATGAGATATGTAGCACTTTTTCTAGGATGAGTTCACAAACTTCATTGTTAGACTTCATAGTAAACATAATAGAAGTTTAGCAAAAGGAGAACTAACTTTGGGTTGCAATAGTCAGAAAAACCTTCAGGGAGGAGGGATTTGAGTTAACCTTTGAGGAAAATTGTAAGTATAAAAGACATATGAAAGAAGGGGATAAGTATAAAAGAAGAGGCAGATAGTCTAGGAGGAGAAAACATGCAAAAAGTATGCATAAGATAATTATGAATATCATGGATGTTTGGTATGCAGGAGGTTGACTGGCTGGAACAGAAGTTATTTTGGGGAACAGTCAAAAAGACATTAATGAATGCCAACTATAATTTTATGTGTATAATGTGATGGCTCGGTGTGAGGTCGGGGTGGTGGTGGATGGGGGGAGGGGAGTTCACGGTGTGAGGGATGTAAAAATAAAATAAAATAAAATAAAACTATAAAAAAAAAGACCTCCTGAAGTCAGATTGTAGAAAACCTATAATAGTGCTCAATTGAGTTGTATCTTGAGAGCCGCTGGCGGCCATTTGTGACTTTTGAATAAGCAGATGATCTAATAAAACCGGTATCACAGGACATCAGAAAAAGGGAATCTCCTATACATTGAGACTTTATAATGATTTTCTTCTACTAAGAAAGAATTTTAGTCTAGACCAGTTCTACTTACCTGCAGGAAAAAATACTGCTGTCATGGAACACTTATCTTTCATAACTGCCAGTACATTTAAAAAATTACATTGTTAAGTAGGGGATTACTGCAAGGTATCATATTTGTACTCTTACAAAGTAGACCATCTCCAGTGTATAAATGTGGCCAAGTGTCTTTTGGGTTCAGCAGAATACATGTGCATATTTATAAATAAGACAATATACAGCAACAAGTTACTAAATTGGTAGCTTTTTTGTTTGGTTATCATTCATGCTGACGGCCAAGAAACTTCTCTTTAAATACTTAGGTCGGTTGTTAAAAAGATTAGTGTTCTCATCATGTTTTTTTTTTTTTTTAAACCTGATCTAGGTGCACACAATTGAAGATGAGAACATGGAAAATTACTAAATTATCTGACACTGGAGAGATATTACAAGGAAATTCTGATTTTTCACTGCAAAATATTGCCAATTATAGAAGCTGTCAATTTAACAATAGGCTTATTCACTATGGTGTTTGATTAATGTGAAATTATTCAGTTGGCTACCTTGTAGTTGGTCTATTTTTGTGTCCAATTAGTATGCTAATAATGGTAATTATGTTCTATACTGCATGTCTCATCACCTAGAGGGTTTTTAAAATGATAAAATAATGAGAATAAACAAGCTGATGCTGACATTCAGTGGGCCATTCTAATTACTTACTGAGAGCACACTGGGGAATCAACATTCAACCAGAGAAAGTGATTCTTGCTTACTTTGTTAAAACTACTCATTCCAAAGAGCAGTAACAGTTTCCTTCTGTTCTCTTTATTACTGAGATATTTTATATCCCCACCCCATTTTTAAATTTTATATATCTATTTTTGGTATTTATTAAAAAGAAAATAATCAAAACATATTTATCTTTTGTAACTAGTGTTTGTAGAAAGAGGTCAGAAAACACAGAATGGAAAATTGCTCAATTGTGCACCTTTACACTCAATAAATACCATTTATTTTTTTCTCTTCACTGTCTATAAAAGAACAAAATGAAAATTAAACAAAATAAATTCCCTTTACTGGCAACTCTACTTGTACTTGGGGGAGTACTATGAGACATGGTGATGTTTTCTAAGTCCTCAGTAAGATAACCAAATACAGGTTGTCTAACTGCAGGAGGGATACCTTCTCAAAATCATAAAACAAAAACCTGCTTTTGTTTGGTTAATAATCCAATATTTTCAGATAGCCAGATGATCTGTATTGGAATGTGAGCATGGAGTTGATATTGATCAAGTTATTGTGATAATTATAATTGCATCATTATAAAATGTATTTTATAATTCAAATTATAATATATAAAATTTAAATTGATAACTGATACCTTTCTGGCTTTCAGTAAAGATATGAAGTGGGCTGTGGAATTTATACTCCAAATCATGTAAAGCTACACTTCAGTTTTGGAAATTCACAAAATAAATAAAAACATTGTACAATCTCTTTCAAACTGCATTTAAGATAGTAAAGCAGAGAGAATTCCATTCCTTGGAATCTTCATGGTGAAGTAGAAAAAGTGCTGGTCTGAGCTTCTAATCCCATAATCATCTGATGAGAAATTGTAATATGAAACAGGTTAGTTGTATTCTCTGATATTTATTTATTTCAACCACAGAATAAAAGGGTAGAATTAAACAAGAGTTTCTCAGTTTGAGTTCTGTGGGTCTATTATATCCCACGTAATATTAACACTTTTGCATAAAGAAAAGTTTCTGTGGTCAAATACATTTTGGAAATGTTGTTGTAAACAAAGTAAACATATTTATTTATTGCAGGAATTCTCAGAGTAGTTAATGTACTAATATATTTTATGAATGTTTAATTAGTATGATTGTAATATGTAGCATGTCTCAATTTGATCATTAAAACACACTTATTTATCAAATATCTATTAATATATCATAGGGCACTAGCATTTTTCAAAATATAGTTTGGAAAATATTAGACTAATCTTTTAAGCTCCTTCCAAGTTCTCCTATTTTTTTCACTAGACCATAAGTTTCATTAGAGTAAGAAGAATACTGCTCTTGTGCTGCTACTGGCTAGGTGTTTGTACCAGGCATAGTATTTTCACAAAGAATATGCATAATAAATATATGCTAATGAATGAAAAAAAGAATTAATGAATGAACAAAGATATACATGCCTAAATACATTATTTGTTTTATAAAAGTTCAGCACATAATGTGGAGGAAATAATTTGAGGGTCATGCTACCATCTGGTTGTAGATTGCCATTCCTCATAATACTTGTTCCAATGCCTACCCTTTGGTCTATAGTGAAAGAGAAATAACAAGTTCTTCTTATCATTTTAAATTTCATTCCTTGTTGACGAGATAGGAACAATACAGTTACTACTTATTGAGTAACAACAAAATGTTTGGCACTGTGAAAATTACTTTGCCTATATTAACCAATTGAATAATTTTACGTGGAATGTATTATTTCCTCTCTTTTACAGAGAGGTAAGTAAAGGCCCCACAGTAATTGGCAGTTATAGAATTCAAATAAAGTCTGACTTCAGAATATGAGCTCTTAACTCTTATAGTATACCTCTCACTATTACACGTATGTCATTTGACTTGTGCAATGTCCCAGAATTTGTTATTGAACAAAATGTTTCATTATATTCTGGACTTAAGTGCATGCTAGTTAATCACTCAATAACATCCACAAATGACAAACCCAAAGTGCAAACTCTGCAGGCCCCAGACCCATGATAATGTGAAACCTCCTCCATAGGAACAGCCCCTGCATAACACCTGCTCCACTGTAGTCATTGCCAGTCCTTACAAATAATCACCATGAAGGGCAATCCCTCTCATTGACATTCCCACAGCAATCAAAGCTGAACTACAACAGGAGGGCACACACAACACACATAAGAGACACATTTGGAGCACCTGGGTCAGGGAGACTATGCCAATGGGCCCCACAGGACTCCTACTACATAAGGCCACTATAGTAAGACCAGAAGACATAGCAGCTCTAATTAAGACATAGAAACAATACAAGGAGGCAGCCAAAATTGGGAGACAAAGAAGCATGTCCCAAATGAAAGAACAGAACAAATCTCCAGAAAGAGAAATAAACAAAATTGAGACAAGCAATCTACCAGATGCAGAGTTCAAAATGTGGGTTATAAGGATGCCCAATAATCTCAGAGAGAACTTCAAGAAAGACGTAAAAAACATAAACATAGAGATAGAAAACATAGAAAAGATTCAGTCTGGAATAAAGAATAAAATAACTGAAATGAAGACTACATTAGAGGGAATCAAGAGTAGATTAGATGAAGCAGAGGATTTAGAAGATAAGGTAACAGAAAACACCCAATTGGAACAGCAAAAAGAAAAAAAAAAGATTTCAAATAATTGAGGATAGTGTAAGGGGCCTCAGGGACAATATCAACATACCAACATTTGCATCATAGAAGAACCAGAAGGAGAAGAGAGAGCAAGGAATTGAAAACCAATTTCAGCAATATGTCACAGAAATGGCAATGTAAGGAGTTATTCTTGAAATCTCCCCTGTACTTTACAACAAATTGAACAGCTATAATTCAACAAAGGATAACTTAAGCAACACACAAGGACATCTGCAAAATCTGTGCAGTGAATTACCTGAAAATGGGCAAATCAGGTGAGCAGGGTGAGGAGTGAAGGGGAAATTGCAGAGATGCTGGCCACTGGCCAGAGGACACAGTCCAGAGCTCACTGTGGTCTGCAGAGAGGGAAGAATTCAGGATGTTGGTACACTCCCTGTGGCCCACAGTTGTACCTAAGGGATCAGCATATAATACAGCTGAACTCACTCTTTGGGGTGGAGACCTTGGTTGAGAAATGTGGTTTAAGCCCTCACTACCAAGCAGAAAACAGAAACAAAGGCACGGAGCCTGGCCAACTACCCTTAACAAGAGACTTCCCCACCACTCCCAGTGTTAGAAGTAGGCTTCAGAAGAAACAATAACGGTGTCAGATTAAATAACATAATTTCTACAGCCCTAAGAACTGCAATGACATTCCCACAGCCAAAGATGAACAGCACATGACTAATTCCAGTGATAGGGAAAGAGCTGTAGGGTTGAGACAGCTGTGGGCAGGTAATCGCCATTGCTCACAGCTGACTGTCACAGCCAACCACAACTCCACCTTTCTGTGTAGATCCCTGTGGGGGCAACCAGAGCTGCTGGGCCACACATGATCAAGTTGCAGCGGCAGTATTGGATTTCAGAAGCTCATGACTCTGAAGTCCTCCATATTTTCCCATGGAGGTGGGGACCTGAGACCCAGGTGAATGGCTCACAGAGGAGAAGGCCATGTACAGGAAACCCAGTATCATGTGAGAAGCTGGAATAGCACAACAGAAAACAAAATGTTACAGTGTGAGAGCAAATAAAATGATGCAGCAGAAGAGAAAATAAAATATTCCATCAACACCTACTGGAAAGCAAAAGAAAGACCTCTTCATATCAATCTGCTTCAGAATCCACTCCTGTAGATGCCCAGGAAAAGAAATAATTATTCAGTAATTGCCATGAATAACCAAGGTAACAAGGTTGCTCAGAAAGAAAAACATTCTAGAAAATGAACATAAACACATGGAAACATGAGACTTAAATAACAGATAATTCAAGATTGCTGTTCTGAAAAATCTCAAAAAAGTGGAAGAAAACACAGATAGACAGTTTAATGAACTCAGAAACACAATCAAAGAACAAAATGAATATTTTACCAAAGAGATTAAAACTTTAAAAAGAACCAAATAGAAATTTTGGAGATGAAACACTGAATAACAGAAATGAAGAATGAAATAGCCAGAGTAGGAAATAGAGCTGAGCAGATGGAGGGAAGAATCAGTGACATCAAAGACAAAAAACTGGAAAAGACGGAAGAAGAGAGACTTGAGAGTTAAAAGAATAAATGAAAAGTTAAATGAAAGAATTCTACACGAACTTTGTGACCTCAACAGAAAGAGCAATATAAGAATAATGGGCAACTAGAAGGAGAAGAGAGGGAGAAGGGAACAGAGAGTATAGTCAAATGAAGAGTCAACAAGATTTCCCAAACTTGTGGAAAGAAGGGGATCTTTGAATCCAAGAAGCAAATGGAACTCCTAATTACTTCAATCCCAGCAGGCATTCTCCAAGGCACATTGTATTGAAGGTGTCAAAAATTAATGGCAAAGAAAGAATCCTCAAGGCTGCCAGGGAAAAGAAGACAGTAACATACAAAGGAAAGCCCATTGGATTATCATCAAATTTTTCAGCAGAAACTCTACAAGCAGTAGGGAGTGGATGAAAATATTCAAACTACTGAAAGAGTAATTATGAGCCAAGTATAAATACCCAGCAAACATATCCTTTAGATATAAAGGAGGAATAAAGATTTTTCCAGACTTACAGAAGCTGAGGAAATATTTCAGCACACTACTTGTACTATAAGAAAAACTGAAGGAGGTTATTTGACCTGAAACAAAAAAAGCAAAAAAAATATGAAACCATTAGTAGTATTATGAAGAGACAGAAGGAGAAAATGGTAACACCTACACCAAATAGGACACTATACATTTAAATATAATATACAGGGTAAAGAAGGGGAAAAAAAAAAACACTTAAAAAAAGAGGAAAAAGACAACTTGCTACTATAGTGCAGAAATCAACTCACAGCATAAGTAGGGATAATTTGTGACAACAAAAACATAAAAGGGGAGAGAGTAAAGTTCTCAACAGGCACAAGGGAATCAAGAAAAGAAGCATGCTATAGAAAACAGAATACTTGAAATATCAAAATTTCTTCTACGTAAACTTAATGGTAACCACTCAAAAAAAAAAGAACTGAAATATATACAATAAAGAAGAATACAGGGAAATATCATTGAAATAATAGACAGCAAAAAAGGGCAAACAAACAATGTAGACACCATCCTACAAGAAAATCAGAGATAGAATGATAGAAAATCCTCATATATCAATAATCACCCTAAATGTAAATGGATTGAATTCACCAATAAAGACGTACACAGTAGCAGATTGGAATAATAAACTAAAATGAATCATATGCTGCCTCCAAGAGACACATTTCGGCTACAAGGACAAATACAGACTCAAAGTACAAGGGTAGAAACTGATACTCCAATCAAATGGTATTCAGAGAAAAGCAGGTGTACTCATACTGATATCAGGTGAAACAGACTTCAGGATAATGAAGGCAACAAGACACAAAAATAGACATTTCATAATGATAAAAGGCACTATACAACAAGAAGACATAACAGTGATCAATATTTATGCTCCCAAACAGGGAGCACCAAAATATATCAAGCAACTACTAACAGCACTAAAGGGAGAAATTGACCAAAATACAATTATAGAAGGGGACCTAAATACGTCATTGACAGCTACGGATAGATCATCAAAAAATAAAAATAAAATAAAGAAATGTAAGTCCTAAATGAAACATTAGATAAAATGGACATTTATAGAGCACTTCATCCTAGAACATCAGAGTATACATTCTTTTCTAGGGTACATGGAACCTAATGAAGGATAGATTATATATTAGGACATAAAATGAGCCTCAGTGAATTTAAGAAGACTGAAATCATACCAAGCATATTCTCTGATCACAAGGCATTGAAATTGGATTTCAACTGCAAAAACAAAGCAAGAAAAAACACAAATACGTGGAGGTTAAACAAAATATATTTAAGGAACGACTCGGTCCAGGAAGAAATAAGAGGAGACAGCAAAAGATACATAAAAACAAATGAGAATGAAAATACCTCCTACCAAAATTTTTGAGATGCAGAGAAAGTAGCTTTAAGAGGGAAATTTATCATTACAGGCCTATTTCAAGAAAGAAGAAAAATCCCAGATAAATAACCTAATGTTACACGTTAAAGAACTAGAGAAAGAAGAAATGAAACCTAAAGTTAGCAGAAGGAAGGAAATAATAAAAATCAGAGAACTAAACGAAATAGAGAAGAAGAAGACAATCAAAAAAATAATACGACAAAAAGCAGGTTCTTTGAAAAGATTAATAAAATTGAGAAACGCCTGGCTAGACTTTTTAAGATAAAAAGAGAAAAGACACAAATAAAAAATTTCAGAAATGAAAGAGAGGAAGTAACACGGATGCCAGAGAAATAGAAAGGATTATCCAAGATTACTATGAAGGAATATATGCTGCCACATTGAATTACCTAAAAGAAATGGACAATTTTCTAAAAACATATAGCCTTCCTAGGTTCTATCACGAAGAATTGGAAAACCTAAGTAGACTGATCACCAGTAAGAAAATTGAATCATTCAAACGAAACCTTCCCAAAAGCGAAAGTCCAGGACCAGATGGCTTCATTAGTGAATTCTACCAAACATTCAAAGAGCATCTAATACCTGCCCTACTCAAATTCTTCCAAAAATTTGAAGAAGAGATAATATT
>NC_138046.1:74749520-74979520 GCF_964194185.1 Rhinolophus hipposideros | reverse complement strand
TGTCCTTCAATAGATGATTAGATAAAGAAGGTGTGGTATGTATATACACAATGGAAAACTATTCTGCAATAAGAAAATATAAAATATTGCCATTTGCAACAAGGTGGATAGATCTTGATATTATGCTAAGCAAAATAAGTCAGGAACAATACAAACAAATAAAAAACCAAAAATGCATAGACACCGACAACAGTTTAGTGGTGTCCAGAGCTTAAGGGGGGATGGAAGATGGTAGAAGAGGGTAAAGGGGGTCGAATATTTGGTGATGGAAGGAGAATTAACTGTGGGTGTGAGCACACAATGTGATATATAGCTGATGTATTACAGAATTGTACCCTTCAAACCTATGGAATTTTCCTAATCATGTTTACCCCAATAAATTGAAAGAAAGAAAGAAAACATTGTAAGAAATACTGATGGATAGCACTACAATTAACATGGGAATGCACATTTTTTTTTGAATTAGCATTTTCGATTTCTATGGATAAATACCTGTTAAGGAGTTAATATCCAAAATACATAAAAGACTCATTCAAGTCAACAAAGAAGAAACAAACAACCCAGGTGAAAAATGGGCAGAGGATATGAAGAGACATTTTTCTAAAGAGGACATACAGATGTCCAACAGATATATGAAAAAATGCTCAACCTCAGTAATCATTAGAAAAATGCAAATAAAAACCACAATAAAATACCATCTCACTCCGGTCAGAATGGCTATCATCAATAAATCAACAAACAAGTGTGGATGAGACTGTGGAGAAAAAGGAACCCTGGTGTAGTGTTGGTGGGGTTGCAGGTTGGTGCAGCCAATATGGAAATCAGTATGAAGGTGTCTCAAAAAACTGGAAATGGAACTACCTCATGACCCAGCAATTCCACTCACAATAGCCAAAACATGGAGAGAACTGAAATGCCCATTGGTAGACGAATGGATTAAGAAACTATGGTATATTTATACAATGGAGTGTTACTCAGCCATAAAGAAAAATGAAATCTTACCCATTGCAACAATATTGATGGACCAAGAAAACATTATGCTAAGTGAAATAAGTCAGTCGGAGAAAGACAGATACCACATGATCTCACTTACATGTGGAATCTAAAGAATAGAATAAATGAACAAACTAATCAAAAACATTCTCAGAGATATAGAGAAAAAACAGGGTTGCTAGATGGAAGGGTGGTGGGGATGAGCGAGAAGGTGAGGGGATTAGAAAACACAAATTGGTAACCACAAGATTGCCACAGGGATACGAAAAACAGTTTGAGGAATATAATCAATAATGTTGTAAAGATTTTGAAGGGTATCCAAAGGGCACTTTTCTTATTAGAGGGACCACTTCATGGACGGTGTAGATGCCTGACCACTGAAGTGTGCACCTGAAGCTGAAGCTGAATAATAATGAATGTCAACTATAATTTAATATACCTATAGTCACAAGATGTGGGTACAGCATAGAGAATAGAGTCAATGAAGTTGTAACAGCTATATACGATGTCAGAAGGTTAGTAGATTGGGGGAGGAGGGTTATCACTTTGTGAGGGGTGTAAATGTTGAACTATTACATTGTTTTGTACACTTGAAATTAATAAGGAAGGAAGGAAGGAAGGAAGGAAGGAAGGAAGGAAGGAAGGAAGGAAGGAAGGAAGGAAGGAAGGAAGGAAAGAAAAAAAGAAAAATGGAAAATTTCCCTAGCCTGGAGAAGGAGATAGACATAACAGCCCCGGAAGTGCAGAGAGTCCCAAACAAGATGAACCCAAAATGGCTCACACCAATACCAATTTTATCATTAAAATGCTAAAAGTTAAAGATAAAGAGAGAATCTTAATCTTAAAAGCAGCAAGAGAAAAGTATTTAGTTACCTAGAAAGGAAAACCCCTAAGACTGTCAGCTGATTTATCAACAGAACCTTTGAATGCCAGAAAGGATTGGCACGAAATAGTTAAATGATGAAAAGCAAGGACCTACAACCAAGATTACTCTACCCAGAAAAGCTATCATTTAGAATAGAGGGACAAATTATAATCTTCCAAGACAAGAAAAACTAATGGAGTTCATCACAAGCAAACCAGTATTACAAGGAATGTCAGTGGGACATTTTTTTAAGAACGAGGAGCAGAAGGAGCAGGAAGAGGAGGAAGAGGAGGAGGAAAAGGAACAGGAGGAGGAAGAGTCAGAAATATAAATGATAGAATGGCAATAACTGCATATCTATCAATTAACAATTACTTTAAATGCTCCAGTCAAAAGATATAGGGTGGGGTGATGTCATAGGAATGGCGGCAGCAGGGTGCACTTTCTGAGTTCTCCTCCTGAACTTATTACAAATGGGACATATAACCCATCAAATAACTCTTTGTTCATCAAGCAGAACAGCTAAGAGACTCCTAAGAGACTCTTGGAAGGATTACTCCAAGGTGAGCAAATTAGGCAAGCAGGGGATGTAGGAAGGGAGCGGAGTGGAAACGCGGGGTCCTGTGGTGGCGGCGGTGGCTGCGGCGGCTCCGGCGGTGGTAACCCACAGCTCTAAAGACACAGGGGTCCCCAGGGCGGAACAGAGAATACAAAAGCCAGGAGGTGGGCTCTTTCCCTGCGTCCCACAGCTTATCGCTCCCGCCAGGGGGGCAGCTTGGTGGGCCATAGGGTGGACAAAGAACACAGACTCCATACCTGGGCCCCTCCCCCCACTCCTCCAATCTTACCCTGCCCTTCCAGAGACATAAACTGGCCCCCTCAACAGAGGAGTAGCGTCAGATTACAGAGGGGCATAGTGCTCAGGCTCTGGGAAGACTGACAGGCAGCTCTGACCCAGGGAAGAGGCTGGGAAGAGTGTGATTTTGGCTGGGCTAGGAGAGAAGAGACTCCTCCACCCCCCAGCCATGACCTTTTCTGGCCTGCGGGAAGAGTGTGACACGGCTGGTCTGAGAGAGAGAAGACCCCTCCATCCCCAGCCCCCACCCATTCTGGCATGCCTAGGGCAGGGCAACTGCATCTGCAGAAGCACTCCCAGAGATCAGCAGAAAGCGGCAGACGCAGCTACCAGCTTTCAGCAGCTTAGAAATCTCCCGCCCGCCCTCCCTCCCACACACGGAAGAAGTGCCCTAAGACTCAGGAGTACTGGACACAGGGCTGGTGTTGCTACTTTTAGTTTGCATATGTGCAGGAAAAAGCAGAAACTGCACTGACTTTGTAAAAACTATCATGCAGAGCCCCCAGCCCCACACATTTAAATCTACAGTCCCAAAGTCACCATGGGAACCAGGTGACCGGTTCTGCCTCCACAATAGGCAGGGGACTCTCGGGTAGAGCAGAGGACAACTTGGAGATTATTTGGTGGGATTAAGCCAAGACTGGCACTGCTTTTTGTTTTACTTTGTTTTGTTTTGTCTTTATATCTTTGATATGTTTGCCTGTGTTGAGTGGGGGTTGTCGGGTGTTTTTTTCATGTGAATGTATTTGATTTTTTCTTTGTTGTTGTTGTTGTTGCTGTGCTTGGTGATTTGCTTTGTTCTGAAATTGCTCTACCAGGGCCCAGCTTAAGAGGCACAAGATTCAACATATCCAGAGGCCAACTGCGGACCAAACCAGAATACTACCAGGTTTCACCTACAAGTCACAAACCCAGAGGGAATTCTCTGCAGGCATAAGGACCAATAGAGGCCAAACCACATTTAAGTGGTCAATCCTTATGCAGCAGAACACCCTGAGGTGGGCAGAGCCAAGTCTCGCAACTAGTCAGCCAAGGAGTTAACCCCACCTATTCAAAGAAAAAGCAATTAAAGATCTTCTTTAATAGGACAATATACACAACACAAGAGTCACCTTTGGAGCACACACAGAGGAGAAGAACGAAGTAGTGCAAGTCAAATATAAAGGACACATACTACAAGAATTAAGAACTCAAGGGGACCTACCAACTACATCAAAGCAAACACAGAGAGTAAGCCAGAATGGGGAAACAAACAAACATGTTCCAAATAAAAGAACAGAGGAAACCTCCACAACTGGAACCAAATGAAGCAGAGGTAACCAACCTATCAGAGACAGAGTTCAGAACACTGGTGATAAGAATGTTTAAGGAGCTTAGAGATGACATAAAAAAGGATGTAGAAATCATAACGAACAACCAGTTAGAACTAAAGAACACAATAACTGAAATTAAGAACTCACTTGAAAGAATTACCAGCAGGTTAGATGAAGCAGAGGATTGAATCAGCGACTTAGAAAACTAGTTAGCAGAGATCACACAAACAGAATAACACAAAGAAAAAAGAATAAAAACAATGAAAATGGCTTAAGAGACCTCTGGGATAACATCGAGTGCAACAACATGCACATCATAGGAATACCAGAAGGTGAAGAGAGGAAGCAAGGGATTGAGAACATATTTGAAGTAATATAGTCCGAAAACTTCCCTAATCTGAAAAAGGAAACCAACATACAAGCCCAGGAAGTGCAGAGAGTTCCAACCAGGATAAACCCAAACAGGCCCACACCAAGACACATTATAGTTAAAATGGCAAAGTTTAAAGACAAAGAGAGAATCCTAAAAGCAGCAAGAGAAAGACAGAGGGTTACATACAAGGGAACTCCCATAAGACTATCAAATGACTTTTCTACAGAAACATTGAAGGCAAGGAAGGAGTGGTAGGAGATATTCTAAGTGATGAAAAACAAAGGCTTACAACCTAGATTGCTTTATGCAGCAAGGCTATCATTTAAAGTTTATAGAGAGATAAAGAGTTTCTCCGAAAAGAATAAGCTAAAAGAATTTATTACTACCAAGCCAGCATGGCAAGAAATACTAAATGGACTTCTGTAAATAAAAGAAATATGAAAACAATCTAACTACAAATTTAAAAATGGCAATAACTATGTACCTATCAATAATCACTTTAAATGTAAATGGAATAAATGCTCCAATAAAGAGACATAGGGTGGCTGAATGGATAAGAAAGCAAGACCCTTGTACATCCTGTATAAAAGAGACTCACCTAAGATCAAAAGTCACACACAGGATTAAAGTGAAGGGTTGGAGTAAGATGTTTCATGCAAATGGAAATGAGAAAAAAGCTGGAGTTGCAATACTTATATCTGACAAAAAAACACTTTAAAATGAAGAACATATTAGAAGATAAAGATGGGCATAATATAATAATAAAGGGATTGATCTGACAACAGGACATAACCATAGTAAACATCTATGCACCCAACATAGGAGCACCTAAATATATAAAACAGGTACTGACTGACATAAAGACTGAGATCAAGAGTAACACTATAATAGCAGGGGACTTCAACACACCTCTGACAACAAGGGACAGGTGTTCCAGACAGAAAATCAACATGGAAACAATGGCCTTAAATGATACATTGGACCACTTGGATTTAATTGATATTTTCAGAGCATTTCACCCCAATGCTGCAAAATATATGATTTTCTCAAGCTCACATGGAACATTTTCCAAGATAGACTATATGTTAGGCCATCAAACAAGTCTTGGTAAATTTTTAAAAATTGAAATCATACCAATTGTCTTCTCTGATCACAGTGCTTTGAAATTAGAAATGACCTACAGGAAAAAATCTGGAAGACACATCAATTCATGGAGGCTGAATAACTTATTACTAAATAATGAATGGGTCAAGCAGGAGATCAAGGAGGAAATCAAAAGATATCTCGAGACAAACGAAAATGAATACACGACTACCCAAAATCTATGGGATGCCGCCAAAGAAGTCCTAAGAGGGAAATTCATAGCATTGCAGGTTAAACTAAAGAAATAAGAAACAACACTAATCAACAGTTTATCTCCACACTTAAGGAATCTGGAAAAAAAAACAGCAAAATAAGCCCAAAGGGAGCACCAGGAAGGACATAATGAAGATCAGAGTGGAAATAAATGAAATAGAAACCAGAAAAACAATACAAAAGATCAATGAATCCAAGAGTTGGTTCTGAGAGAAGATAAAATTGACAAAACTTTACCAGACTCATTAAAAAAGAGAGAGGACCCAAATTAATAAAATCAGAAATGAAAGAGAAGTGACAACAGACACCGCACAAATATAAAAAATTTTAAGAAATTACTATGAGCAACTATATGCCAACAAATTTGACAATCTGGAAGAAATGAAATATTTTCTACAGGCGTACAACCTTCCAAGGCTAACTCAAGAAGAAACAGAAAACCTGAATAGACTGATTACCATCAGAGAAATTGAATCAATAATTAACAATCTCCCAACAAACAAAAGTCCTGGACCAGATGGCTTTACAGGTGAATTTTACAAAACGTTCAAAAAAGAATTATCACCTATTCTCCTCAAGTTCTTCCAAAAAATCCAGAAGGAGGGAAGACTCCCAAACACTTTTTACGAAGCCACTATCACCCTGATCCCAAAATCAGAGAAAGACACCACACAGAAAGAAAACTACAGGCCAATGTCTCTAATGAACATAGATGCAAAAATCTTCAACAAAATATTAGCGAACAGAATTCAGCAATACATTAAAAAGATCATACACCATGATCAAGTGGGATTCATCCCTGGTATGCAGGGGTGGTTCAACATCCGCAAATCAATTAATGTGATACACCACATTAACAAAATGAAAAATAAAAATCACATGATCATATCAATAGATGCAGAAAAAGCATTTGATAAAATACAGCAACCTTTTATGATAAAAACCCTTAAGAAAGTGGTAATAGAGGGTTCATATCTCAACATAAAAAAGGCCATATATGACAAACCCACAGCTAACATCATACTCAATGGGGAAAAGCTAAAACCATTCCCCCTAAGATCAGGAACAAGGCAAGGTTGCCCACTATCTCCACTTCTATTCAACATAGTGCTGGAAGTTCTAGCCACAGGTATAAGACAAGAAAAATAAATAAAAGGCATCCAAATTAGTAAGGAGGAAGTAATATTATCATTATATGCATATGATATGATACTATATAGAGAGAACCCTAAAGACTCCACCAAGAAAGTGTTAGAGCTGATAGATGAATTTAGTACAGTAGCAGGATAGAAAATTAATATTCGGAAATCAGTTGCATTTGTATATACCAATAATAAAACATCAGAAGGAGAAATTTAAAAAGCAATCCCATTTACAAATGCTCCAAAGACTATAAAATACCTGGGAATAAATTTAACCAAAGAAGTTAAAGATCTGTACTCAGAAAATTATAAGACACTGAAGAAAGAAATTAAAGAAGATATAAATAGATGGAAACACATATCATGTTCATAGATAGGAAGAATTAATATAGTTAAAATATCCTTACTGCCTAAGGCAATATACATATTCAACACAATTCCTATCAAACTGCCAATGACGTTTTTCACAGAAATAGAACATATAATCCTAAAATTTATATGGGACCATAAAAGACCCCGGATATCCTCAGCAATCTTGAGAAATAAGAACAAAGTGGGAGGTATAATAATACCTGACTTCAAATTATACTGCAAGGCTACAGTAATCAAAACAGCATGATACGGGCATAAAAACAGATACATAGATCAATGGATCAGAATAGAGAGTCCAGAATAAATCCATGCCTATATGGCCATTTAATCTACAACAACAGTAGTAAGAATGTACGATGGGGTAAAGACAGTCTATTCAATAAATGGTGCTGGGAAACCTGAACAGACACATGCAGAAAAATGAAACTGGACCACCTCCTTACACCATATACAAAAATAAATTCAAAATGGCTTAAAGGCTTAAATGTAAGATCTGAAACCATGAAATTCCTAAAAGAAAATATAGGAAGAAACTTCACAGACATTACCCGGAGTAAGATTTTCACTAATATACCCCCTCGCTCGAGGGAAGTAAGAGAAAAAATAAACACGTGGGATTACATTAAACTAAAAAGTTTTTTCACAGCAAAGGAAACCATCAATAAAACAAAAAGGGATACTACTGAAATGGGAAAAGATATTTGCCAATGATATATCTGATAAGGGGTTAATATCACAAATCTATAAAAAACTCACTCAACTCAACTCCAAAAAAACCAAACATCCCAATTAAGAAATGGGCAGAGTACTTGAAGAGACATTTTTTAAAAAAGGACATATAGATTGCAAACAGACATATGAAGAAATGCTCAACTTCACTAATCAGCAGAGAAATGCAAATAAAAATCACAATGAGCACTACCACTGAGCACTCTCAGTGGTAGTGCCCTGAGAGCCCTGGCTGAGCCCAGGAAGTCTGGCTGAGCCCAGAGAGAGTGACAGTGCCCTGAGAGCCCTGGCTGAGTCCAGGAAGTCTGGCTGTGTCCAGAGAGAGTGGCAGTGCCCTGAGAAACCCTGGCTGTGCCCGGGGAAACAGGTGATATCCTAAGAAGCCCAGGAAGTCCGGCTGTGCCCAGAAGTACTGGTGGTGCCCTGAGAAACCCTGGCTGTGCTCAGAGAGCCTGGCTGTGTCCAGGATATTGCATTCACCTCCAGGCTCGCACAGGGACCCTAGCGGAAGACACTTGTCACGTAGATTGTGAGGCAAGACCCTGTAGGGGTGGAGTGTGGGGACAAAGACCCAAAAAGCAGTTTCCAGGCTCTTGGCCTCACATAAAAAGGTGCTGGCTCGGGTAGTAAATGGCCCAACTGTGATCAGATGGCCATCAGCTGTGGCTAGTTGGCTGTCAGCTGTAACCCGTAAGCCATTGGCCACTAATATAACTGCTGTGGCTACGCTAGCAGAAGAATTGGGGGCTAGCAAGAGCGGATTGCAGAGAGGCGGATGCCGCCAGCGAGAATATATTGATTTGACTCCCCTACTTATGGCTCCGTGGGTGTTCCTGTTTGGCCTTACCATGTCCTGCGTTCTTATGTGGGGAGCGGGAGCGGAGACCCCTCAGACCACCCCGCCGGACGCCCTGCACGACACTAGCTATCCTAATTTGCTTGGAACAGGAGGGTTTCCCAAGTTAGAGGACATCCACAGCTAAAAACCAGGACCATCCTGGGGAAAATGGGATAGTTGGTTACCCTATAATGTGTCTTTGATTGGTAGGAGAAGGTGGGAAGAAATTATAATTTTATTTCAATTGTCAGGAAATAAACTAGATACCAGTTTGGTCATTAACCAAAAAGTTATTTTTATTTAAAACTACTCTTCCATATGTGGCTAATCCTGGAAAACTGCACACAAAATCTTAAAGAGACAACGATTTCCTAATTACATATTCATCTGGTACTATTTCAACAAATGAAATTATTCTAGCACACATTAATTGACATAATTACTGAAACACCAAAATCAGATTAATCACTGTAGCTTTAAGAAAAAAGAAAGGAAACCATTGCTCCAGCAAATTGCAAAAGTGTTAAAAAAGGCCTTGAAAAGGTTGTTCAACTTGTAGATAGTTTGAAATAAAGCTAATAAAACATGGAAAAAAAAAAATCACAATGAGATACCACCTCATCCCAGTCAAAATGGGTATCATCAAGAAATCAACAAACAACAAGTGCTGGCGCGGATGTGGAGAAAAGGGAACGCTTGTGCACTGTTGGGGGGATTGCAGATTGGTGCAGCCACTGTGGAAAACATTATGGAAGTATCTCAAAAATCTGAAAATGGAACTACCTATGATCCAGTAGTTCCACTCTTAAGTATCTATCCAGAGAAACCCAAAACTCCAATTCAGAAATATTTATGAACTCCTATGTTTTTGCAGCAATTTACACAATAGCCAAGACATGGAAACAACCGAAATGCCCATCTGTAGATGATTGGATTAAGAAACTGTGGTACATTTATACAATGGAGTATTATGCAGCCATAAAGACGAAAGAAATCTAACCATTTGCAACAACATGGATGGACCTAGAGAACATTATGTTAAGTGAAATAAGTCAGACAGAGAAAGACAAATAGCATGTGATCTCAGTTATATGCAGAATCTAAAGAAGAGAATAAGTGAATGAACTAATCAGAAACAGTTTTGGAGACAAAGAGGAAAAACTGATGGGCAGGTGGTGGGGATAATGGGGAAGGAGGTGAGGGGATTAGAAAACAGTGGGTGACCACATGATCGCCACGGGATTTTGAAAATTAATTTGGGGAACGTAATCAATAATGTTGTAAACATCTTGTAGGGTATTCGATGGACATGTCTCCCATTTGGGAAACCACCTCAGGGAAGATGTAGATGCCTTATCACTGCAATGTACACCTGAAGCTGAACAATAATGAATGCCAACTATAATTTTATATATATATATATATATATATATATATATATATATATATATATATATGTATACATATGTATACATGTATACATATGTATATATACTTACAAGAGGCGGACTACAGCATTGGGAGTGGAGACAGTGGAAATGTGATGGCTAGGTACAATGCCAGAGAGATAATGGATGGGGGGAGGGGAGTCCACAGTGTGAGGGATACAAATGATAAACGTCTAAGTATTACTTTGTCTTGTGCTCCTGAAACTAATAAAAAAATATATATAAAGTAAAAAAAATATATATATAGGGTGGATGATTGGATAAGAAAAAAAGATCCTTAGACATGCTGCCTACAAGAGACGCACTTCATATGAAGAGCCACACACAGACTGAAAGTAAAGGGATGGAATAAGGTATTTCATGAAAATGGAAATGAGAAAAAACAAACAAACCAACCTAAAAACATGTGGCATAGCAATACTTACACCAGACAGAACAGACTTGAAAAAAAAAAAAGCCTATAACAACTGACAGTTGGATCCACTAGTCCCACTTATGGATACTTATCTTAAGAACCCCAAAACATCAATTGAAGGGACATCTTCATCAATATGTTTATTGCAGCAGTATTTACAATAACTAAGACATGGGGGCAACCTGGATGCCCATTAGTGGATGCCTAGATAAAGTAGAGGTGGTACATAAATACAGTAGAATAACACTCAGCCTGAAAAAGCAATGAAATCTGCAACAACATGGGTGGACCTAAAGGGTATTGTGCTGAGGTGATTAAGTCAAACAGAGAAAGACATATGCCATATATTCTACATACATATGGAATCTGAAGAATAAATTAAACAAACAAAGAAAAACAAATTGGTAGTTACAAAATAGCCATAGGCATGTAAAGCATAGCATAAGAAATATAATCAATTACATGAGTACTAGATTTATCGGGGTGGTCACTTTTTAAGTTATGTAAATGTCTAATCACTATGTTGTTCACCTGAAATCAATATAATATTGTAGGTCAACTGTAATTGAAAAATAAAGATAAAATTAAAAAGACACCCTACCAAATGGGAACAGGTATGTGAAATGATATATCCAATAAGTGGTTAATATCTAAACAATATAAAGAACACATAGAAGCGAACATCAAAATAATCAAACAGTCCAATTATAATATGGGCAGAGAACATGAATAGAAATTTCTCCAAAGAAGTCATACACATTGCTAATAAACATATAAAAAGATGTTCAACGTCTTTAATCATCAGGGAAATGCAAATCAAAACAATGATATATCACCTCATTCTTGTAATAATGGCTATTATCAAAAAGTCTACAAACAACAGGTGGTGGTGGCAAGGATATGCACTGTTATTGGGAATGTAAATTGGTGTAACCACTATGGAACACATTATGGAAGTTTCTCAATTTTTTTTTTTTAAAGAACTACCATATGACCTAGCAATTCCAATCTGAGTACTTATCTGAAGAAAACAAAAACACTAATTCAAATTATATATTCACCCCTATGTTCATTGCATTATTTACAAAAGCCAAGATATGGAAACAACATAGGTGTCTAGCAATACATGAATGAATAAAGAAAGAGTGGTATATACATACAATGGAATATTATCAAGCCATAAAAATAATAAACTTTGGCCATTTGGAACAATATGGATGGGCCTAGAGAGTATTATGCTAGGTGAAATAAGTCAGAGAAAGACAAACACCATATGATTTCAGTTACCAGTGGAATTCAAAAAAAAACAAGTCAACAAACAGAATAGAACCAGACTCATACATACAAAGAACACACTGATGGCTGCCAGAGGACAAGAGTGGGTGGAAAAGGTGAAGGAAAATAAGATGTACAAACTTCAAGTTATAAAATAAATAAGGCACTAGGATGTAATATACAGCATAGTGAAAATAGTCAATAATATCATAATAACATTGTATGGCGGCAGATCTTTACTAAACTCTTTGTGATTATTACAACATAAAATATATAAATGTGAAATCCTTGTGTTGTACACCTGAATCTAATATAATATTGTATATCAACTATATGAACACACAGTGTGATACAGATGATTTATTACAGAACTATACACCTGTAACGTATGTAACTTTACTAAAAATTGTCACCCCAATAAACATTAATTTAAGAAAAGAACATAGAAAGAAACACTGATTTATTTCACTTAGCATAATAATCTCAAGATCCATCCATGTTGTTGCAAATGGCATTATTTCATCTTTTCTTTTGGCAGAATAGTATTCCATCGTGTATATACACCACATCTTCTTTATCCAATCATCTATTGAAGGACATTTTGGTTGTTTTCATATCTTGGCCACAGTAAATAAAGATGCAGTGAACATCGGAGCCCATATGATTTTACTGATATATGGGGTATATAACTGAAAACAACAAAGGAACAAGACAAACAAAGAAACAAAAACTACTAGACATAGACAATAGTTTAATGGTTACCAGAGGGTAAGGGGGAAGAGAGTGATAGATGAGCGTAAAACGGATCAAATATATGGTGATGGAAGGAGAACTGACTCTGGGTGATGAACACACAATGTGATATATAGATAATGTATTACAGAATTGTACACTTGAAACCCATGTAACCTTACTGACCTGTGTCACCCCAATAAACTTTTAAAAAATTGGAATACAGAAGTTCACTACTCACAGGTTATGGAGGAAGTACATGGTATGCCTGGAGATGCCATGCAGGGAAGTCAAGGCAGAAAGAGAGGCAGGCTCTGGATCACAGGCCTTTATTATGGTCCATGGGTGAAATGCTTTGGGGTTCCCAGGCTAACGTTGGATTGGTCAAGTCAAATCAAAAGATAATGTGTCTGTTGACAAAAGATTGTTGCCACCAATTCAATGCCACTAGGAGTTTCAAATCTGAGGGGTGGTGAAGGGAGAGATTTTATTTAAGTGAAACATCTTGAGTGAATGTGAAGCAAGTAATGCTGCCCAAGTTTTACGGCTCCAGTGCTGCAACTCCAATGTTATAGTTCCCATGTTACAGCTCAAGTTGTGTAAACTCAGTCAAAAGTGTACTCCACTGAGACATAGGGGAGGCTGGCTCATATAGGGAGTAATTCCCACTCATGGTCTCTGATTTGTCCATTTCTAATCAAATGAGGATTCCAAACCTCATTTGGAATTGTTTAATTGGTCCAAATAGTACTGTCCTGATTGGTTGGTTCCACACATTCTGATTGATTTTTGTGGGACGGCTCTGATCGGTCAGTAAATATGCATAGGAAGATATAGCTGAACAGCTTCCATTGGATAGGGAAGGTCTCAGTACCATTGGTGAAAATATGATTCCAGGATCCTCTTTATAATGGTTGGTTCAGGAGGCAAGAACACAATGCAGGAGACTTGGAAGCCCAGTCTGTGGCTTCTTTTACTGCAATGAAGCATGTGAGGGAGGCTCCTGTAAACAAATGGCTGCTAGATTCTGATTATGAATTTGGGCCCAGTTAAAGACAAAGAGACTTTCTTAGCAGGTACATTTTTTTTTCATGGTCAACATTTTCCTCATTCTATCAAAATATTTTGACAGACAGCATTGATAATCTATCAGATCAGTTTGCCCTACATTAATGCCTGACGCTACGTGCTCTGGGTCCATCTAGCCTCTCAGTGGGACTCCTATGGTTGGGCATTAGCCAGCAGAACAACTAGGCCATTTGTTCATAAAAGGTATCTCAGGTGCTTGCCAAATTTAAAGAAATTTGCAGTCTCTTGTAAACAGAACAATTTGGAAACAGTTAAAGAATAAACAAAGGCACATATTTAGTAACATCAAGAGAAATCAGGGGTAATTGACACAAAGAGTATTTGATATCAGCAGTAAAGGCTATAGCCATTATGAATTATAAATATAGAGGGGATGCCATAGCATGATGGTTGATTTCCATTCTTTGTGCAAGCATTGCTCGAGTTTTTTAAGGGGGGGCTTTAAACATATGGGTATACAGAACATCAATAGCTTGACAATGAAACATACTGAACAAATTAGATTAACAATGAGTAAAACAATTTTCAACCCAGATGTTAAAATAGGTCCGAGCCCAGTGGAAGCTAGCTGAAATTATTGGAAAATCTAAATCCTAACCAGCAAGTAGTGCTAGGGGTGAAACATGAATGACCTGTAAGACATTTTGCAAGTGTAAGATGTTTGGTAGTTTCTAATTCTACCTGGAAAAGGTATTTATCCAGGTACAGCAGGAAGTACTGGCTATGGCACAAATTCCCCGCTTAGGCTGCATGTAAATTTTCAAGCAATCTTGTTTTCGAGGACAGCTCAAGTTAGGAGAATCTAAATAGGTTTGCTGAGCTTGAACCATCTGAAGACGCTATTCTGCTAATGGTTCTGGTTAGATTTCATATCATTATGTCTAAGTGAGTGGTGCCAAGGTCAGTCCATGAGCCTACAATTCTAAGTAGGTGATTGTTCACATACTCATCTAAAAATTCTAACTGCCTTCATCTTGGAATAACTGAGATTAAGCTATATCTGAGAATGGGACGGATGGAAATCCGATGCTATAACTAAAACCATAATCTCACATGCTTTACATGTTTTCTACTGATGGCAATTAAAAATTATACAACTGGATTTTTGCTATATACACAAACTAGTATTGGAATTCATTAAAAAATATCATTTACATCCACAGAAGTGCTGGAATAATTTTCAGATTGATAAAAAGGCATAATTATTTGTTTACCATGCAACTAGATTTGGTAAAATTTCTAATGAAAAATAAGACAATATTTATGAACATTGTGCTAAAATGTGGCAGATCATACCAAGTAAGCAAGCAGCTCAAATTTATGCATGTGAAGATTCAATATTACCCCAATTTTTAAGCATTATGTCAATGTTAATTTGGTTTCATCTAAACGTTACCCCATTAGAAGAGAAATTTTTAAATATCACTCCAATTGCAATACATCATCATTCTTCCACAGGTTGAAAGAAAACAATTCAATTTCTCTAAAATTTTTACCTATTCCCATGAATTTGCTACTAGTTTCACTGCAGTGTTTAGACTTATGTGGCTTCTCTAAAGGATCAAATTAATTGAATTTTCTAGGTTCCAGAATATTGCTGGTATTATGCAATAAACCTGTTTGCTAGAAAGCCATGTCTCTTGTTGAAACATTATCAAGATCAATTATTGAGAAGCTAAGATTAGATGCTAATGAAGACAGACTATTCCCTAATTATCAGGTAACAGTTTGATCTTGTCTGTCAAATTAAAATTTCTTCAGAATTAGAACTGGGTCTTATTTATTCCCCTGTAGTCTTTATAGCACCAATGAAAGTGTTACGGACATGAGTACCACTTGGTGGAAAAGGATTATTGAAAAAGCACCATCTGAAAAAGCATCATCTCTGTCTCAGAGGAAACACAAATACATCACATGACACAATTTAACTCCAGTAACACAATGAACAGAATCACTGATTTTTAAAATTATGTTAGATTGTGGGATTGGATCAAATGGCGGTGTGGGGTGAGCCTCTGTAAAGCTCCCTTGGAATTTACAACTAATCGAACAACAATAACTCCACAAAGGACTCCCTGCACAGCAGACAAGCAACACAAAGAGACCTACTACTGAATTCACCTAAAGTTGGGCGAATCGCACAAATGGGGGAAGAGGGAAGAGAGAACTGTGGAGACTGAGCCGAATGGGCGCAGGACACATACCTAGCTCAGTGCTCTGAGCTCGCTGCATCCCAGAACTACCGCAACTGTGGGAGAGGGAAGAACTCGGCCTACTAGGGCTTTGCTTATGGCCCACAAGGCTAAGGGGGTAGCATATAACACAGCTGAAACCAACGCTCACGGCAAAGACTTGGAGAAAAGACTGAGGGAAGAAGGCTGAAAATGGGAATTTAAGCTCTCACTGCCAAGCAGAGAACAGAAGCCTTAGGCATTGAGACTAGCCGCCCCTTCCCTATCCTCCCAGAGTTCGCCCCATCCCCACCTGCCAGGTGTTAGAAGCTGAACAGTAGCAAGGTCAGATCAAAAGAAGGGAATATTTGCTGTTCTGAGAACTGTGAACCGCATACACAAATTCGCACCCCAACTAGTTCTGGCAAAGGGGAGGGAGCTGTGGAAGCAGGACCGGCTGTGGTGGTGGTCGCCCATATTGCACTGGGCCACCTCTCACAACTCACCCTGTCCCTGACCCCACCAATCTAGGTAAAATGTAGGATTGGATCAAAACAACCAGGAGTAAACAGAACTGCTGAAACATACAGGTCTAAATCTGGTGCAGGAAGAGCTTTGGAACTTCAAAAGCTCTGCGCATCTACACATGGACATGGCGCCCTATGACCCAGGCGAACTATTAACAAAGGAGAAGCCCGTCTCCCAGGGAATCTCCCCCATTGTGTGAGAAGCTGGAATAGTGCAGAGAAAACGTAGCAATACCGTGAGATAGAGAAATAAAAGGCTGCAGTAGGAGAGGAAATAAAACATTCTACCAACAAGTACTGGAAAACAAAAGAAAGACCTCCTCCTATCAACCTGTTGCAGAAACCACTCATGTAGATGTCTAGGAAGAGAAATAATAAATCAGTAATTGCCATGAATAACCAAGGTAACAAGACAGCTCAAAAAGAAAGTGAAAAGTAACCAGAAAAGGAACTTAAACATATGGAAATATGTGACTTAAATGACAGAGAATTCAAGATTGCAGTTCTGAAAAAACTCAAAGAGATGCAAGAAAACACAGAAAGGCAGTTTAATGAACTCTGAAACACAATCAAAGAACAATATGAACATTTTACGAAAGAGAGTGAAATTTTAAAAAAGAACCAAATAGAATTTCTGGAGATTAAGAACTCAATAGAAGAAATGAAGAATGAAATAACCAGCTTAGATAGTAGAGTTGACCAGGTGAAGGAAAGAATCAGTGACATTGAAGATAGAAACCTTGAAATAACACAATGGAAGAAGAAAGAGACTTGAGATTTAAAAGAAACAAAAGAACTCTACAAGAACTTTCTGACTCCATCAGAAAGAGCAATATAAGAATAATGGGCATACCAGAAGGAGAAGAAAGAGAGAAAGGAACAGAGAATATATTCAAACAAATTGTGGATGAGAACATCCCAAATTTGTGGACAGAACTGGCTCCTCGAATCCAAGAAGCAAATAGAACACCTAATTACCTCAATCGCAACAGGCCTTCTCCAAGGCACATTTTATTGAAGCTGTCTAAAATCAATGACAAAAAAGAATCCTCAAGGCAGCCAGGGAAAAGAAGACGGTAACCTACAAAGGAAAGCCCATTGGATTATCGTCAGATTTGTCAGCAGAAACTCTACAAGCCAGGAGGAAGTGGAACCAAATATTCAAACTATTGAAAGAGAAACAATGGGCCAAAAATAATATATCCAGCAAAGATATCCTGAAGATATGAAGGAGGAATAAAAAACTTTCCATCATACAGAAGCTGAGAAAATTTTCTAATACACGACCTGCAATACAAGAAATACTAAAGGAGTCTTTTCAACCACCATCAACAGGGACAATTTGTGGCAACGAAATCATAAAAAGGGGGAGACTAAAGGATTGAATCGGAATATGGGAATGGAGATAGTAAGTGTGCTGAAGAAAATGGAATACTCCAAATAGCAAACTTTATTTCACATAAACTTAAGGGTAACCACTCAAAAAAAATCCAGAACTGAAATGTACTGTAATAAAACAAGAAACAGAGGGAAACATCATAGAATACCACCACACAGAAATAATAGACAACAACAAAATGGCAAAGAAGCAATGGAGACACACCCTTACCAGTAAACTAAAAATAGAATGACTGGAAATCCTCACATATCAATAATCATCCTAAATATAAATGGACAGAACTCACCAATAAAAAGTCACAGAGTAGCAGATTGGATCAAAAAACTAAACCCAACCATATGCTGTCTACAATGACACATCTCAGCTACAAGGACAAGCATAGACTCAAAGTGAAAGGGTGGAAATTGACACTCCAAGCAAATGGTACCCAGAGAAAATCAGGTGTAGTCATAATAATATCAGATGAAACAGACTTCAGGATGGAAAGATAACAAGAGACAAAGATGGACATTTTGTAACAGTAAAGGTGACTATAAAACTAGAAGACATAACAGTCATCAATATTTATGCCCCCAACCAGGGAGCACTGAAATATACCAAACAACTACTAGCGGAACTAAAGGGAGAAATTGACCAAAAAACAATTATAGTAGGGGACTTAAATACATCATTGACAGATATGGATAGATCATCCAAACAGAAAATAAATAATGTATTAGCAGCCCTAAATGACACATTAGATGAAATGGATGTAATTGACATATATAGAGCACTTCATCTTAGAACATCAGACTATACATTCTTTTTTGTATGCATGGAAAATTCTCAAGGATAGACCATATACTGGGACATAAAGTCATCCTCAGCAAATTTAAGAAGATTGAAATCATACCAAGCCTATTCTATGTTTACAAGTCTTTGAAATCAGATAGCAACTGCAAAAAGAAATCAGGAAAAAACAAATTTATGGAGATTAAATAACATACTTTTAAAGAACCATCAGGTCAAAGAAGAAATTAGAGGAGAGATGAAAAGAGACATAAAAAGAAATGACTTGAAAATACATCCTACCAAAATTTTTGGGATGCAGCAAAAGCAGTTTTAAGAGGGAAATTTATATCATTACAGGCCTATCTCAAGAAACAAGAACAATTCCAAATAAATAACCTCATGTTACAACTCAAAGAACTAGAAAAAGAAGAACAAGTGAAACTCAAGGTCAGCAGAAGAAAGGAAATAACAAAAATCAGAGCGGAGCTCAATGAAATAGAGAACAAAAAGACAATAGAAAAAATAATGTGACAAAGAGCTGGTTTTTTGAAGACATTAACAAAATTGACAAACCCTTGTATAGACTCACTGAAATAAAAAGAGAGAACACACTAGTTAACAGTATCAAAAATGAAAAAGGGGAGGTTATCACGGACACCACAGAAATATAAAAGATCATCCAAGTAAACCATGAAAGACTATATGGCACTAAATTCAATAACTTAGAAGAAATGGACAAGTTCTTAGAAACATATAGCCTTCCAAGGCTGAACCATGAAGAACTGGAAAACCTAAACAGACAGATCACCAGTAACAAAATTGAATTAGTCATCCAAGACCTTCCCAATAGCAAAAGTCCGGGACCAGATGGCTTCACTAGTTTATTCTGCCAAACCTTCAAAGAGGATCTCATACCAATCCTACTCAAACTTTTCCAAAAAATTGAAGACGAGACAGTATTCCCTAACTCATTTTATGAGGTCAACATTACCCTGATACCAAAACCTGGTATGGAAAACACATAAAAAGAAAACTACAGACCAATATCTCTTATGAATACAGATGCAAAAATCCTAAACAAAATTTTAGGAAATCGAATACAACAATGCATTAAAAAGATTATTCATCACGACCAAGTGGGGCACAGGGATGGTTCCACATCTGCAAATACATCAAAGTGATACATCACGTAAACAGAATAAAGGACAAAAGTCATATGATTATATCGATTGATGCAGAAAAAGCATTTGATTATATACACCATCCACTTGTGATTAAAACATTTAATAAAATAGGTATAGAAGTAAAATAACTTAACATAATAAAGGCCATATATTACAAACCTTCTGCTAATCTCATATTAATGGTGAAAAACTGAAGTCTTTTGCTCTGTGTTCAGGAACATGACAGAGATGTCCCCTATCACCTCTGCTTTTCAGCATAGTGTTGGAAGTCCTTGCCAGAGCATTCAGGCAAGAGAAAGAAATAAAAGTCATCCAAATTGGGAATGAAGTAGTTAAATTATCACTCTTTGCAGATGACATGATGCTATATATAGAAAACCCTAAAGACTCCAACAAAAAGATGTTAGAAACAATCAACAAATACAGTAAATTTGCTGGCTACAAAATCAACGTAGAGAAGTCCATCACATTCATATATACTAACAATGAAATCTCAGGGAAAAAAAAACAACAGAAAAAAACAACTCCTGTTGCAATTGCAGCAAAAATAATAAAATATCTACGAATAAACTTAACCAAGGATGTGAAAGACCTATATGCTGAAAACTATAAGACATTTTTGAAAGAAATTGAAGAAGACACAAAGAAATGGAAAGGCATTCTGTGCTCATGGATTGGAAGAATCCTCATAGTTAAAATGGCCATATTACCCAAAGAAATACAGATTTAATGCAATCCCCATCAAAATCCCAATGGCATTTTTCAAAGAAATAGAACAAAAAGTCATCAGATTTGTTTGGAACCACAAAAGACCCCGAATAGCCAAAGCAATCTTAAGAAAAAAGAACAATGCTGGAGGTACCACACTCCCTGACTTTAGCTTGTACCACAGGGCTATAATAATCAAAACAGCTTGGTATTGGCCGGAAAAAAGTCACATAGACGAATGGAATAGAATTGGGAATCCAGAAATGAAACCACATAAAAATGGACAGATAATTTTTGACAAAGAAGCTAAGAACATACAATAGAGGCAAGACAGCTGTTCAATAAATGGTGCTGGCAGACTTGGATAGCCACGTGCAGAAGAATGAAACTGGAATGCTGTCTGTCACCATGTACCAAAATTAATTCAAGATGGATCAAAGACTTAAGCATAAGACCTGACACAATAAACTGCATAGAAGAAACATAGGTACTAAACTTATGGACCTTGGGTTCAATCTGCATTTTATGAATTTGACTCCAAAGGTAATGGAAGTAAAAGCTAAAATAAATGAATGGGTCTATATGAAACTTAAAAGCTTCTGCATAGCAAAAGAAACCATCGATAAAATAGAGGCAACCAACTGAATGGGAGAAGATTTTTGCAAACAGTGCCTCCGATAAGGGGCTAATATCAAAATATACAAGGAACTCATGAAACTCAACAACAAAAAACAAGCAACACAATTGAAAAATGGGCAGACTACCTGAAGAGACATTGCTCCAAAGAGGACATACAAATGGCAAATAGACATATGAAAAAATGCTCAACATCACTAATCATCAGAGAAATGCAAATAAAAACCACAATGAGACATCACCTCACCCCCGTCAGAATGGCCATCATCAACAAGACAAATAGTAACAAGTGCTGAAGAGGCTTGGAAAAAAAAGGAACCCTCATACACTGTTTGTGGGAATGCAGACTGGTGCAGTAGTTATGGAAGGCAGTGTGAAGTTTCCTCAAAAAATTAAGAATAGAATTACCATATGACCCTGCAATCTTTCTCCTGGGTATCTACCCCCCAAAAATTGAAAACATTTATGCATAAAGACATCTGTGCTCCAATGTTCATTGCAGCTTTGTTTACGGTGGCCAAGACATGGAAACAACCAAAATGTCCTTCGATAGATGAATGGATAAAGAAGTTGTGGTATATATACACTATGGAATACTATTCAGCGGTAAGAAAAGATGATATAGGAACTTTTGTGACAACAGGGATGGATCTTGTGAGTATAATGCTAAGCGAAATAAGTCAAACAGAAGAAGCAGAGAACCCTATGATTTCACTGATATGAGGTATATAAACCAAAAACAACAAAATAACAAGGCAAACAAATGAGAGACAAAAACTCATTGACACAGACAACAGTTTAGTGGTTACCAGAGGGTAAAGGAAGAGAAGGTGGTAGAGGAGGGTAAACGGGATCATATACATGGTGATGGAAGGAGAACTGACTCTGGGTGGTGAACACACAATGGCATTTATAGATGATGTAATACAGAATTGTGCACCTGAAATCTATGTAATTTCACTAACAATTGTTACCCCAATAAATTAATGAGATAAAAAAATAAAAAAAATGAAAAATACAGTGGTTCGGGCGAGGAAAAAAAACATAAAAAAATAAAAATAAAAAATAAAAAATAAAATATAATACATAAAATTAATAAATAAATATTATAAATTAAATTATTTGGAGACTATAAGGCATATACATTATTAACACATTAAGACATTTTTATAGTGTAACTGTGAGTGTTGAGTTGTTTATAGTATGTATAAATAATTGTTAGTCCTATGTTACCATACCAATTTCATCTTTATTTCCTAAAAATTAAGAAAAGCTAATAAATTACTGTTTTAATGACCAAAATTTGTTTGGAAAATGACAAACTATAGTGACTTAATAGACAATTATTAAAGAGCTCAAGTGGGCTCATGACAGCTAATGCCCCAGAGCCCAACAGAGGCAACAGAGGTAAATAGTCTTTCCATGAAAATGGCTTACTTGTTTATTTTAATAGCTCCTGACTAAGGGGAAGGGTTCAAATTTAACCCCCATCAAGGGACCAACTGCAATACCCTCCAGAGACTAAGCAGCCCTGTGAGAGGTAATCTTTACGTTTTCCCTCTACTTTCCTCTAGGTTACTGGTATCTCATGGAAAGGAATTGTGCACAAATCTTGTGCTCCAATTTTGGGGACTTCTGCCGAAAGAATGTCTCTTGATTGTCTGGCTCTGGTGGCCAGTGAAGTTTATATTTATTGGTTCCACAGGACTATAACATCAGAAACAGTTTGTAATGGGCAATCACCCAGGGCAGAGTGCAGAGGAAGCAAATTGAAACACCTATTCTTTCCATGAGAAAAGCCTATTTGCTTATCCTAATGGATAAGGACTGAGGGGCAGTCTTCTAATTTAACACAATTCTAGGGCCTTACTGTGAACTCCAATGACAAGGGAGGACAGGGGGCTCCATCTATGTGCTCTCCCTCTGCTCCATCGCAGATCAATGGTGTCTCCAACAGACAATTTCGTGCAAACTTCTGACACCCTGACATTTGTGGCTGTTACCTGGAGGACATATTGTTTGCTAACCTACCCCAGGTAGCCAGTGGAGCTTGTGTTTATTTGTTCAATGAGATAAAAGCAAACAAAGAAGCAGTTTTTAACTATCACCCCAAGGTTGCGGTGGAGATAAGTTATTTACCTAATATAGACTTCAATGTAATGGTAATAAAGATGCTTGTTGATATCAAGAGAACAATGAGTGAACAAAGTGAGATTTTTTTCAAAGAGATAGGAAGTATTAAAAAAAAACCCAAACAGAAATCACAGAGCTGAACAATACAATATCTGAGCTGAAAAATACAATGGAAATGTTCAACAGCAAACTAGATGAAGTGGAACAAAGGATCAGCAAAATCAGAGACACTGCATTGGAATTCATCAAATCAGAGGAGCAAAAAGAAAAAAAAAGAGTAAATATAGCTTAAGAGACTTATGGGACTTCAAGAAGATCACAATATAGTAGTCCCAGAAAACAAAGAAAGAGAATGTGACAAATAACTTATTTGAAGAAATAATGGCTGTGCTGGCCTGGTGGCTCAGGCGGTTGGAGCACTGTGCTCCTAAAGCCTCGGTCACCAGTTTGATTTACACATGGGCCAGTGTAAATCTCTGCAGCTAAGATTGTGAAGAATAGCTCTCCCTGCAGGTGAGCTGCTGTGAGCAGCTGGAGCTTGGTGTAGGCTGCCATGGGCTGCTGAGTGCTGCCTTGGGCTGCAGAGTGCCACTTTGAGTGACTGGTGGCCGTCATATGCTGTTGGAGGCTGCCGTGTGCCGCTGTAGGCTTCCATGGGCTGCTGTGTGCTGTTGTGGGCTACCGTGTGCTGCCGTGGGCTACCGAGTGCTGTTGTGGACTACCGTGTGCTGCTGTGAGCAGCTGAATGGTGACTGACTGCCTCAGCCGTGGGGAGTGCAAGGCTCATAATACCAGCATGGGCCAGGGAGATGTGTCCAATACAACTAGACTGAGAAACAACAGCTTGAACTGGAGTGGGGGGGGCGAAAGAAGGAGGGGAGAAATAATGGCTAAAACCTTCCAATACCTGAGGAAGGAAATAGACCATCAACATCCAGAAATACTAGATAGGTCCAAATAAGAAGAATCCAAAAAGAACAAGAAGGCACATTATAATTAAATAGTCAAACATAAAGAGAACAGCAGAAAACCAACCTGTTATATACATAAAGAGAATGACATAAGACAATGAGGAGATATTTCCACAGAAACATTGCAGGTCAGAAGGGAGTGACAAGATATATTCAAAGTATTGAAGAAAAAAAAAAAACCTGCCAGCCAAGTATACACTATCCAGCAGAAATATCTTTCAGAAATAAAGGGGAGATAGTTTATCAGACAAGCAAAAGCTGAAGAAGTTCAGCATCATTAGACCAGACTTACAAGAAATGGTGTTAATAAGTAATGAAAATATATATATAATTATAAATCCCACTGGTAAAGATAAATACATAGTTAATTCAGAATAACCTAATGTTGTAAATGGGGGGTGACTCATAAAACTAGTAGGAAGGTGATAAGACAAAAGTAGTAAAGTAAGTATAACAAAATAATTTACTAATGGATATGCCAGGTAAAATATGTAAATTGGGACATTAACAACTTAAAATACACTATAATAAATATAAGATTTTTTACATAAGCATCATGTGAATCACAAAACATACATCATATATATATATATATATACATATATATATATATATATATATATATATATATATATATATATGATATAGAGAAAGGAATCTAAGCATGTAACTACCAAAAAATAATCAAGTCACAAGAA
Source organism: Rhinolophus hipposideros (assembly GCF_964194185.1). Classification (NCBI taxonomy): domain Eukaryota; kingdom Metazoa; phylum Chordata; class Mammalia; order Chiroptera; family Rhinolophidae; genus Rhinolophus; species Rhinolophus hipposideros. The sequence continues at coordinate 74,954,526 of NC_138046.1, read as the reverse complement.
AGACCAAGACAAAAAGAAAAAAAAAACAGGAATTAAAATACAGACAGAAAACAATTAACCAACTGCCAACACATCCATACCTATTAATAATCACTTTAAATAAAAATGGACTAATTTCTCCAATCAAAAGATATAGTGACTAAATGGATATAAACATATAAGACCCAACTCTATATTGCCAACAAGAGACTCACTTCAGATTTAAGAACACAAACGGATAAAAAATGAAGTGATTAAAAGCAGTATTCCATGTAAGTTTAAAGTAAAAGGAAGCTGGGGTAGCTATAATTATATCAGAAATAGATTTCAAGGCAAAGATTATAAAACACAAATAATTTTATATTTCATTTTTTAAATTTTTAATTAAATTGAAGTTTATTAGGGTGATAATTGTTAGTGAAGTTACATAGATTTCAGGTGTACAATTCTGTAATACATCATCTATAAATCCCATTGTGTGTTCACCACCCAGGGTCAGTTCTCTTTCCATCACCATATATATTGGATCCCTTTTACCCTCATTTACCATTAACCTGCCCGCTTACCCTCGCTAACCACTAACCTATTGTCTGTGTCTCTGAGTTTTTGTTTCTCCATTTGTTTGTCTTATTGTTTTGCTGCTTTCAGTTCTACATACTACATATCAGCAAAATAATATGGTTCTCGACTTTCTCTGTCTGACTTATTTCGCTTGCCATTATAAACTCAAGATCCTCCCATGTTGTCGCACATGGTACTATTTCCTCTTTTCTTATGCCAGAATAGTATTCCATTGTGTATATATACCACGACTTCTTCTGGGTCATGTGGTAATTTTATTCTTAATTTTTTGAGGAACCTCCACACTGCCTTCCTTAGCAGCTGTACCAGTCTGCATTCCCACCAACAGTGTATGAGGGTTCCATTTTCTCCACAGCCTCTCTAACACGTGTAACTGTTTGTCTTGTTGATGATAACCATTTTAACTGGGATGAGGTGATATCTCATTGTGGTTTTTATTTGCATTTCTTTGATGATTAGTGATGTTGAGCATTTTGTCATATGTCTATTTGCCATTTGTATGTCCTCTTTGGAGAAATGTTTTTTCAGGTCCTCTGCCCATTTTAATTGCATTGTTTGTTTTCTTGTTGTTGAATTTCTTATGTATTTTGGATATGAGCCCCTTATTAGAGGCGTTGTTTGTAAAAATCTTCTCCGATTCAGATGGTTGCCTCTTTATTTCGTCAATGGTTTCTTTTGCTGGGCAGAAGTTTTTTGGTTTCATATAGTCTCATTCATTTATTTTAGCTCTTACTTCCCTTGACTTTTACTTCCCTTCCCTTACTTCCCTTGGGTCAGATTCATAAAATGTTCTTTGAACCCAAGGAACATAAGTTTAGTGCTTATGTTTTCTTCTATGCATTTTATTGTTTCAGGTCTTATGTTTAGGTCTTTGATCTATTTTGAGTTAATTGTGTTACATGGAGACACATACAGTCTAGTTTCATTCCTTTGCATGTGGCTTTTCAATTCTCCCAGCACCATTTATTGAACAGGATTCTTCTTTCTGTTGTATGTTTTTGGCTTCTTTGTCAAAAATTATCTGTCCATATTTGTGTGGATTTATTTATTTCAGTTCTATTCCATTGGTCTGCGTGTCTGTTTTTCTGCCAATGCCATAATGTTTTGATTATTGTTGCCCTGTACTGCAAGCTGTAGTCAGGGACTGTGATACCTCCAGCATTGTTCTTTATTTCTTAGGATTGCTTTAGCTATTTGGGGTCTTCTGTGCTTCCATACAAATATGATAATTGTTTTCTTCTATTTCTTTTAAAAAATGTCATTGCAATTTTGATGGGGACTGCATTAAATGTATATATTTTTGGATGTAATATGGCTATTTTAACTATGTTGATTTTTCCAATCCATGAACACTGAATGTCTTTCCATTTCTTTGTGTCTTCTTCAATTTCTTTTAAAAATGTCTTGTAATTTTCAGTATATATCATGTCGCCCCAAAAATAAGACCTAACGGGAAAATAACCCTAACATGATTTTTCAGCATGATATCACCTAAACATATGGCCTAACGAGTCTTTTGAAGCAAAAATTGTTATATAATCCAGTCTTATTTTCAAGGAAACACCATAAGTCTTTCCCATTCTTGGTTAAGTGCATTCTAAATATTTATTCTTTTTGTTGCAATTGCAAAATGATTTTTTTTAATTTCTTTTTCTGAGATTTCATTGTATGTACATAGCAATGCAATGGATTTTTGAATGTTGACTTTGTAACCAGCAACTTGACTGTATTCATTTATTATTTCCAATAGCTATTTGGTACAGTCTTTAGAGTTTTGTATATAGAGCATAATGTCACCTGAAAAAAGTGACAATTTAACTTCTTCATTCGCACCGTGGATGACTTTTAAAAAATTTATTGGGGTGACAATTGTTAGTAAAATTACATAGATTTCAGGTGTACAATTCCGTATTACATCATCTATAAATCTTATTGTGTGTTCACCACAGAGTCAGTTCTGCTTCCATCATCATATATTTGATCCCCCTTACCCTCATCTCCCATCCCCCTCCCCCCTTACACTCTGGTAACCACTAAACTATTGTCTGTGTCTATGAGTTTTTGTTTCTCATTTATTTGTCTTGTTCTTGTGTTGTTTTTGGTTTATATACCACATATTAGTGAAATCATATGGTTCTCTGCTTTTTCTGTCTGACTTATTTTGCTTAGCATTATACTCTCAAGATCCATCCATGTTGTCACAAATGTTCCTATATCATCTTTTCTTACCACTGAATAGTATTCCATTGGGTATATATACCACAACTTCTTTATCCATTCATCTATCGAAGGACATTTTGGTTGTTTCCATTCCTTGGCCACTGTAAACAAAGCTGTAAGGAACATTGGAGCACACGTGTCTTTATGTATAAACGTTTTCAGATTTTTTTGGTGGATACCGAGGAGAGGAATTGCTGGATCATATGGGAATTCTATTTGTAATTTTTTGAGGAATCTCCACACTGCCTTCCATAACGGCTGCACCATTATGCATTCCCACCAACAGTATATGAGGGTTCCTTTTTCTCCACAGCCTCTACAACACTTGTTACTATTTGTCTTGTTGATGGTAGCCATTCTGACTGGGGTGAGGTAATATCTCATTGTGGTTTTTATTTGCATTTCTCTGATGATTAGTGATGTTGAGCATTTTTTCATATGTCTATTTCCCATTTGTATGTCTAATTAGGAGAAATGTCTCTTCAGGTGGTCTGCCAATTTTTCAATTGGGTTGTTTGCCTTTTTGTTGTTGAGTTGCATGAGTTCCTTGTATACTTTAGATATTAGCCCCTTATAGGAGGAACTGTTTTCAAAAATCTTCTCCTATTCAGATGGTTGCCACTTTATTTTGTCGATGGTTTCCTTTGCTGTGCAGAAGCTTTAAAGTTTCATATAGTCCCATTTGTTTATTTTAGATTTTACTTCCATTTCCTTTGGAGTCAAATTCATAAAATGTTCTTTCAACCCAAGGTCCATAAGTTTAGTACCTATGTTTACTTCTATGCAGTTTATTGTGTCAGGTCTTATGCTTAAGTCTTTGATCCATTTTTAATTAATTTTGGTACATGGTGACAGATAGTAGTCCAGTTTCATTCTTTCACACATGGCTTTACGATTCTCCCAGCACCATTTATTGAAGAGGCTGTCTTTTCTCAATTGTGTGTTTTTTGCTTCTTTTTCAAAAATTACCTGTCCATATTTATGTGGTTTTATTTCTGGGTTGTCAATTCTATTCCACTGGTCTACGTGTCTGTTTTTCTGCCATACCATGCTGGTTTGATTATTGTAGCCCTGTAGTACAAGCTAAAGTCAGGGAGTGTGATACCTCCAGTATTGCTCTTTTTGGCTATTCAGGGTCTTTTGTGGTTCCAAAAAAATCGGATGATTTTACTTCTCTAAAAAATGCCATTGGGATATTGATGGGGATGGCATTAAATCTGTATATTGCTTTGGGTAATGTGGCCATTTTAACTATGTTAATTCTTCCAATACATGAGCACGGAATGTCTTTCCATTTCTTTGTGTCTTCTTCAATTTCTTTCAAAAATGTCTTATAGTTTTCAGCAAATAAATCCTTCACATTTTTGGTTAAGTTTATTCCTAGGTATTTTATTCTTTTTGCTGCACTTGCAAAGGGAATTGTTTTTTGTATTTCTTTTCTGAGATTTCATTGTTAGTATATAGGAATGTGATGGACTTTTGTACGTTGATTTTGTAGCCAGCCACTTTACTGTATTCGTCATTGTTTGTAATAGCTTTTGGTGGAGTCTTTAGGGTATTCTGTATATGGCAGCATGTCATCTGGAAAGAGTGATAATTTAACTTCTTCATTCCCAATTTGGATGCCTTGTATTTCTTTCTCTTGCCTGATTGCTCTGGCAAGGACTTCCAACACTATGTTGAAAAGCATAGGTGATAGGGGACAACCCTGTCATGTTACTAAACATAGAGCAAAGGATCCAGTTCTGTCCACAAGTTTTGGTTGTTCTCATGAACAATTTGTTTGAATATATTCTCTGTTCCCTTCTCTCTTTCTTCTTCTTCTGGTATGCCCATTATTCTTATAATTCTCTTTCTGATAGAGTCAGAAAGTTCTTGTACAGCTCTTTCATTTCTTTTAAGTCTCAAGTCTCTTTCTTCTTCCATCTGTGTAACTTCCAGGTTTCTATCTTCGATGTCACTGATTCTTTCCTCCATCTGGTCAACTCTACTACGTAGCTGGTTATTTCATTCTTAATTTCTACTATTGAGTTCTTAATCTCCAGAAATTCCATTTGGTTCTTTTTTAAAATTTCAATCTCTTTCGTAAAATGCTCATGTTGTTCTTTGATTGCATTTCTGAGTTCATTAAATTGCCTTTCTGTGTTTTCTTGCATCTCGTTGAGTTTTTTGAGAACTGCAATCTTGAATTCTCTGTCATTTAAGTCACATATTTCCATATTTTTAAGTTCCTTGTCTGGAGACTTTTCACTTACTTTCTGAGGTTTCTTGTTGCCTTGGTTATTCATGGCAATTACTGATTTATTATTTCTCTTCCTAGACATCTACAGGAGTGGCTTCTGCAACAGGTTGATTGGAAGAGATCTTTCTTTTGCTTTCCAATATTTATTGGTAGAATGTTTTATTTTCTCTCCGACTACCGCCTTTTTCTCTCTCTCACATGGTACTGCTATGTTTTCTCTTCACTATTTCAGCTTTTCACACAATGGGGGATTCCGTGGAAGATGGGCTTCCCCTCTGTTAATAGTTTGCCTGGGTCATAGGGCGCAGTGTTTGTGTGGGTATGCGAAGAGCTTCTGAAGTTCCAAAGCGCCTCTTGCACTAGATTCACAGCCCATATGTTTCAGCAGTTTTTTTACTCTTGTAGGGATCTGCCCAGATAGGTGGGGCGAGTGACGGGGTGATTTGTAATAGGTGGCCGAGAGCAATGGTGGCCACCACCACCACAGCAGGTTCTGCTTCTACAGCTCCCTCCCCTTTCCTGGAACTAGTTGTTCTGGGAATCTGTGTCTGCGGTCCACAGTTCTCAGAACATCAAATATTCTGTTATTTTGATCTGACACTGCTACTGTTCCGCTTCTAGCACTGGGCAGGTGGTGTCGGGGTGAGCTCTGGGAGGGTAGGGAGGGGGCGGCTAGTCTCAGTGCCTAAGGCTTTCGTTCTCTGCTCAGCAGTGAGGTCTTAAACCACTCTTTTCAGTGTTCTTCCCTCAGTCTTTTCTCTGAGGTCTCTGCTGTGAGCGTGGGATTCAGCCCTGTTATGTGCTGTGTCCTCAGCCCTGTGGGCCATAAATGGAGCCCTAGCAGTCTGAGTTCTTCCCTCTCCCACAGCTTTGGTAGTTCCAGGATGCAGCGAGCTTGATGCACTGAGCTAGGTCTGCATCCTATGCGCATGAGTCTCTGTCTCCGCACTTCTCCCTTCCCTCCTCCGCTGCCTGTGCGATTCGCCAACCTTTAGGTGAATTCAGTAGTGGGCCTATTCGTCTTGCCTGTCTGCTGTGCAGGGAGTCCTTTCTGGAGTTATGGTTGTTCAATTAGTTGTTAATTCCAGGGGTGATTTACAGAGGCTCACCTCATGCCACCATTTTGATGGCACATACATTGTGGATGACTTTTACATCTTTTTCTTGCCTGATTGCTTTGGCTGGGACTTCCAAAACTATGTTTAAAGCAAAGGTGATGGGAGAACCCCTGTCGTTTTCCTAAATGTAGAGCAAAGGACTTCAGTTTTCACCATTAATTACGATATTAGCTGAGGGTTCATCATATATGGCCTTTATTATGTTAAGGCATTTCTCTCTTCTACCTAATTTATTAGTGTTTTACTTAATCATAAATAGTTGTTTTATCTTGTGAAACACATTTTCTGCATCTATTGATATAATCATATGATTTTTGTCTTTTTATTTAGTTATGTGGTGTACCACGTTGATCTATTTGCCTATGTTCAACTATCCTTGGGCCCCTGGGATGAAACCCACTTGGTGGTGATGTATAATTTTTTTAATGCATTGATACTTTCGTTTTTCTAGAATTTTGTTTCAAATTTTTGCATCTGTATTCATCAGAGATATTGGTCTCTAATTTAATTTTATTTGTGTTATCCCTATTAGGTTGTGGTATCAGGGTGATATTGGCCTCATAAAATGAGTTAGGGAGTACTTACTGTCTCTTCTTCAATTTTTGGTAGAGTTTGAGTAGAACAGGTATTAGATCCTCTTTGAATTTTTGGTAGAATTCACTAATGAAGCCATCTGATCCAAGACTTTGCTTTTGGGAATGTTTCTGATGACTGATTCAATTTCGTTACTGGTGATTGGTCTGTTTAGATTTTCCAATTCTTCATGATTCATCCTAGGAAGGCCATATGTTTCTAAGAACTTGTCCATTTCTTCTAGGTTATTGAATTTGCTGGCGTATAATCCTTCATAGTATTATTGTATGATCTTTGTACTTATGTGGTGTCTGTGATAACTTCCCCTCTCTTATTTCTGATTTTGTTTATTTCTGTCTTTTCTCTTTTTATCTTAGTGAGTCTAACCAAGGATTTGTTAATTTTATTAATCTTTTCAAAGAACGAGCTCTTTGTCACATTAACTTTTTCTATTGTCTTTTTGTTCTCTATTTCACTGAGTTCTGCTCTGATTTTTATTATTTCCTTCCTTCTGCTGACTTTGGTTTTCATTTGTTCTATTTCTAGTTCTTTAACGTGTAACGCGAGGTTATTTTTGTTAGTGTTTTTTCTTGTTTCTTGAGATAGGCCTGTACTGATAGAAATTTCCCTCTTAAAACTGCTGTCACTGCATCCCAAAATTTTAGTAGGATGTATTTTCATTCTCATCTGTTTCTATATATACTTTGATCTCTCCTCTTATTTCTTGTTTGACCAATTCATTTCTTAAAAGTATATTGTTTAATCTCTACATGTTTGTGTTTTTTCCTGCTTTCTTTTTGTAGTTGGTATCCAACTGCAAAGCCTTGTGATCAGAGAATATACTTGGTATGATTTCAATCTTCTTAAATTTTCTGAGGCTAATTTTATGTCCCAATATATAATCTATCCTTGAGAATGTCCCATGTACACTGGAACAGAATATATAGGCAGATGATCTAAGATGAAGGGCTCTGTTAATGTCATTATGTCCATTTCATCTAAGGTGTCTTTAGGACTGATATTTCTTTATTTATTTTCTGTTTAGATGATCTATTCATAACTGCCAATGATGTATTTAGGTCCCCTACTAGAATTGTTTTTTGGTCAGTGTCTCCCTTTAGTTCTGTTAGTAGTTGCTTGGTATATTTTTGTGCTCCCTGATTGGGGGCATAGATATTGACAATGATTATGTCTTCTTGTTGTATAGTCCCCATTATCCTTATGAAATGTCCATCTCTGTCTCTTGTTACCTTTTTTATCCTTACGTCTATTTCATCTGATATCAGTATGGTTCCACCTGATTTTCTCTGGATACCATTTGCTTGGAGTGTCAATTTCCATCCTTTCACTTTGAGTCTATGCTTGTCCTTTTAGCTGAGATGTGTCTCTTGAAGGCTGTGTATGGTTGAGTTTAGTTTTTTGATCTATTCTGCTACTCTGTGCCTTTTTATTGGAGAGTTCAGTCCATTTACATTTAGCGTGATTACTGATTTATGAGGATTTCCTATCAGTCTGTCTTTGGTTTTCTGGTAGGACTGTGTCCCCATCTTTCTTTGCCTTTTGTTGCTGTCAATTAGTTCAGTGTGGTAATCTTGATATTTCTCTGTGTTTTTTTCTTTTATTACATTATATATTTCAGTGCGTCCCTGCACTTTCTGCTTCCCTCCTTGACGAGCTTACCCAATTTGCCCACCTTTATGTGAAATCAGTTGTGAGCCTGTTAGCCTTGCCTGTCTGCTGTTCAGGGAGTCCTTTGTTGTATTATAGTTGTTCAATTTGTTGTAAATTCCAGGTGAGATTTCAAGATCTCACCTCACGCAGGTATTTCTATGATGTCCTCTCTTGACAAAATATTAAACTTGAAGAGACAGTCTCCTTTTCCACCTATAAAGAACATTTTTTCTTGAAGGATGTCATCTCAAGTCTCTGGAATCCAAAATAAGAATTTACAACTGTAATGTTTTCTATTTTAATTTTATCACCTTGGTAATAATATTTTGCTGACATTATTTACAATGAAGTTATTCTAATAGTAATATAATTATACCAAGATGCAAAAACTCAGTCCTTTCTATTTCCTGAATGTAAAATTATTTCTGACACAAAATAAATTATTATAATTTTCATAAAGGCTAGTACATCTAGGAGCACTCAATTAATATGTAGTTTTTGAGGCACATGAACCCTTTGTACTCTGACATACCTGGAAATTAGAAGTTCTGTTTAGCAGAATAATTTTGTAATATGCATTTACCATATATAACAATGATTCAGTGTTTGAGAAGGTCTCGACATGTCATAATTATAAGTATCAATTTCTTTTTTTTTTGGTACATAAATCAATATTTATTGAGTACATGAACAAGTAAAATAATAAGGGGCCATTTTTTATCTTGCATTAAGAAATCTTTATGAAATGTTGTTTCTAATGCTGACTTTTTCAAGTTGAAGTACTTATGTGTGAGAAAAACAACAACAACAAAAAAAAACCTCTGAGAACCACCACCTTGTGTTTGTTGAGTTTTCTATATTTTACAAAAACTGTCTCACAGAATATCACATTGTACCCCATAATCATCTCATGAGTAAAACAGGTCTTGTATCATCTCTTTCTTTATTTTAGGAAACTGACTTTCAGGGGGGAAATGATTGATAATTAGTGTCATATATAGGAAATATAAAACTAGAATTTCTGACTTCTAACCGAGAGCCTTTTTCATATTATGGAGCTATTTGTTTACGAACACCATTTATTTCTGGATGTATGAAGTATGCTGTATTTGTTGAACAGTATCTGAATTTTAAAAATTTGCAAAGTACAGGTGACCCAAGTTCTTTCTTGTATGGGCAATATTCAAGTTTGCACAGCACCCTCCTCTGTGTTTCTACTGAACTTTGTTCACACACACACATATATTCTCCCTTAATACATGGTATTGTGATTATCTGTTTAAATATCTCAGCCTTCTGTTGTTCTCTGAGTGAATCTTCAGGATAGAAATTGTACCCTATTCAGTTGGGAATCCACAAGGCTTAGCACGGTGTGTGGCCATGAAGTAACAATTCAATAAAGTGATGTTGAATGAATGAATGAATGAAATAAGCAAAGGAAGTTCAACTACAGAGGTAGCCAAACTCTTTTCCAGTTACAATTAATTGAGAGGATCAATTATTGACTCACCAGATAGTTACCAGTAGTTATATAAAGCTATATAGCATATCTATAGGCAGGCAGTGGTGCTGAAAACATTAGTGAGAAAGATGAAAAAATTAAATGTTAAAGGCCAACACTTCTAAATGGAAGTTTGATCACCTTGAAACATCATATTAAATGGTATATTTCTCCTTGGTAATCATAAGACTTCAGAACAATCCCTGAGATGGAGTTATTTAATATTGATCTAATAGGTTCTGTAATCTGGTATATAAAGTTAGTGTAATATGGAAAAAAAATTGGGGGGAATCAAATGTCATTAATGCTTGTATTATAGTTATAAAATATAACCTTGTTTTTTCCCCTCAAATGTAAAGTCAGTATTAATAACATATATCCATTTAAAGATTTTAAAAATTCTGTGTTACTTTTAAAATAGGTTTAGCTATAAAAGCCTACAACCTAACTGCACTACTTTGGTTTGTAGGCAATGAAGAAAAGAGTACATTGATTTCTGGCATCTCTTTATCATGGTTTTGTACCACATGGTATTAGATCTTGTGTTTACAAGGCTTCCCAAGTTTTTCAGGTACTCTGAAGGTGAATGATAGAAAAGATAATGCACCCCACCGAAAAAAAGAAATTAGGCATAATGCCTGTAATGTAGCCTCCCTCATCAGGATTCAATTAACACACCTCTATAGTGGTTTAAAGTTCTCGTATCAGTGTCCATTTTTAAAATTACATATCTATATTCCATAATTTATAGCCAACGTATTCTTTGGTTGGTACACTTTTTAGCGTTTTAGACACAGGTGATAATACTGAATCTGTCCTAAGAAATAAAGTACAATTTGCATGAAATTATGAAGATTCAAATAAGTGCATTTTGTTGGTATGATTGTACCTCGTTCTCTTTTCTGACACTTCTTTCGTTGCACTGTACACTTTCTTGTCTCACTCGTGGGGGGACACAGGTTCCCCTTTGCTGATGGATGCTGTTTTATTTCTTGGACCCTTGTTTCAGTCCCTCTTTTGAAGCCACATGTTTTTCCTTTCTTTTTCCATGGACCCCAAGGACTCCATTCACTGGCTTCACAGTGCACAATGCTGACGCATTCCATAGTATGGGTGTTGGCTTCCAACCCTTCTGGGCAATTGTCAAGGCACTTTCCAAGGTGTAAGTAAAATCCACTTTTACACTTTGTGCAGAAATTTTTGTTGAAACATGTGTCACAGTCAGCTTTGCGTTTTGTACACTTATTTATATCTGGATATCGAGTTCCATAATATCCACTTGGACATGAAGAGAGACACACTCCAATCTGCTTCATACCAATTCTTTCAGAACAAAAAATAGTTTGAGCTTACATGACAAACATCCATTGTAAACTGAACATGTTGCACAGCCTCCTTGGCAGCCTTGACTGACGTTAGGATGCACACTATATTCTCGCTGGTGTCTGGGTTGGAGACACAGGAAGCAGGCTCCACATTATGTGCAATCCGCTGTCCGCTTCTCTGCCAACCAACCAACCCTGCAAAATGCAATCCACTGTAAGTATCAATTTCAATTGTACTGCGGATGTTCAGAAGTGTTGGCTAATAAATATCCCCATGTCAGCTGATGGAGAATTTACTATGTTTTTGGGACAGATGAGCAACTAATACATATTGATTTTTATTACTGTTGATATAGAGAGGGTCTGGGTCTACACAGATCATTATTCTCAGTATATGAACATGTATTTCTTTTTCATATTATTCCTCTGTTATTTGAACAAGGAAAATTGTCAGAGAAGATACTGAAGATAACTAAAGGGGTTGGTTTATCTGAAAAGACAAGGAAGAAACAAAACACTTTTTATGTTCATCTTTTGGGTTCAGACACTTTGTTTGTAAATATTTAAATTCCGTCAACATTTATTGAACACCTAGTGAGTGTCAAAAAATTAACTAGGCTACTGCATCTGGATCTAGATAGACCAATTTAATTCAGCAAATCACCATTAAAAGAACTATGGCTGTGAAAAAGGCATATGAAATTTTCAACATCTATTATTTAAACAAAACAACATTAGAAAAAGGGTATACACAATATAAGAAATGTTTTAACCATGATAAAGACTACCTATTTGAAACCCAAAGCAAATATAGCCAATAAGCAAAAACAAAACAAAACAAAACAAACAAACAAAAAGACCCGGCTCAAGTCAGTCTTTCAAAATAAGCTAAATTAAGCTTTGCTTTTATGACTGAACTAGCTTTGTCTACTCAGGGAATTTTCGAGGCTAGTCTGCATTTATTATTTATGTTAACAATTTTCCCCTTTTGGTCAAACTCTCAGCCTGCTCAACTGATATAAAATTATTCTTGATTACCACCAGTAATGTAATCAGGCTGAAGAGTCACATATTTCCTGTGTCCATTAGTTGAACTGTCAGGCTAGAGGGCCACATGGTCACCATCTTCATCATTTGTGTGGTTATTGTTGATATCATCCAGTTGTTGATCTTGATGGATACCATTTGGCATGTGGCTGCTAAACGGAATTTAAAACACTGCAGAGTACACTGGGGTGCCAAAAATTGTATACATGTGGACACTTAGTCAACGTTGTTCAAGCAGTAGTTCGCTGTAATCAGAACTGTCTGGATGTTGATGGTAACTACTTTGAATACCTCTTGTAATTTTAGAAGTCAAACATGACTTGTATTCATCTTTTGCTATTGGTATATATTGAGTACTGCAATTTTAATACTTTTTTCTTTCTTAAAATGTGTATACATTTTTTATGGCACTCTTCGTATAAAAAACTTGAGAGGTTAATATTATGACTATAAGGAGAACAATGGCCAAGGATTGAAAAATTCCGCAGAGCAGAGATTCTTAGGAGACAAGACTTAACCAATTAAATGAATCAAATGGGTTTCAATTTTTGAAGTTATTTACATAGTCACAACATGATGTATTACTAACAAACACATATCCTTATGATTACTTAGGATAGGATGAATGTAAGTATTCTCTATTTCAGGTGGTGGTGTTGCAGGCAACCTTCCACCTAGAATAAACTTCTAAATGGTGTGAGCAATCAGATAATTTAACGAGATATATTCCTATAGAAACAAAATAAAAACAATGGTTAATAGTTCAAACAAATTACAAACTCATTTTCAGAGTTTGGGGAGCAGCCAGTTGAGACAAATGTCAAATTCAAAGCATCTTCGGATGGAGTGAGGTCAAGCAGTGACAAGGAGACAGATTTCCCTGGTTTGTAGTTTGAATGTCTCTAGTGATCTTTCTGAGTGGCCACATAACAAAAGACAAAAATATTCTTTACACATGAGCTTTTGTGGTGATTTATCCGAAGCTTATGTCACGTTGTACAACTTATCAGTAATACTACAAATATAACCTTTTTCATAATGATTAGGTAACAAACACTTTATTTTACAATGCTTTTATATTTACAGAAAAGCTGTAAAGATGATACTGAGTTCCCATATAACTCGCACACTATTATCTGATTGTCTTACATTAGTTTGGTATATTTGTGAGAACTAATGATAAAATATTGGTACCTTACTATTAACTAATCCATATTTTATTTAGATTGTCTTAGTTTTGACCTAATGCCTTTTATTTGTTCCAGGGTTCCATACTGGGTACCACATTACATTCAGTAGTCAGGTATCCTTAGACTTCTCTTGGCTGTGACAGTTTTTCAGATTTTTTTTATGGCCTTAAGAGTTTTGAGGAGAAATAATCAGGCATTTTGAATTTTGTCCTTCAATGGGGGTTTATCTAGCATTTTAATTGTGATTAAATTGGGGATATTATTTTTGGAAGTAAAACTATAAAGGTAAAGTGCTATTCTTACCACAGCATATCAAAGATACATACATGACATTACTCTTTTTTTAAGATTTTTTTTTAATTTATTGGGGTGACAATTGTTAGTAAAATTACATAGATTCCAGATGTACAATTTTATATTACATGATCTATAATCTCATTGTGTGTTTACCACCCAGAGTCAGTTCTCCTTATATCACCATATATTTGATCCACTTTACACTCATCTATCAGCCCCCACCCCCCTTACCCTCTGCTAATCACTAAACTATAGTCTGTGTCTATGAGTTTTTGTTTCCCATTTCTTTGTCTTGTTATTTTGTTGATTTTCATTCATATGCCACATATCAGTAAAAACATATTGTTCTCTGGTTTTACTGTCTGACTTATTTTGCTTAGCATTACAATCACAAGATACATCCATGTTGTCACAAATGGTCCTATTTCATCTTTTCTTACCATCGAATAGAATTCCACTGTGTATATGTACCACACCTTATTTATCAATTCATCTATTGCAGGACATTTTGGTGGTTTCCATGTCTTGGCCGCCATAAACAAAGCTGCAATGAACATTGGAGCACACGTGTCTTTATGGATAAATGTTCTCAGATTTTTTGGGTAGATACCCAGGAGAGGGATTGCTGGGTCATATGGTAAATCTATGCGTAATTTTTTGAAGACTCTTCTTACTGCCTTCCATAGTGGCTACACCAGTCTGCATTTCCACCAACAGTGTATGAGGGTTCCTTTTTCTCCACAGCCTCTCCAACACTTGTTACTATTTGTTTTGTTGATCATAGCTATTCTAACTGGAGTAAGGTGATATCTCGTAGTTTTTATTTCCTTTTTCTGATGATTAGTGATGTTGAGAATTTTTTCTTTGTCTATTTGCCATTTGTATGTCCTCTTTGGAGAAATGTCTCTTCAGGTCCTCTGCCCATTTCTCAATAGGGTTGCTTGTTTTTCTGTTGTTGAGTTTCATGAGTTTCTTGTATATATTGCATATTAGCCCCTTATCGGAGGCACTGTTTGCAAAAATCTCCTCCCATTCAGTTGGTTGCCTCTTTATATTGTCAATGGTTGCTTTTGCTGTGCAGAAGCTTTTAAGTTTGATATAGTCTCATTCGTTTATTTTAATTTTTACTTCCCTTGCATTTGGAGTCAAATTCATAAAAAGTTCTTTGAACCCAAGGTCCATAAGTTTAGTACTTATGTTTTCTTCTATGCAGTTTATTGTTTCTTGTGCTTAAGTCTTTGATCTATTTTGAATTAATTTTGGTACATGGTGACAGATAGTAGCCCAGTTTCATTCTTTCGCACGTGGCTTTACGATTCTCCCAGCACCATTTATTGAAGAGGCTGTCTTTTCTCCATTGCATGTTTTTTGCTTCTTTGTCAAAAATTATCTGTCCATATTTATGTGGTTTCATTTCTGAGTTCTCAATTCAATTCCATTGGTCTACATGTCTGTTTTTCTGCCAATACCATGCTGTTTTGATTATTGTTCCCTGTAGTACAAGCTAAAGTCAAGGCATGTGATAGCTCCACCATTGTTCTTTTTTCATAAGATTGTTTTGGCTATTGGAGGTTTTCGTGGTTCCAAACAAATCTGATGATTTTTTGTTCTATTTCTTTTAAAAATACCTTCGGGATTTTGATGGGGATTGCATTGAATCTGTATATTGCTTTGGGTAATATGTCCATTTTAACTATGTTGATTCTTGCAATCCATGAGCACAGAATGTCTTTCCATTTTTTTTTTGTATGTCTTCTTCAATATCTTTTAAAAATGTCTTATAGTTTTCAGCATATAGGTCATTCACATCCTTGGTTAAGTTTATTCCTAGGCATTTGGTTCTTTTTGCTGCAATTGCAAAATGAATTCTTTTTTTTATTTCTTTTTCTGAGATTTCATTGTAACTATATAGGAATGCAATGGACTGTTGTACCTTGATTTTGTAGCCAGCAACTTTACTGTATTCGTTGATTGTTTTTCATGGCATTTCGGTGGAGTCTTTAGGGTTTTCTATATATAGCATCATGTCATCTGCAAGAGTGACAATTTAACTTCTTCATTCTCAGTTTGGATGCCTTTTATTTCTTTGTCTTGCCTGATTGCTCTGGCGAGGACTTCCAAAATTATATAGAAAAACGTAGGTGATAGATGACAGCCCTGTCGTGTTCCTGAATGTAGAGCAAAGGGTTTCAGTTTTTCATTGTTTATTATGAGATTAGCTGAGGCTTTGTCATATATGACCTTTACTATGTTAAGGTTTTTTCCCTCTATACTTATTTTGTTAACTGTTTTAATCCTAAATGGATGTTGTATCTTGTCAAATGCTCTTTCTGCATCAATTGATATCATCATATAATTTTTGTCCTTTATTTTGTTTATGTGATGTATCACATTGATGGATTTGCGGAAGTTGAACCATCCTTGTGACCCTAGGTTGAACCCCACTTCGTCGTCATGAATAATCTCTTTAATGCATTGTTGCATTTGATTTGCTGGTATTTTGTTTAGGATTTTAGCATGTGTATTCATCAGAGACATTGGTCTGTAGTTTTCTTTTTTTGTGTTGTCCTTGTCAGGTTTTGGTATCATGGTAATGGTCACCTTATAAAATGAGTTAGGGAGTACTGTCTCTTCAATTTTTTGAAAGAATTTGAGCAGGAATGATATTAGATCCTCTTTGAAGGTTTGGTAGAATTCGCTAGTGAAGCCATCTGGTCCCGGACTTTTGCTTTGGGGAAGGTTTTGGATGACTGATTCAATTTCGTTACTGGTGATGGGTCTGTTTAGATTTTCATGTTCTTCATGGTTCAGCCTAAAAAGGCTATGTTTCTAAGAACTTGTCCATTTCTTCTAGGTTATTGAATTTGGTGGCATATAGTCCTTCATAGTATCTTGGATGATGCTTTGTATTTCTGTAGCATCCGTGATAACCTCCCCTTTTTCATTTCTGTTTTTCTTTATTAGTGTCTTCTCTCTTTTTATCTTAGTGAGCCTAGGCAAGAGGTGGTCAATTTTGTTAATCTTTTCAAAAAACCAGCTCGTTGTCACATTAGTTTTTTCTACTATCTTTTTGTTCTCTTTTTTATTTACTTCTGCTCTGATTTTATTATTCCTTTTTTCAGCTTACTTTGCATTTCATTTGTTCTTCTTTTTCTAGTTCTTTAAGGTGTAATGTGAGGTTATTTATCTGGGATTTTTCTTGTTTCTTGAGATAGGCCATTATAAACTTCCCTCTTAAAACTGCTTTCGCTGCATCCCAAAAAATTTGTTAGGATGTATTTTCATTGTCATTTGTTTCAATGTATCTTTTGATCTCTCCTCTGATTTCTTCTTTGAACTGTTCATTCTTTAGAAGTGTGTTGTTTTATCTCCATGTTTTTGTGGCTTTTCCTGTTTTCTTTTTGCAGTTGACATCCAATTTCAATGCCTTGTGATCTGAGAATATGCTTGGTATGATTTCAATCTCCTTAAATTTGCTGAGGATAGTTTTATGTCCCCGTATACGGTCTATACTTGAGAATGTTCCATGAACACTACAAAAAAGGCATAATCTGATGTTTTAGGATGAAGTGCTCTATAAATGTAAGTTATGTCCATTTTACCTAAGGTGTCATTTAGGGCTGCTACTTCATTATTTATTTTCTGTTATTATTCAAAGCTGTCAGTGATGCATTTAGGTCCCCTAGTATAATTGTGTTTTGATCAATTTCTCCCTTTAGTTCTGTTAGTTGTTTCTTGGTATATTTCGGTGCTCCATGACTCGGGGCATAAATATTGATGACTGTTATGTATTCTTGTTGTATAATCCTCTTTACCATTATGAAATGGCCATCTATGTCTCTTGTTACCATTTTCACCCTGAAGTCTGTTTCATTTGATATCAGTATGGTTACAGCAATTTTTTTCTGGATACCATTTCCTTGGAGTGTCAATTTCCAGCCTTCACCTTTGAGTCTATGCTTGTATTTGTTGCTGACATGTATCTCTTGCAGACATTGTATGGTTTGGTTTAGTTTTTTGATCCAATCTTCCACACTGTGACTTTTTATTGGTGAGTTTATTTAATTTACATTTAGGATGATTATTGATACGTGAGGGTTTCCTGTCATTCTATCTTTAGTTTTCTGATAAGTCTGTGTCTCCATTGTTTCTTTGCCTTTTTGTTGCTTTCCATTATTTCTGTGTGGTGGTATTCTACGATGTTTCCCTCTGTTTCTTCTTTTACTACAGTATATATTTCAGTTCTGGATTGTTTTTGAGTGGTTACCCTTAAGTTTATGGAAAAGAAGTTTGGTATTTAGAGTATTCCATTTTCTTCAGCACGCTTACTTTCTCCATTCCCATATTCCTCTTCAGGCTTTTACGCTCCCCCTTTTTATGTTTCGGTTGCCACAAATTGTCCCTGTTGATGGTGGTCAAATAGCCTCCTTAAGTATTTCTTGAGTGCACGTCGTGTATTAGAAAATTCCCTCAGCTTCTGTATGTCTGGTAATGTCTTTATTCCTCCTTTATATCTAAAGGATATCTTTGCTGGATATATTATTCTTGGCTCATTTTTTCTCTATTTCAATAGTTTGAATATTTGTTTCCACTCTCTCCTGGCTTGTAGAGTTTCTGCTGAAAAATCTGATGATAATCTAATGGGCTTTCCTTTGTAGGTTACCGTCTTCTGTTCCCGGGCTGCATTTAGGATTCTTTCTTTGTCATTCATTTCAGATAGTTTCAATACAATTGCTTGTAGAAGGCCTATTGAGGTTAAGGTAATTAGGTGTTCTATTTGTTTCTTAGATTCGAGGATCCAGTTATTTCCACAAGTTTGGGAATTTCTCATTGACTACTTGTTCGAATATACTCTTTTTTCCCTTCTTTCTTTCTCCTCCTCTTGCTTTACCTATTGTTTTATTTTCTATTGCTCTTTCTGAGGGAGTGCGAAAGTTTTTGTAGAGTTCTTTCATTTCTTTTATGTCTCAAGTCTCTTTCTTCTTCCATCTGAGTCATTTCCACGTTTCTATCATTGATGTCACTGATTCTTTCCTCCATCTGGTCAACTTTACTACCTAAGCTGGGTATTTCATTCTTCATTTCTTCTATTGAGTTGTTAATCTCCAGAAATTCTATTTGGTTCTATTTTAAAATTTCAATCTCTTTCGTAAAATGTTTATGTTGTTCTTTGATTGTGTTTCTGAGTTCATTAAACTGCCTTTCTGTGTTTTCTTGCATCTCGTTGAGTTTTTTTCACAACTGCAATTTTGAATTCTCTGTCATTTAAGTCACCTATGTCCATATCTTTAAGTTCGCTTTCTGGGGACATTTCACTTTCTTTCTGAGCTATCTTGTTGCCTTGGTTATTCATGGCAATTACTAATTTATTATTTCTCTTCCTATACATTTACAGGAGTGGTTTCTGCAACAGGTTGATAGGAAGAGGTCTTTCTTTTGTTTTGCAGTGCCTGTTGGTAGAATGTTTTATGTTCTCTGCGACTGTAGCCTTTTTTTTCTGTCTCACAGTGTAGTGTTATGTTTTCTCTGCACTATTCTAGCTTCTGACACAATGGGGTTTTCCCTGGAAGGCAGGCTTATCCTCTATTAACAGTTCGCCTGGGTCATAGGGCGCCATGTCCATGTGTAGATGTGGAGAGCTTTTGAAGTTCCAAATTTCTTCCTGCACCAGATTCAGAGTCAGTGTGTTTCATCAGCTCTGTTTACTCCTGCAGGGATCTACCCAGATAGGAGGGCGAAAGTGATGTGTGAGTTGTGAGAGGTGGCCTAGAGCAATGATGTCCACCACTACCACCGCCAGTCCTGCTTCCACAGCTCCCTCCCCTTTGCCGAAACTAGTTTGGCTGCGAATCTGTGTTTGCGGTCAACAATTCTCAGAACAGCAAATATTCTGTCCTTTTGATCTGACACTGCTACTCTTCTGCTTCTTGCACTGGGCAGGTGGGGGCAGGGCGAGCTGTGGGAGGATAGGGAGGGGACCTCTAGTCTCATTGTCTAAGGCTTCCATTCTCTGTGTCAGTGAGCTTTTAAACCACCGTTTTCAGCTTTCTTCCCTCAGTCTGTACTCTGAGGTCTCTGCCATGAGTATTGTGTTTAACTGTGTTATATGCTGTCCCCTCAGCCATGTGGGCCATAAGCAGAGCCCTAGCAGTCCGAGTTATTCCCTCTCCCACAGCTGCGGTAGTTCTGGGATACAGCGAGCTCAGAGCACTGAGCTACGTCTGCGTCCTGTGCCCGTGCAGCCACGTCTCTGCACTTCTCCCTTCCCTCCTCCCCTGCTAGTGCTATTTGCCCACCTTTAGGTGAATTCAGTAGTGAGCCTCTTCGTTTGCCTGTCTGCTGTGCTAGGAATCACTTGCGGAATTACAATTTCTTGTAAATTCCAAGGGAGATTTCCAGAAGTTCACTTCACACCACCATTTTGATGACATATTTTATTATTAAATTTCTTTGTTA
Source organism: Rhinolophus hipposideros (assembly GCF_964194185.1). NCBI lineage: Eukaryota > Metazoa > Chordata > Mammalia > Chiroptera > Rhinolophidae > Rhinolophus > Rhinolophus hipposideros. The sequence continues at coordinate 74,934,325 of NC_138046.1, read as the reverse complement.
GTTTTAATAGTATCTTAGTGCAATCCTTAGGATTTTATAGATCATATGATCTGCAAACATAGAGAGCTTTGCTTCTTCTTTTACATTTTGGATAATATTTTTATTACTACTTGCCAGATTGGTCTCGCCAGGACTTCCATTGCTATATTGAATATGATTGGTGAGAGTAAATACCTTTGTCACATTCCTCATCATAGAGGAAAAGCTTTCTACCTTTCACTAATGAGTATAATGTTAGCTGTGGGCTTCTCATATGTGGCCTTCATTTTGTTGAGATATGTTTCTGTTTTATTTTTTTATTAGTTTCAGGTTTACAAAACAATATAATATTTAGAGATTAAACCCCTCACAATCTGATAACTCTCTCCCCCAACCTACTACCCCTCTGACATATCATACAGCCATTACATTTTCACTGTCTCTATGCCTCATACCTAATTTTTTGAAAGTTTTATCATGAAATAATGTTGAATTTCGTTAGATATTTTTACTGTATCTATTGAAATAATGGCATGTTTTTATATTTTATTCTATGAATTTAATCTATCACATTTATTTATTTGTATATGTTAAACCATTCATGCATAGTTTCTCCCTCCCCCACTTTGTGTGTGCACACAAAGAAGAGGTCATGTAAGCACAAAGCAAGATAGTGGCCATATACAAGCCAAAAGGAGAGGCTTCAGGATGAAAACTCCCTTGCTGGCAGCTTTCTCTTGGACTTCCCAACCATCAGAATGGTTTGAATATTTTTTTATATCAACACTTATGTGGTATAGTTAGCAGGATTCTGAAGAAGTCCACCCAGGAACACCCTGCAGACCTGGACCAGGTGCTAGGTACAAGCAAGGTTCCATTGTGTCCCATCAGCTCCCCACTTCATATTGGGTGAACTGCATTAGGGAATGTGGTGGATAATACATTGAAGTTGTGCAAGGCAGAAGCACAAAGAAATGTCAGAAGCTATTGCAATAATCCAGAGGATTTTAACTTCCAGTCAAAATAGCAGAGCAGAAAAAGCTGTGCTCACCTCCTCCCACAACCACATCAAAATTACAACTTAATTATAGAACAACCACCTGTAGACTAAACAAATAGAATTCCTATAACTAAGGGTATAAATAATACACATCAAGACTGATAGAAGTGGTGGAGGTGAAAACAGGCTGGTCCCACATCCATATATGGTGGTTAAGAAACAGGAGGGATATCTTGGTTGTAAAGGTCCCACTGAAGAGAAAGGTGTCAAAGTCTCATGCAAGACTCCCCAGCTCAGAGCACCAGTGTCAAGAAGAAGAGTCCCCACAATAGCTGGCTGGTAAAATCAGGAGGGATTTGGTCTGGGTGAGACAGAAGGCTGCTGTATACCCAGGTGTCTTCTTAAAGGGCTTGATCACAGATTTACTCACTCACAAACATGTGCCATGGATTCCAGAAAAGAAAAAGCAGCACCAAAAGGACCAGGGACATACAAGGAGGAACTGAACTGTCTGCATTTAGGGAAAGGGCTGAGTGGAAGCTCTATCAAGGACTAAAGTGCAGAACAGCTGACAGGAGCCATTGGACCTTACCCTTCAACCACCCAATCTGCAAGCGCAAGCAAGCACCAAGTCTGCTTCTCCATTAACCCAGTTAACACAGCTTTTGTCTCACACTGCTGATACTCTGAGACCCCATCACATCCAATTCATCTACCATGCCAGAACCTCTTTTAGAGGATAATCCAAATAAAGGAATATACTGGGTCCATGCTTTTGACTTTCCTAAAATTTCTCAAAGGTCCACAAATACCAAACAAGCCACGGATGGCCTCAGCATGCTCTATACCTCTTGCTAAGGGGCCCCAAGACTGGCACAGGTGGCACTTGGCCCGGTTTATAGCATACCACCTTCAGGGACCTCCAAGCTCAACCACAGATCACTTTGAAGATCCTACCAGGTGGCCTTGGGCTAGACATAGGCAGAGGTTGATCTAGGCCTATATCTGAGTCCCTCTTAAGAGGTCCCAGAACCAACATACCTGGTGACTGACATCAGACCACACCAAAGCACCATCCAATTAGCTCCGGAAACAACACACCCAAAGGGTGGACTTGGCAGGCATGTGAGCCCCACTAAAATGAATCATGCTCCATGGAGTCAGATCCGACACAAGCTTTTCCACTAAAGTCATGGCCAGCCCTCACAGCCATTCAGCCTGAGGATCAATCCCAGCCACTAACATACCAATAGGAATCAAGGCTCAACTACAACAGGAAAGCACACAAAATCTACACAAGTGACACCCCTGGAGCACTCATATCCAGTTAAGAGGGAGACTTTACCACTCAGCCCCACAGGACACCTACTACATAAGGCCACTCTGCCAAGAATGGGGCACATCACAAATCTACCAAATACATAAACACAGACACAGAGAGGCAGCCAAAATGAGGAGAAAAAGAAACATGTCCCAAATGAAACAAGACAAAACTTCAGAAAAAGAAGTTTAAAAATGGAGGCAAGCAATATACCAGATGCAGAGTTCAAAACACTGGTTATAAGAATATTTAATGAACTTAGAGGAAAAAAATAGATGATCTTAGTGAGAACTTCAACAGAGATATATGAAATATTAAAAAGAGATAGAAAATATTAAAAAGAACCAGTCAGAAATGAAGAATATAATAACTGAAATAAAAAATATTTAGATGGAATTGACAGCACATTAGATAAAGCAGAGGATTAAATAGGTGATTTGATGATAAAGTAGCAGAGAACACCCAATCAGAACAGCAAAAAAAAATAAGAAAGAAAGAAAGAAAGAAAGAAAGAAAGAAAGAAAGAAAGAAAGAAAGAAAGAAAGAAAGAAAGAAAGAAAGAAAGAAGGAAAGAAAGAAAGAAAGAATTAAAAAAAATGAGGATAGTTCAGGGGACCTCTGGAACAACATCAAGCATAACAAACAATTGTACCATAGAGGTACCAGAAGGAGCAGAGAGAAAAGGAATTGAAAATCTATTTGAAGAAATAATGACAGAAAACTTTCCTATAACTTGGCAAAGGAAATAGAAATATAAGTCCAGGAAGCACAGAGTCCCAAGCAAGATGAACCCAAAGAGGTTCACACCCAGACACATCCTAATTAAAATGTCAAAGGTAAAAGACAAAAAGAGAATCCCAAAAGCAGCAAGAGAAAAGCTGATTTCTCAACAAAAATTTTTCAGGTCAGTGGGGATTGGCAAAAAATATTCCAAGTGATGAAAAGCAAGGAACTACAACCAAGATTACACTACCCAGCAATGCTATCATTTAGAATTGAAGGAGAGATAAAGAGCTTCCCAAACAGAAAAAAGCTGAAGGAGTTTATAACCGACAAACCAGTATTACAAGAAATATTAAAGGGACCTTTTTTTTTTTAAAGAAAAAGAAGGAAAAAAAAACATGAATAAGAAAATATCTCAAAGAAAAAAAAGCAATGACTAAGGCAAACATAATGAAAGTAGTAGTTCAACCAACATTAGAGCTAATACAAAGGTTAAAAGGCAAAAATAAGAGATAATGTGTAATTACAGCAGTAAATTAAGAGATAAACACACACACACACACTAAGTAAAGTTAATAACAAAAACATAAACATGTATCAGGTGAGTAAAATGGTAGTGATTACAGAATATGTTCAAACTTAAGGGACCATCAATTTAAAGTAGATTGCTATAAACATAACTTGACATATATGAAACACATGCTAACAACAAACCAAAATTATATGAGTTATACAAACAATAAAGAGGAATCCAAACACAGAACTACAGGAAATCAACAACATATAAGAAAAGAGAGCACGAGGATATAAAAAGGAACAGAGAAGAACTATGAAACAATTAGAAAACAACTAATAAAATGGCAATAATTACATTCCTATAAAAATTACTTTAAATATAAATGGGTTAAATGTTCCAATCAAAATTAAAATAGATAAAGTGGTGCATATATACAATCTAATATTACTCTACCATAAAACAAAATGAAGTTGTAACATTTGTGAGGACACGGATGGACCTAGAGGGTATTGAACTAAGTGAAATAAGTTGGACAAAGACCAATACCATATGATTTCACTTATATCTAAAAATAATAATAAATAAATAAACAAACAAGCAAGACAGAAGTAAACTCATAGATACAGAGAACAAATTAATGGTTGCCAGTTGGGAAGGGGGTTGAGAGGCTGGATGAAAGAGGTAAAGGGATTAAGAAGTACAAATTGGCAGTGACAAAATATTTATGGGAATGTAAAGTAGAGCTTAGGGAACATAGCCAGTAATATTGTAATAAATATATAATGTCAAGTGGGTGCCACTTTGTAAATTATATGTAAAGGGGTGTCACTTTGTAAATTATGTGTCTAACCACTATGCAGTACACCTGAAACTAATACAATATTGAATGTCAACTGTAATTGAAAAAGTTTTAAAATCAAGTCTATGTTATGATACTAAAACCATAATTTTGAGCAAGTTTGAATAGAAACAATATTATAAGATACCTGCAATGGCTATAATATGATTTAAAAATATCTGTGATTTCTATTTTAGCTAAAGCTACAAGTGTAATTTATTGCCTATATTTTCAACATAGCAAAATTCTAAATTAATAAAAATGAAGACAAAATTTTTCAGCGAAATATAAAACCCATGCATACCTGGAATAAAACCCACTTGATCATGGTGTATAATGCTTTGACTGTGCTGTTGAATTCAATTTGCTAATATTTTGTTGAGGATGTTTGCATCTACATTCATTAGATATATTGGACTTTTTGTTTTTTCCTGTCTTGTACTTTTCTAATCTGGCTTTGTTATCAGGGCAATTGTAGCCACATAAAATGATATTAAGAATGTTTTTTTAATCTTCTTTAAATGTTTGGTAGAATTCACCAGTGAAACCATCTTGTCCTTGGTTTTTACTTATTGGAAGGTTTTTGTTGTTGTTGCTTATTTTTTAACTCTAATATATTTATTGGGGTGACATCAGTTAGTAAAATTATATAGGTTTCAAGTGTACAATTCTATAATACACCTGCTATATATTGTATTGTGTTTTAATCACCCTGAGTCAATTCTCCTACCATCACCATATATTTGACCCCATTTACCCTCTTCTACCATCTACCCTCTCCCTTACACTCTGGTAACAACTAAACTGTTGTCTGTGTCTATGAGTCTTTGTTTGTTTGTCTTGTTCATTTGTTTCTTTCAGTTTTATATCCCACATATGAGTGAAGTCATATGGTTCTCATTTTTTTTTGTCTGAGTTATTTCATTTAGCATGATAATCTCAAGATCCATCCATGTTGTTGCAAATAGAAAAAAAAAAGAAGTATTTTATGTTTTCTTGTGGTTGAGTAGTATTCCATTGTATATATGGACCTTATCTTGTTTATCCAATCACCTATTGAAGGATGCTTTAGTTTTTTCCATATCTTGCCACTGTGATTAACGCTGCAATAAGCATAGGAGCACATATAGCTTTACAGATAAATGTTTTCAGATTTTTGGGGGTAGATTTCCAGAAGAGTGATTGCTGGGTAATATGGTAATTCTATTCTTATTTTTTTTAGGAACCTCCATAATTTTTTCCATAGTGGCTGTACCAATTTACATTCCCACCAGCAGTGCATGAGGGTTCCTTTTTCACCACAACTTCTCCAGCACCTGCTATTACTTGTCTTGTTGATATTAGCCATTCTAACAGGTGTGAGACAACAGTTTAGTGATTGCCACAGGCTAAGAGAGGAGGGACTTGTTAGAATTGTTTAAAGGATGTCAAGCATACGGTTATAGAAGGAGAACTGACTCTGGGTGATGAACACAGAATGCCATATATAGATGATGTGTTATAGAATTGTACAGTTGAAACCTGTATAATTTTACCAACCAATGTCACCCCCAATAAATTTAATAAAATTTAAAAACGATAATGATGGACATAATAAATAAATAAAAATAAATAAGTTAATTAATTAATAAAACAGTTTTTAAAAATCTCAAGAAGTGTACAGCAGAGGGCAGATTAGTGTACATTTACCTGCCACCATCTCTCACTTCTAGAAGCAGCAACCATTCACATACCCAGTGTCTTGCTTAGATTTATTCTTTTTAAATTTGTGGCTCAAATGGGTAATTCCACCTTCTTACAGACCTTTTAAATAGTTATAATCATTAGTCCAAAGGGCATATACCTTAACTGTGCCAAGCAGATTGGTTCCCTAGAAATATTCAAAGTGTAACTAGTTTGAGTTGAGTTTCTGTTATATACAGATACCTGACCAATACTGAACCACGTTGTTTAATCTAATACAAGTGTCCTAGCTGTGTTCATTGAAAATTTGTTTTATATTAATATATTTTTAAAGCCATAATGCATATTTTTCTGTATATTGCAGTACACGGCTTTCATTATACTGTGGTTTGGACACAATATCCCATTTGGATGTTCAATCAATACTAATATCATGCCTCTCCTAATTTAACCTTTAAGCCTGTTAAAACAATTGAATTTGCAAACAGTTTCATAATCTTTTTCTAATGTTTGTTTTATAAGGAATTCCTCTGGCCAAGAACTTCCAGACCCAATACAGTTAACAAAAGCAACAACAAAAATGTTTGTTTGCTTGTTTTCAAAATATGAGTCAAGACCTGTGTCTTTCAAAATTGTGATTTTAATGTATTTATGAAACTTGGAAACAATTTCATAAACATAACAAGACTAAAGTTTTTTATTATTTTGTTTTGTTTTTAAGATGGAGGGTGCTTTGGAGCAACGTCCTGAAACATACTATCTGACAAAACATTTCTTCGGGGTACACACAATATTAGGAAGAATCCAGTTTTATCTGACCTCAACTGATACTAATTTTCTAGAGCCAAGTACTTTCCAGAGAGTTAAGAAGTTAGTAAAAATGCAACCAATAGTAATAATCAGATCCTGTTCACTCTATGAAGCCTGGTTACAGCGGTATTAATGATAATGTAGTTTCACTCTTGGAACATACAGACTGAGCTTTCTTTTGAACCTTAAAGCATAAAAATCTTTGCAAAAGCTTCACAGTTACAAAGTCAAACATTGCCTATTGATTTTTCATTAAGCTTAGGCATTTGAGGCCACATTAACTTTAGATTGTAGTACCTGATGATGGAGTGGGATGACCTTCTGTGACAAATTATCCTTTTCTGGCCCTTAGGTCGAGCATCAAAACAAAGTAAAAATGCATACAATTGATAATGCTCATATTTTGGATACTTCACTTAAATAATAATATATCCTAGCTTCCCAGGAATAATATTAATGCAAGAAAGACAAAAATATCAATGTAACAAGCAAATTCATAAAAGTATTTACTCTATAATAAAAATAAGATTGTATTGTAATCTTGTTTTTTTCTTAATATTCACTTACATGTTTTGTTTCAATATGTTGAGGAAACATGGGCCTCTCGCTTTCTAATGTATTTTCACATAGAAAAAAGCTGGAGAATGGATTATGCCAATATTTCCCAAAAGTTATCAGATCTACAAAACCACCCAGTAAACATTAAAATTCAGATACATTTTTACTCAAAAAATTTAAAGACCAGCTCCAAAATCTTTATTTTTTCACACTTTTTAATGAGTGATCTCACCGATCAGTGAGATTTGAAAAACAATGGGTTAGATCAAGTTTAAGGTCTCTTTTAACCAGCACGTTCTGTGACACTGTAAAAATTTAAGTTAAAAAAAATGTTTAATCCCTATTAAGGATCACTTCTGATTTCTGTCATTAATTATTAGGAATTTTTCCTCCTTTGTTCCTTCCTTCAACTTTATTGAAACAGGGTAGCTGATTCAGTTGATTGATTATTGAGTATCCAGTTTTTCTTTTGTGGTAGCAGAATCCTAATTTTGTTCAAATGTCTATTTAATAAATACTTATTAGTCTAAATCAATCATATTAGACACATTCTAATTACCAGAAATCTGTTGGTGGGATACTATATTAATCAGTTCTATACAAATCAACCTGAGGGGAAATATGCTGGAGGGTTTCTGGGAAAAGTTGCTTTGCTCTTAAAAAGAGCATAGAAGACAGTATATAGATTATGTGTTACAGAATTGTACACTTGAAACCCATGTAGTTTTGCTGGCCATTGTTACCCCAATAATTTTTAATTTAAACATGCAAAGAAAAGGGCATGGAAGAAAGAGTCAACATTCTTTGCCTGGATATCATCTTATCTGTATGTGAAGACTGGAATTGTGACTGCCATCTTGTGATTATGAGGTGAGCTAAGCTAACACAATGTTCACACTATTGAGAACAGAGTGGAAAGATTAAAAGCCCTTGAGTTCATGATGGCATCATTAAGTAGTAGAATTAGCCAATTCTGGAGCTATCCTATCTCTGAATTTCCTAGGTGAGATGTCCTTTTGTTGTTGTTTAAGTTACTTGCTTATTTCAGTTGTAATAATCATAATGATTCTCAGGAGCAATATCTGAGAATCTTGGCCACATTTTTATAATTGTTTCTGTATCTCTAATGTATGGCAAAATCTCTATTTTGTGAGTCTACAACGTGGTATGTGTCTTTGTATCAGTTTCCAGTGACTGCCATAACAATTTACCACAAACTTGGTGGCCTAAAGCAAGAGTAATTTATTCTCTCAGAGTTCTTGAGATAAGAAGTCCAAATAAATGGCAAGGCTGTGCTTACTCTGGAACTCAAAGGAATAATCCATTACTTGCCTCTCTCCTAGCTTATCGTGGCTGCCAACAGTCGGTGTTCCTTGGCTTGTAGTTTATCACTCCAACCCCTGCCTCTCTTCACATCACTGTCTCCTTTGTGTGTGTCAGTCTTCTCCTCTGTATGTCACTCATAAAAACACTTATCATTGGATATAAGGATCATCATAATAATTTAGTATGATCTTCTCAAGATCCTTAATTTAATTACATCTGAAAAGAACCTTTTTCAAATATAGTAACATATACAGGTTATAGGAATTATAATGTAAACATTTGTGTTTTTTTTTTTGGGGGGGGCACTATTTTAGACTACTAGAGATTTAATGATAACATGTGATGTCAGGAGATCTTTACTGCTATTCAAGCTTTACCTCTGATTGTGTGACCTTGAATGATTCACTACCCATTTCCTTGCTTAGTCCTCAGTTTATCTACTTGTTCAAATGAAATAATTTTTTTTGAATGCTTCCAAATTCCATTCTTCCTCTAAATTTTTCTAATCTAAATTTTTCTAATCTAATCTATTTCATGGTGCTTTATATCATAAGAAGGGTACACAGAGAAGCACCCAGTAGAACCTTGCCATATTCCATGATATTCTGAAGGTCAGTGTTTAGGTACAAAATACAAATGGGATCTAATAAAGGATCAAGTAGAAGAGAGCAACAGACAAAATATTTTACAAACCTTTGTCCCTAGTAGTCAAGCATGGCAGAAGTATTGTGTTTTTGTTATTATGGCAAAAACTTGTAACATAAAATTTACCATCTTAACCATTTATAAGTGTACAATTTAATAGTGTTAAGTATATTCACATTGTGGTGAAACAGATCTCCAAATTTTTTTCATCTTGCAAATCAGAAACTCTATACTCATACAACAACTCCTCGTTTTCCCCACCACTCAACTTCTGGTAAGCACCGTTCTTCTGTTTTTTATAAATTTGAGTACTTCAGATATCTCATACAAGTAGATTCATACAGTATTTGTTTTTGTGACCAACTTATTTTATTTAGTATAATGTCCTCAATATTCACCCTTTTTTGGCAAATGACAAGACTTCCTTTATTTTAAGACTAAATGATATTTCACTATATGTGTATACCACATTTTATTTATTCATTCATATATCAATGGACTTTGAGGTTGTTTACAATTCTTGACTTTTATAAACATTGCTGCTATAAAAATGGGTCTATAAATATCTCTTCGATATCCTGCTTTCAATACTTTGGGATAAATACCCAAATTGGAATTGCTGAAACGTATGGTACTTGTATTTTTAATCTATTTAGAATCCTCCATACTGTTTTTCATAGTGGTTACACCATTTTACAATCTCATCAATTGTTGTTAAGAAACATAACAATATGGTTTTGGTTTGCATGTATCCCATGACTATTGATGTTGAGCAACTTTTTATATGTTTGTTAACCATTTGTATATAATCTTTAGAAAATATCTATTCAAATCCTTTGCTCATGTTTTGATCAGGTTATCTTTTGGTTAAGTTGTTTATGTAATCTGGTTATTAACTCCTAATCAGATATATGATTTAGAAATATTTCCTTTATTTCACAGGTTGCTTTATTACTTTACTGATTTTATCCTTTGATACACAAACATTTTTATGTTTGATATAGTCCCACTTGTCTATTTTTCCTTTTATTGTTGTTATACCCAATAAATTATAACCAAGTCCTCTTTATTAAAGATGTCCCCTTATGCTCAATTTTAAAAGTTTTATAGTTTCAAGGCTAATGTTTAAATTTTTATACATTTTAGTTACTTTTTCTTTAAAATATAAGATAGAGTTCAACTTCACTCTTTTAGATGAGAAAATACAATTTTCCCAAATTTGTAAAAGAGACTGTCCTTTGCCTACATACTCATATTGGCACCCTTGTCAAAGACCATTTGACTTTGTATGCAAGGCTTTATTTCTGTGTTCTCTGTTCTATTCCTCTGGTCTATTTTTTTTTCGGTCTTTATGCTAGTAAATATCAGGATTGTCCATACTGAGCCTCCAGCAATTTTTCAATTACAGTTCATCTTTTCCTATCCCATTATTGGTTCCAGTGGATATTTTGCTCATGGGATATTGCTCTGCTAATGTGTGATCCTCTGTATTTGCCTATCTGTCTTTCCAATTTTGAGAGCAGTGTGTCTGTCCTGTCGCCTCACTTTTCTGATGGACTTAAGAAGAGTTGATTTTTCAGTTTGTTCAGATTTTTCCTTGTTAGGATGGAATGACAATTTCTAAGCTCCTTGTGTGCTAGTCCAAAAAACAGAATCCTACTGATAAATTTTTCAAGTATTGAAACTACTTTGCATTTCTGGAATAAAACATATTTGAATGTGGTGTCTTACTCTTTTTACATATTGTTGAATTTGATATTCCATTATTTTTGAGATTTTAGGATCTATATTTGGATACCATGGTTGTGTATACACACACACATGCACACACATATGAAATATACATATATATTTGCACTGTGCACTTACACAGTGGAAAGTTCACAAACTTAATTGTCAGACCTTTGTGTGTATGCGTGACATATATCTCTTTGGTTTTAACAGGAAAATATTTCCCTCATAAACTAGGTAACAAGGGTTTTCTACCCTGCTGTTTTATAGAAGAGACTGTGTAGAATTAGAGATAATTCACCTTTAAGTATTTAGTGAAAGTACCATTGAAACCTAATCCGACATAAATTTTTTGGAAGCATTTAACTATATATTCACTTTTAATAGATAGAGACAATTAAGATTATCTATTCTTTGGGTACTTTTAGATTTCAAGGAATTGGTCTATTTCATCTAATTGTGTAATTTTTGTATGTCGTATTTACATAATGCATTTTTGTACTGTCTGCATGGTCTGAAACGATAGCCACCCTTGTGTTCCTGATAATGCAGTTTCTCTCCTCTTTTGTTTTATTATCAGTATTTCTAGATACTTATTGATTTTTATTAATCTTTCCAAAGAAAAACTTCTGGAAAATGTTGTAAATGGGGACATCAAAAAAAAGGGGGGAAGGAGTAAAATAATAGAATATTTGTATGTAAACAAAGTTAAATTGTTAACATAGTAAAACAGACCTCGCATCTATAAAATATTTTATGTAAACCTCATGAAAATAATGAAGAAACAATTTACAATACTAGATACAGAAAAGAAAGAGAAGATAATCAAAGAATGAAACTAAGAAAAATCATCAGTTTATAAGAAAGCAAGCAAGCCAGAAAAAATATATAAATGGAACTACACAATACCTAGAAAGCAACTGATAAGATAACATTAGTAAATGCTTCCTTATTAATAATTACTAAATTTTAATGGATTGATGCCTTTAACCAGAAGGTACAGAGTGGCTGTATAGAAAAAAAATAAGTAAAATAAAAGAATTATAACAAAATAGGACCATACCATATGTTGCCTACAAGAGATTCTCTTCAAAATTAAGGATACACATTGGCTCAAATTAAGGGATAACAAAAGATAATCCATACAAGTAGAATCCAAAAAAGAGCATAAGTTGCTCTCCTTATATTTGACAAAATGTATTTTAAGCCAAAAATGGTAACAAGAGACAAAAAGATCGTTATACAATAATAAGGAGGGGCAACTCATTAGTAAGATTTAACAATCATAAATATTTACCCAGGATTGGAACATATGAATATTTTAGCAAAATACTAACAGATCTGAAGAGATAAATTTAAAAATGGAGTATTAGCAGATAAATTCAACCCCCCATATTCAGCAATGGGTAGATCACCCAGGCAAATAATCAACAATGAAACATTGAACGTGAAGCAACATGCTCCACACAAAAGAGATCACATACGCACACACATGCACACACACACAACATTACATCCAACAGCAACAAAACACAATTCTTTTCAGGCAGAAATGAAACATTTTCCAGGATAAATTAAATGACAGGTCACAAATAAGACTTAAAAAATTTAAGAAGAGGCAAATCATACCAAGTATCCTTCCTGACTACAGCAGTATGAAGCTATTAATCAATAACAGGAGGAAAGCTGGAAAATATTGAAAGGCAGAGATACATAGGCAAAGTCCTGAACAACCAATGAATCAAAGAAGAAATCAAGAGATATCAAGAAATATTACAAAGCAAATAAAACTGAAAGCACAAGGGGGGGCAAGATAGTGGAGTAGATAAACACTGTACTTGCCTCCTCCCATGACCACATTAAAATTACAACTAAATTATAGAAAAATTAGCCTGGGGAACTATCTGAAGCCACACTTAACAGAAATCGTACAACTAATGATATAAAGAAGAAGCCGTGGAGAGACTGGTAGGAAGGGCACAAACGCAAAATAGGCTCACCCCACACCTGCCTTTGACAGTTGAAAATTGGGAGGGATATCTCAGCCATGGATGTCCCCTGGAGGAGAGAGGGACCTGAGCCCCAAACGAGGCTCCCCAGCATGGAATACTGGTGCATTGAAGAGGAGTTCTCACAATAAATGAATGTGAAAAACAGTGGGGATTCTGAGCATCTGGGTGAGATGGAAAGCTGCTGAAAAACCAGACATGCTCTTAAACGGCCAGCACACAGATTCATTGGCTCACAGGCACTCACTCTGGGCTCCAGCAGAGGGACTGCAACTTGGAAGGGACGAGAGACATATAGAAAAGATTCAGTTCTGTGGCATCAGGATGAGGACTGGAGGAACAGTCGCCATTTTCCTTGTGTAGAGCCTCCTTCCCATGTAGCTGTCAGGCATGTGCCATGATTCCTAAATTGATGCCTCCCCCAACACAGTGGAATCTGAATCTGCATTGGCCTGGTGAACTCGGCTCACTCCACCCTCATTACTCCCTGAGACTATGCCCCATTCAACTGTTGCACCACTGGAGGTACATTCCATGACCAGCAGCCAGTTTTGCAATGCACATTGCAGGAGGCTCTTTCAGCAGCAAACAGCTGACCTCAACTTGCATGCCACCAGAGACACTTTTGCAGCAAGCAGCCAGCCCCAGCTCATACTACAGCCTTTCTTTAAAAAAAAATCTTGGGGGTTAGAGGGCCACAGGTCAGTGGTGGTTGATCTCAGTGTGCTCTGAGTCTTTTGCTGAGTAGGTCAGCACTCGTGCTAAACCAGAATCTACATTAACATGGTGAACACCACTCACTGTACCTGGGTGACTCCTGGAGATGCCAATTCACCCAACTCATATACCACATGAGGCTCTATCAGCAGCTAAGCCTTACAGGCAGCCAGCAAGCAGAGGTAGAACTCAGGGTGCCCTGGGCTTTTTGCAGTGTGACCCAAGCCCAATATTGTTGGCAGCCACCCTCTGTTCACAGCATGACCTTCCCCATACACCTCTAGGTCCATCACAAGAAGTAAACAACTGCAGGTCATTTTGTAGTTCTTACCAGGTAGTTTTGGGCCAGTCACAGGCAGTTGTTGATCTAAGACTACACCAAAAACCCTCCCAAAGGGCCCATATCGATCATACTCAGAACCCAGCCTCAGATCACAACAGAACAGCACACAATTAGCCCCACAAGTGACACACCAAAAAGGTGGTCTCAGCAAGCACCAGAGCCTGGTGGAGAATCCTGCTCTGTGGGGGTAAGTCACCACAGAGCAGTCCACAAACTGTGGATGGGGCCAAATCTGACAGCCAGAGGGTCAATCAAACTGACTGACATGCCAACAGCCATCAATACTTCATTGGTAGGGCACATAAAACACACACAATGGACTACTGAAGCACCTGGTATGCCACTGGAATCCACAGGGCACCTAAAACATGAGATAACCTGACCAAGACTGGAAGTCATAATAGACCAACCTAATACATAGAAACAAACATACAGAGAATGCCAAAAAGAGGGGGGCAGAAAAGAAATATGTCCCAAATGAAAGAACAAGAGAAAACTACAGACAACTAAATGAAAAATAGGCAAGCAATTTACCAAATACAGCGTTCAAAAACAATTGTTATAAGAATGCTGAAGGAACTAATGATAACTTTAACAAAGGAATAGCAAGCATGAAAAGAACATAGAAACCATGAAAAAGAACCAGTAAGAAATAAAGAATAAAATAATTGCAATGAAAAATTCACTACAAGGTATCATTACCAGATGAGATGAAGCAGAAGATAGAATCTGCATTCTGTAAGATGAGGTAGAAGAAAAAAACCCATCAAAACAGCAAAAAGAATAAAAAAGGATGAAGATTATTAAGAGACCTCTGGGATATCAAACATAACAATATTCTTATGATAGGGGTACCAGGTGGAGAAGAGTGAAAGTAAGTGATTGAAAACCTATTTGAAGAAATAATGACTGAAAACTTTCCTAACCTGTTGAAGAAAACAGACACAAGTCTGGGAAGTGCGGAATGCCAAAAATAATGAAGCCAAAAAATCCCACACCAAGACACATCATAATTAAAATGGCAAAGGTTAACGATGAAGACAGAATTCTAACAGCAGCAAGAGAAAGGCAACTAGTAACTTATAAAGGAGCTCCCATAAGATTGTGTGCTGATTCCGCAAGAGAAATTTATCAGGCCAGTATTGATTGACAAGAAATATTCAAAGTGATGAAAAGAAATAATCTGAACCAGGACTACTTCACCCATCAAGGCTATTATTTAAAATTGAAGGACAGATAACAAGATGTTCAGATAATTAAAAACTAAAGTTGCTCATCAACACCAAACCAATATTAAAAGAAATGTTAAATGAACTTCTTTAAGAAGAAGAAGGGGGGAAAACATAAATATGAACAATAAAATGGCAGTAACTATGTATCTATCAATAATGACTTTAAATATAAATAAATTAAATGCTATAATCAAAATATATAGGGTAAATAAATGGATAAGAACACAAGGCCCACACTTATGCAGTGTACAAGAGACCCACTTCTGATCAAATGACACACACAGACTGAAAGAAAAGGGATGCAAAAAGATATTTAATGAAAATGGAAAAAAAATAAGCTGAGGTAGCAATACTGATATTAGACAAAGCAAACTTTAAAATAAAGGCTATACACAGTAAGAAACAAAGTGGCACATACATGATGATAAAGGGATGTACCCAATAAGAGGCCACAACCCTAGTAAACATTTCCACACCCAACATAGGAGCACCTAAATATGTAAAGCAAATATTGACCAACATAAAGGGAGGGATCAACAGTAATAAAATCATAGTAGGGTACTTTAACACCCCATTGACACCAATGGACACATCTTACAGGAAGAAAATGAGCAAGGAAAGAGCAGCCTTAAATGATACACTGGACCAGATGGATTTAATTGATATTTTTAGAGCATTTCACTCCAAAGTAACAGAATATACATTCTTTTCTAGTGCACATGGAACATTTTCCAGGGTAGACCACATGTTAGGCATAAAACTAGTCTCAATACATTTAAGAAGATTGAAATCATATCAAGCATCTTTTCTGACAACAATAGTATGAAACTAGACATCAATTACAAGAAAAAAAAACTGAAAAACACACAGATACACGGAAACTAAATAACATGCTACTAAATAATGAATGGGTTAGCAATTAGATAAAGGAAGAAATCTAAAGATACTTTCAGACAAATGAAAATGAAATCACAATGACTCTAAATCTATGAGACACAGCAAAAGCATTCTTAAGAGGGAAATTCACAGCAATACAGGCCTAGCACAAAAACCAAGAAAAATCTCAAATCAAAAATCTAACCTTACACTTAAAAGAACTAGGAAAAGAACAGCAAACAAAATCAAAAGTGATTAGGAAAAAAAAAAGGAAATAATAAAGTTCAGAGCAGAAATAAATGAAATAGTGTCAAAAACAATACAAAAGATCAATAAAACCAAGAACTGATTCTTGAAAAGATAAACAAAATTGATAAACCTTTAACTAAACCCCTCAAGAAAAAAAGAAACAAAAACAAATAAGTAAAATCAGGATTTAAAAAGGAGAAGAGACAACTGACACCATAGAAATACAAAGAATTATAAGAAAATATTATGAAAAATTATGTCAACAAATCAGACAATCTAGGAGAAATGGATAAATTCCTAGAAATATACAATCTTCCAAGAATGAATCAAGAAGCAGCAGAAAATCTAACCAGACAGATAACTACAAATAAAATTGAATCACTAATCAAAATATTCCCAACAAACCAAATCCCTGGACTAGAGGGCTTCACAGGTGAATTTGACCAAACATTCAAAGAATTGACACCTATCCTTCTTAAACTCTTCCAAAAAATGTGATAGGAGTGAAAGCTCTCAATTTCATTTTATGAGGCTACCATTACCCTGATTCCAAAACCAAAAGAAGACATACAAAAAAAAAAAGAAAAGAAAATTATAAGCCTATATCCTTGATGAACACAGATGAAAAATCCTCAACAAAATATTAGCAAAGCAAATTCAGCAATACATTAAAAGATCACACACCATGATGAAGTGGGATTTATTCCTGGAATGCAAACATGGTTGAATATCTGCATATCAATTAATGTAATACACCACATAACAAAATGAAAGATAAAAATCATACAGTCATATCAATAGATTCAGAAAAAGTGTTTCACAAAATCCAGCATCAATCTATAGTAAAAACTCTCAGCAAAGTGGGAATAGAGGGAACATATCTTAACACAATAAAAGGCATATATAACAAACCCACAGCTAAACTCATTCTTACAGGGAAAAAGCTAAAAACACTCTCCTTAAGATCAGGAACAAGACAAGGATGCCCACTTTCACCAGTTTTATTCAACATAGGGTTGGAAGTCTTAAATATTTGGATATTTAGAACTGATAAATAAATTCAGTATAGTAGCAGGATACAAAGTTAATATTCATAAATAAGTATCATTTTTCTACATCAATAATGAACTATCTAAATGATAATTCATGAAAACAATCCCATTTATAATTGCATCTTCATTAAATTCATTTATCACTTTTGATAGTTTTTGGTCGAATCTTTCAGTTTTTTTATACATAGTATGATGTCATCTGCAAGTAATGACAGTTTTACTTCTTCCTTTCTAATTTGGATGCCTTTTATTTCTTTTTATCATCTGATTGCTGTGACTAGGACTGGTGAGCACAGTGGATATAGTGTTCTTCACTCCTCCAAAAGGGAATCTCATGGCTGCGATATTCCTCCCATTTCTCAAGCCCCACACAGAGGTTTGGGGCCAGCCCATTCCATGTCTCTCCCCCTCTTACCAGTCTTGATGTGGCTTCTTCTTTACATCTTTAGTTATAAAACTTCTATTCAGCTAGACTAGAGATGGTTATCCAGGTTGATTGTGCTGTAATTTAGTTGCAATTCTAATGTGATCATCGGAAGAGGCAAGCACAGCATTTATTTACTCCGCCATCTTGAATTGGATCCTCCTCTAGGTGCAATTATATATTTTTATATCAGTTGTGTGTGAGAAAAAAAGGATTTATAAACTAAGATAGACTCTCCTGCAAAATTTATCTGCAAGTCTTCAGGATCAAACAAGGCATGCATCCCATTTATTTGGCACATAAGGTCAATGAACAAAACTCACTTTTCCGTATATTAACAATAAACACTTGGGGTGCCAAAAAATGTACACAACTGGACACTTTGCTAAACATTGCTCAACCAGAAGTTTGCCATAACCAGAAGTGTCTGGATGCTGATGGTAACCACTTTGAGAAGCTCTTGTAATTGCAGAAGTTAAACATGACTTGTATTCATCTTTTGTTATCAGTGTATATTGAGTATTACAATTTTAATAGTTTTTTCCATTTTTAAAATCTGTATCCATATTTTGGCACCCTCTGTATATAAAAACTTAAATTGGGAATGCAATATTCTTTAAATATCAAATGAAATACTTAGGTGTAAATTTTATAAAATAAGCATAGAATTATAGACTGAAAATTACAAAGGCTAGATTACCTTCTTATACTATATACAAGAATACATTCAAAATGGATTAAAGACTTAAATATAAGACCCAAAGGCATAAAACTCTTAGAAGGAAATATAAGAAGTAAAGTCACAGACATTACCTTTAGTAATATGTTTACTGATATATCCCCTTGGGCAAGGGAAGCAAAAGAAAAAAAAATAAACATCAAACTAAAAAGAGTTTTTACAGCAAAGGAAACCATCAATAAAACAAAAAGGCATCCTATTGAATGGGAGAAGATATTTGCCAATGATACATCTGATAAGGGGTTAATATTCAAAATTTACTTAAAAAATAAAAAAAAACAACCTAATTATAATTGGGCAGAGGACATAAAGAGACATTTTAAAACAGGACATACAGATGACCGACAGACATATGAAAAAATGCTCAAAGTAACTAATCATTAGAGAAATACAAATAAAAACCACAATGAGATACCACCTGTCAGAGTGGCTATCATCAATAAATCAACAAACAACAAGTGTTGGTGAGGTTGTGGAGAAAAGGGAACACTCGTGCACTGTTGGTAGGATTGCAGATTGGTGCAGCCACTATGAAAAACAATATGGAGGTACCTCAAAAAATTGAAAATGGAACTCTCTTATGACCTAGCAACTCCACTCCTGGGTATCTATCCAAAGGAATCCAAAACACTAACTTGAAAAAATAAATTCACCCTTATGTTTATTGTAGCGCTTTTCACAATAGCCAAATAGGGACACAACTGGAATGCTCATTGATAGACGATTGGATAAAGAAACTGTGGTACATTTATACAATTGAGTGTTACTCTGCCATAAAAAAGTAATGAAATCTTATGATTTGCAACAACATGAACGGACCTAGAGGATATTATATTATGTAAAATAAGTCAGACTGAGAAAGACAAATACCATGTGATTTCACTTATATGTGGAATCTAATAGAACAGAATAAACGAGCAAACTAAACAGAAATAGACTCAGAGATACAGAGAAAAAAATGGATGATTGCTAGAAGGGATGGCAGTGGGGATAGGGGAAAAGGTGAAGAGTTAGAAAGTGCAAATTGGTAGTCATCATGTAGTCACAGGGATATGAAATACAGTATGGGGAATATAATCAATAGTGTTGTAAAGATTTACAGAGTCCCAGATGGGAATTAGACTTATCGGGGGATCACTTTATAGACTGGGTAGATGCCTGACCAGTATGCTATACATGTGAAGCCAAAGTAAGAATAATATTGAATGTCAACTATAATTAAATATTATATATGTATATATATATATATATATATATATATATATATATATATGTATATATTCATATATATACATGGTCTCCATTGGATGTGGAGTACAGAATAATGAAGATAGTCAATAGTATTATTGTAACAGCTATGTACAATGTTAGAGGGATAGTAAATTGGGAGGGGGTTATCACTTTGTGAGGGGTGTAAATGTGTAACTATTACATTGCTTTGTACACCTGAAACTAATAAAAAAATAATAATAAAATTACAAAAACTGTAGAAATAAATAAACTAAATCAATGAAAAGACATGCCATGTTCATGGATTCAGGCCACAACATAATAAACCTATCAATTCTTCTCATATTGATCTATAGATAAACTGCATTTGTCATCAAAAACTCAGAAAATTGCAGACACAAACAAGATTTCTCTAATTTTTATACAAATAGTCACAGGCCCTAGAATACAAAAATCAATCCTGTAAAAGTAGAATTAAAAAGTAGGCATTCCCTCTATGTGTTAGTAAGTCCTTCTATATAGATACAGTAATCAAAAGAATGTGATAATGTTTGAGGGATAGATACATAGACCAATGGAAATGAGTAAAGAACACAAAACTAGGCAAACATATGCCAAATTGATTTTTGACATTTTTTTTAAAACCAATTTAATGGAGAAAGAATAACTTTCTTCAACAAATGGTACTAGAGAACTTAGACTTCTACAGGGGGAAACATGAAACACAAATTGAACCTTACACCTTACACAAAAACTAACTCAGAATGTATCATGAACTAAAAAGTAAAACTATAAAAGTTTTAGAACAAAAGCATAAGAGAAAATTTTGGTGTCTATGCTAGTCCAAGTGTTCTTAGTCTTGACGCCTAAAGAACAATCTATAAAAAAAAAATCTATAACTTTGATTTTATTAAAATTAACAACTTTTGCTTTGTGAAAAACCTTGTGTAAATATAAAAAAGTCTACAAACTGGGGGGAATGTTATCAAACCATATATTAAACATATGATAATCTACAACATATGAAGGGCTTTCAGTACTTAATAGTATAACAAAGAATCAAGCAATCCTACTAGAAAATAGACAAAAGGCATGAAAAGCTATTTCACCAAAGAGTATATACAGATGGCTAATAAAGAAATGGGAAGATATTAAGTGTCATTAGCTTTGTTTATTTGCTAGGACTGATAAAATGAAGTACCTCACTGGATAAATTAAAAAACAGAAATTTAGATTGTCAAAATTCTGGAGTCTTCAAGTTTGAGATTCAGGTGCTGGCAGGGTTAGTTTCTTCTGAGGGCTTTCTCCTTGGCTTGCCAGCAGGTTTTTCCCTTTGTGTATGTATGTGTCAGAATTTCTTCTTCTTATAAGGACACCGGTAATATTAGATTAGTGTCCACCTATATGAACTCATTTTACTTTAGTTAAAACTTTAAAGGTCGCATCTCTACATACAATTACATTCTGAGGTACCAGTGGATAGGACTTCAATAAGCAAATTGTGGGGCAGGAGATAAAAATCAGTTCACAACATTAGCCATCAGAAATATGTAAACTGGAAGTACAATGATATATCATTACACATCTTTCAGAATAGTTAAAATTAAAACCTGTAACAACATCAATTTCTGGAGTGGATGAAAGAAACTGATTCAACCATACATTTCTTTTTTTTTTTTTTTTTTACTAGGTAATTAGTTTTAATGTTGAGTTTATAATACGAGGGCCAGAGCTTTCTCCCCGACTCAAGTTTATAAATTCTCAATTGGTTTGTGAGGCCAGTAGGGATACTTCTTCTTGTCTAACTTGGTTTCTGGGAAGACTTCATTCAAATCCTCAATGGTCATCTGATCGAATGGAATTATGTTCCTCAACTTCTCCAGCTCTTTCTCGTACTGCTCAATCCTGGTCTTCGACATAGACAGAAACTCAGCACAACTTTTCACATCTTCTTTTTCTTCTGCATCTACCAGGTTACTGTATTTATCCTCCGGCACGGGAACCTTCAGTGCATTAAACTTCTTCTCAAAGTCATCTACCAAGCCGGCCTTCGCAACATTGGCCTTGTAGTAAGCCCAGTCAATAGCAGGTGGTTTCTCAGGTAGAGTGGCCAACCTGGAGGTGAGGGTCTCATTCCAGGATTTCAGGGAGTTAGCAATGGCCTTCTGGTTTCGGGGTATTATCTCCCCAAAAGCCACCCAGTCAATGGCTTTTAGAGCAAGTTTTCGCCCAGCCATCTTGAGATCCTTCACCGACCCCGGCGGCCCACAGTTCACAGCAGCAAGTAACCTCAACCATACATTTCTGATGATAATGTAAAATGGTGCAGTCGTTATGAAAAAGAGTTTGGCAGTTTTGTTTAAAACTAAAAATGCAGTTACCATGAACCCCAGGAATTGCACTCCTGGCACTTTTCCCAAAGAAATCATAACTTTTGCTCAGCAAAATCTGTACATGAAAGGTCATAGAAGCTTTATTTGTAATAGACAAAAACTGGCAAGAAAACTTATGCTCATAAATATATAAATGGTTACATAAACTTGATGTAAAATACTACGCAACATAAAACAACATAGTAATTAATATATACAATAAATTAATTAGGACTCAAGAATATTACATGTTGAATTTAGTGAAAAGTCTATCTAAAAGAGGTCATGGACTGCATAATTCTACTGCAATAACATTCTTGAAAAAGATAAAATTATAGCAATGGAGAATTTTATGGATTGCTGAGCAGCAGAAGAGGTTGATGTGTATGGCTATAAAATAGCAAAATGAGGGATCACTGTGTTGACAGAACTATCCTATACCTTGAATGTATTAATGTTAATATTTTGGTTGTAATATTGTACTATAGCTTGCAAGATGTTACCATTGGGGAAAACAGGCTGCAGAGTGTGAGACTTATATGTATCATTTTTGCCAATAAAAGTTAATGTATAATTATCTCAACATAAAAAATTGAATTAAAATGAAAAAAAGCGCCTCATTTTCATTAAAATTGTGGAATTTTTTCTTACACTCAAAAATTTCAATGTCAAAAGTTTGAAAACTTTATATAAAGAACTTTAATAGTAACAAACTCCAAAATAATCTTTACAAATCAATTGTATTTCTCATCACTAGCATAAACAACCTGAAAGTAAAATTAAGAAAACTATTCCATTTTTAATATCATCAAAGAATTCAATACTCATGAATAAATTTAACAAAAAAGTAGAAGACATGTATACTAACAATTACAAAACATTGGAAGAAATTAAATAAGAGTCAAATAAAATGTAAGTATATTCCATGTTCATAGATCAGAAGATATAATATTGTTAAGATGGTTATATTCTCAAATGGACCTACAGATTCAAGGCAATCCTTATCAAAATATCAGCAGACTTTTATGCAGAAATGTACAAGATGATATTGAAATTCACATGGAAAGTCAAGGGACACAGAATAGTCGAAAGAAGTTTCAAAAACAAATGATAAATTTGGACATATATTTTACAGTTTCCAAACATGCTACAAATCTACAATAATTGAAACTATGTGCTATGGGAACTGATTAGATATATAGAGCAATAGAATAGAATTGAGAAACCACAGAAAAATCCTTAAATTAATAGTACATTGATTTTACAGGGCTTCCAAAACAATCAAATGGAGATAGATTTTTCAAAAATGTTTGAGGACAAAGAGATATTCACATGCAAAAAAACAAAAACAAAGTTAGACCTCTACCTCACATCATATAAAAAATAAATCAAAATGGATCAGAGGATTAAATTTACATGCTAAATCTATAAAATTCTTAGATGAAATCATAGAAGTAAACATAACATCAAATTAAGCAATAGTTGTTTGATATAACACCAACAGCATAGGTAAAAAATTTAAAAATACATAAATTACAATTCATCAAAATTAAAATGGTTTGTTCTTCAAAGGACTGTAAGACAACACACAGAATAGAAGAAATATTTGCAAATCACATAAAAAGTATTTTATCAGAATGTATAAGCAACACAACTCACCAAAGAAAGACAAATAGCCAAATTTTAAAAGTGATCATGTGATCTATAATACACTTTTCTCCAAAGAATATATACAAACGCCCAATAAGCACAAGAAAAGTTGTTTAATATCATTAATCATTAGTGTGATGCAAATGAAAACAACAGTGAGGTACCATAAAGAATGACATATAACTTAAACACAGTAAGATGAACATAACAAAAAAGACACAATAAAAATTATTGATGAAAATGTAGAGAAATTAAAACCATCATATATTGATAGTGGGAATGTAATATGATGCACCTACTTAAGAAATAGATTAGTAGCTGTACAAAATATTAAACATAGAATTATTTGATTCAGGAATTCCACTTCTAGATATAGAGCCAATATAATTAAAAATATTTTCATACATTGTGGTATATATACACAATGGAATACTATTTGGTGATAAGAAAAGATAATACAGGAACATTTGTGACAACACGGATGGATCTTCAGACTATAATGCTAAGCAAAATAAGTCAGACAGAAAAAGCAGAGAACCATATGATTTCACTGATATGTGGTATATAAACCAAAAACAACAAAATAACAAGAAAACAAATGAGAAACAAAAACTCATAGACACAGACACTAGTTTAGTGGTTACCAGAGGGTAAGGGAAGTGGGGGGTGGGAGATGAGGATAAGAGAGATCAAATATATGGTGATGGAAGGAGAACTGACTCTGGGTGGTGAACACACAATGGGATTTATAGACGATGTAATACAGAATTGTACACCTGAAATCTATGTAATATCACTAACAATTGTCACCCCAATAAATTTTTAAAAAATATATTTTCATACAAAACTTAGACATGAATGTTTACTGTATTTACAGCAGTATTATTCCTAAGAGTCCAAAAGTAGATACAACCCACATAACCACCAAATGATTAATGAATAAATAAAATGTGGTATACTTATACAATAAAATATTATTTAGCCCTAAAAAGGAATGAGGACTAATGTATGCTACAACATGAATGAATATTGAAAATGTTATGGGGCTTGCTGAATAGAGTCCTATAATTAATAATACACAGAAGAGGCCACACAGAGACTGGAAGGAAGGGCGGAGATATGGAATACGCTGGTCCTATACCTACATGTGGCAGTGAAGAATTGGGAGATATAAATCAGCTGCAGAGGTACCCCCTGAGGAGCAAGGAGTCCCAGTCCCACACCAGGCTTCCCAGCCCAGCACTGCAGAAGCAGAAAGATAATGCCTCACAAATTCTGGCTATGTAAACCAGTGGAGATTGTGGTTGAGTGACATGGAGGGCTACTGGAGTTTCAGGTGTTCCTTTTAAAGAGCCTGTGCACATGGAATTACTGCTGATGAACTCACTGGCTCTGAGTCCCAGCACTAGAGCAGCAGTTTGAAAGACTCGAGAGACATACATGGAGGAAATGAATTGCCTGACTTCAGGACAAGCACTGGAGGGACAGCTTTCTCCCAGATAGAAGTGATGGCAGAAACCATTGGTCCTTTATTGAGTCCTCCTTTGACCCTATGTACAGATAAAAACAACGTATGTGAATCCCCTTCAACCTGGTTAATACAGTTGACCCACTCTGATGATTCCCTGAGACCCTGCGTCACCCAACTTGTGGACCAAACCAAACTGCTTCCAGTGGCTTTTCCATACAAATGGCCTCTCTAGGCTTATGCTGCCAACATTTCCAAAAACTCTCAAAAGTTCAAAACACCCAAACAAGCAGCATCTGGCATTGGCATAGACTGTACTTCTTGTTGAGCAGCCACAAGCCCAGCATGGGCAGCAGCCAGCCTAGGTTTGAGGCTGGAACTCTTCCAGGCATCTCCAATACCAGTGTGAGTGATCTGTGGGTCACTTTGTGGATCATGCCAGGTGGCCAAGAGAAGGGAACAGGTGGCGAATAAAATTGGCCTGAGGTGGTGCACCTCACAGGAAGGCTCATGGCCAACCAACACAGTGACAGGCTTCAGACTTAGCCAAAGCATTACCTGGTTACCTCTGAAAATACCACACTCAAAGGGAAGACTGGGAAGGCAACACAGTACTGCTAAAGTGAATTCTGCTCCATAGAGTCAGCTGATGCACCAAAGTTCCTCCATTGTAATCATGGTCAGTCCTCACAACCAACCAGCCTGAGAGTCAATCCCTCCCACTGGTCTACAAACAGCAACCAATGTCACACTACAACAGGAAGGCACACACAACCTACACAAGGGACACACCTGTAGAACCTGACTCAGGTGACAAGGAAGCCTGTACCACTGGTCCCCAAAGGACACCTACAACATGAGTCCACTCCACCAAGACCGAGAGACATAGCAGCTCTACCTAATACATAAAAAGAAATACAGAAAGGCAGCCAAAATGTGGAGACATAGACACATGTCAGAAATGAAAAAAACAGAACAAAGCTCCAGAAAAATAAATAAATAAAATGAAGAAAAACAATCTACCAGATACAAAGTTGAAAACATTAGCTAAGGATGCTCAATTACCTCAATGAGAACTTCAACAAAGAGATAGAAAACAAAAACAGAGATGGAAAACAAAAAAAAGAACCAGTCATAAACGAATACAATAACTGGAATGAAGATTACATTAGAGGGAATCAACACTAGATCATATGAAATACGGTATCAAATCAGAGATTTAGAAAATAAGGAAGAGAAAACACTCAATCAAAACATTAAAAGAAAATAGTATATATTTTTAAATGATAGTTTGAAGAGTCTCTGAGATATCAACAGTATTAACATTTGCATCATAGTGGTAGAGAGAGAGAGAGAGAGAGAGAGAGAGAGAGAGGAATTGAAAACCTATTTGCAGAAATAATGATGGAAAACTTTCTTAACCTGAGGGAAAAAATAGATGTACAAGACAAAACAGCATAGAGAATAACAAACAAGATGAACCCAAAGAAGCCACACTAACACACATTATAATTAAAATGGTAAAGTTTAAAGACAAAGAGAAAATCTTAAAAGCAGCAAGAGAACAGTGGTTAGTTACCTACAAGGAGCACTCTTAAGACGGTCAGCTGGTTTCTGAACAGAAACTCTGCAGGCCAGAAGGGATTGGCATGAAATATTTAAAGTGATGAAAAGCAAAGACCTACAACCAAGATTACTCTAGCCTGCAAAAGTATCATTTAGAATTGAAGGACAGGTAGAGCTTCCCAGATAAGAAATAAGCTAGAGTTCATCATCACCAAACAAATATTACAAGAAAAGTTAAAAGAACTTCTTTAAGAAGAAGAAAAAAAAGATAAAATTATGAATAATAAATGGCAATAACTACATATCTAGCAACAATTACTTTATTTTTTTTCTTTATTAGTTTCAGGTGCACAAGACAAAGTAATACTTAGACGTTTATCATTTATATTCCTCACACTGTGTGAACCCAAATCCCCCCATCCACTATCCCTCTGACATTGCACAGAGCCATTACATTTCCACTGTCTCTATTACTAATGCTGTACTCTGCTTCTTATAAGTATATAAATACATACATATGTATATGTACTCTTGGATTCATTGATATTTTGTGTTATTTTTCTGGTTTCTATTTCATTTATTTCTGCTCTGATCTTTATTATTTCCTTCCTTGTGCTCCCTTTGGGCTTATTTTGCTGTTCTTTTTCCAGATCCCTTAACTGTGAAGATAAACTGTTGATTAGTGATGTTTCTTGTTTCTTTAGTTAGGCCTGCAATGCTATGAATTTCCCTCTTAGGACTGTTTCCATGGCATCTCAGAGATTTTGGGTCGTCGTGTTTTCATTTTTTTTTTTTTTTTTGTCTCAAGGTATTTTTTGATTTCTTTCTCGGTCTCCTGCTTGACCCACTCATTATTTAGTAATTAGTTATTCAGCTTCCATGATCTGGTGTGTCTTCTAGTTTTTTTTTACTGTAGTTCATTTCTAATTTCATAGCACTGTGGTCAGAGAAGGCAATTGGTATGATTTCAATTTTCTTAAATTTATCAAGACTTGTTGTGGCCTAACATATGGTCTATCTTGGAAAATGTTCCATGTGCACATGAGAAGAATGTGTATGTTGCAACATTGGGGTGAAATGCTCTGAAAAAATATCTATTAAATCCAAGTGGTCCAATGTATCATTTAAGGCTGTTGTTTCCATATTGATTTTCTGTCTGGAAGACCTGTCCCTTGTTGTCAGAGGTGTGTTGAAGTCCCCTACTATGTTAGTGTTGCTGTTGATCTCTCTCTTTATGTCAGTCAGTATCTGTTTTATATATTTAGGTGCTCCTGTGTTGGTTGCATAGATGTTTACTAGGGTTATGTCCTCTTGTAGGATCGATCCCTTTATTATTATAAAGTGCCCATCTTTGTCTTTTAATATGTTCTTCATTTTAAAGTCTATTTTGTCAGATATAAGTATTGCAACTCCAGCTTTTTTCTCATTTCCATTTGCATGAAATATCTTACTCCAACCCTTCACTTTCAGCCTGTGTGTGTCTTTTGATCTGAGGTGAGTCTCTTTTATACAGCATATACAAAGGTTTTGCTTTATTATCCACTCAGCCACCCTATGTCTCTTGATTGGAGCATTTAATCCGTTTACATTTAAAGTGATTATTGATATGTACATAGTTATTGCCATTTTTAAATTTGCAGTTAGATTGTTTTCATCTTTCTTTTATTTTCAGAAGTCCTTATAGTATTTCTTGCAATGCTGGCTTGGTGGTAATAAATTCCGTTAGCTTATTCTTTTCTGGGAAGCTCTTTATCTCTCCATCAACTTTAAATGATAGCCTTGCTGGATAAAGCAATCTAGGTTGTAGGCCTTTGTTTTCCATCACTTTGAGTATCTCCTGCCACTCCCTCCTGGCCTTCAATGTTTCTGTAGAAAAGTCATTTGATAGTCTTATGGGAGTTCCTTTGTATGGAACCCTCTGTTTTTCTCTTGCTGCTTTTAGGATTCTCTCTTTGTCTTTAAGCTTTGCCATTTTAACTATAATGTGTCTTGGTGTGGACCTGTTTGGGTTTATCCTGGGTGGAACTCTCTGTACTTCCTGGGCTTGTGTGTTGGTTTCCTTCATCAGGTTAGGGAAGTTTTCGGACAGTATTAGTTCAAATATTTTCTCAATCCCTTGCTTCCTCTCTTTACCGTCTGGTATTCCTGTGATGCTCATGTTGTTGTGCTTGATGTTATCCCAGAGGTCTCTTAAACCATCTTCATTGGTTTTTATTCTGTTTTCTTTCTGTTGTTCTGTTTGGGTGATTTGTGTAACTTGTCTCTAAGTCGCTGATTTGATCCTCTGCTTTATCTAACCTGCTGGTAATTCCTTCAAGTGAGTTCTTTATTTCGGTGATTGTGTTCTTTAGTTCTAACAGGTTGTTTGTTATCATTTCTACATCCTTCTTTATGCCGACTCTAAGCTCCTTAAACATTCTTATTACCAGTGTTCTGAATTCTGTCTTTGATAGTTTGGTTACCTCTGTTTCATTTGGTGCCACTTCTGGAGGTTTCTTCTGTTCTTTTATTTGGGACATGTTTCTTTGTTTCCCCATTCTGGCTGACTCTCTGTGTTTGCTTTGATGTATTAGGTAGATCCCCTGGAGTTCTTAGTTCTTGTTGGGTTATCTTATATAGTATGTGTCCTTTATATTTGACTTGCTCTATTTCACTCTTCTCCTCTGCATGTGTGCTAAGGGTGACACTTGTGTTGTGTATATTGTCCTGTTAAAGATCTTTAATTGCTTTTCACTTGTGAGTAGGTGGGGATAACTCCTAGGCTCACTGGTTGTGAGACTTGGCTCTGCCCACTGCAGGGAGTTCTGCTGCTTGAGGGTTGACCGCTTAAATGTGGTTTGGTCTCTATGGTCTCTTGTGCCTGTAGAGAATTCCCTCAAGGTGTGGGACTTGTAGGTCAAACCTGGTAGTACTCTGGTTTGGTCTGGAGTTGGCCTCTAGATGTGTTGAATCTTGTGCCTCTTAAGCTGGGCCCTTCAAGTAATCCTTCCATGAGTATCTTAGCTGTTCTGCCTGATCAAAATCTGGAAGTGTTTTTATAAGGGGTGTTTTTTCCTAGTAATTCTAGAAGCTGGAAGTTCAAGATCAAATTGTCAGCATGGTCCGGTAAGGGCCTTATTCCAGGTCACAGACTTCTCATTGTACCCTCCCATGGCAGAAGGACAATCATTACTTTAAATATAAATAGATTGAATGTTTTAATCAAAAGACAAAATGTGGCAGAACGGATAAGAAAACAAGACTTTTACATATGCTTCCTACAAGAGATTCACTTCAGATCAAAAGACACACACAAACTGAAAGTGAAGAGATGGAGAAAGATATTTCATGAATATAGAAATGAAAACAAAAAAGTAAGTAGCAATACTTATACCAGACAAAATAGAGTTTAAAACAAAGAATATAACAAGAGATAAAAAACACAGTAATCCCACTTCTGAATATTTAACCAAAGAAAGCAAAAACTCTAAATTGAAGGGACATGTGCATCCATACGTTCATTGTAGTATTACTTGTGATAGCCCAGCGAAGGAGGCAACTCTAGTGCCCATCAATGGGTGAATGGACAAAGAAGAAGTGATACATATATACAATGGAATATGACTCAGCCATAAAAAATAAAATTTGTCATCTGGAACAACATGGATGAACATAGAGGGTGTTGTGCTGAGTGGAGTAAGTCAGACAGAGAAAGACAAATGTCGTATAATTTCACTTATACGTGGAATCTAAAGAAGAGAATGAAGAAACAACAAAACATAAACAGACTCATAGATAAAGAGAACATTTTAATGGTTGCCAGATGGGAGTATGGTCATAGTGATTTGTGAAAACAGTGAAGGGATTAAGAAGCACAAATTTGTAGTTATAAAAGAGTCATGGGTATATAAAGTACAGCATAAGAAATATAGTCAATAATATTGTAATTACTAGGTATGATGTCAGATGGGTACTTGATTTATCAGCGATTACCTTTTAAGTTATTCAAATGTCTAATCACTATGTTGTACACATTAAACTAATATAATATCGTATGTCAACTGTAATTGAAAAATGGAAAATATTAAAATAAAAAAGAAAATGTTATAGTATAGGATTTTTGGAGGGTAATATAAATATTCTGGATTTAGACAAATATGGTGTAGACCTTTGTAAATACGGTAAATCCACTGAATACACACTTTAAAATAATGAATTTTATTATATGCTAATTATATTTCATTGAAATTATGAAGAACATATAAGTGATTATGTGGTTAAAGTCATGAACATAAACCTATAAGAAGAATAACAAAGTGGTTCTAATCCTATATGAATGGGCACTACAAGTTATTTTGTTTAAAATTACATGTTAGAGAGTAAAAATGGAATGTTAAAGTGACATATCAGAAACAACTTGGAAATATAAATGATGTGTTTTTTAAAAAATTTTCATGATACAGTGTCATGAAAATGAAGAAGCTGGTATCAGAGATGTTTGTAGTTTTGAAATTTTTTCTTGTAAAGTTAAGTGGGGAAATATTTTTAAATTACTAATACTTTAATAAAAACAATTTAAAAATCTAATGATAGTTTAAGAGATAAAACAAGGAGTGATGTCAGCAAAATGGTGAGTTAGGAAGGTCCAACATTTTCTTTTCCCATAGAAACATAAAATAACCAGCAGAAACCAGCTAAAATAATTGTATAGGAGCATTGGAAAGTGGTGAAAGATCTGCAGCAACCAACTGAATGCCTAATAAGAAAATGGAGCACTAGAAATAGTAGGAAATTTAATGTTTATATTTGTCCTTGCCCCATACTCTCTGTGGTGTGGCATAATCTTGGTCTGGAAAGATGAAAGCCTTGTTCCCAATTTCTCATTTGAACTAGAGGGAGAAGGGAAGATCTTACTTTATTTTTTTTTCATTGGTGTGACAATTGTTATTAAAATTACATAGATTTCAGGTGTACAATTCTGTATTACATCATCTATAAATCCCATTGTGTGTTCACCACCCAGAGTCAGTACTCCTTCCTTCACCATATATTTGATCTCCTTTACCCTCATCTCCCACCCTCCACCCCCCTTACCCTCTGGTAACCACTAAACTAGTGTCTGTGGGAGGATCTTACTTTCAATGCTCTTCTCTGTTTAGGGCCTGCCTGAAAGATTTGTCTTTTGACCAAAGACAGAGGGCCTGCCAAAGAAAACTGCAGGGAACTATAGATCCAAAGATATAAAGAATATATGATTAAAGGTAGAAGCACAATAAAACACTTAAGGCCCCAAGGAGAACCTGGGTCAAGATTCTTTGTGAAATTAAGATATTCAAAACACCTGTGCATATTCAGGAATTGAATAAGCCACATACTGGTCTAGGCAAGCATGTGCACAGAAAAAAAGAAAATGAGAAGACCTTAAGCTTTTACCTCAGGCTGATTCCAAGACCCAGAGCACACTCAACTAACTAGTCAAGAATTGTGTCAACATAGAGCCAGTCTGTAAAGATTGGGAAACATGACCTTTTTTTAAAAATCTCCCACTTTCAACACAAAAATGGATAAGCCATATACAGAAACAGGAAAACATGGCCCATTCAAAGGGAAAAAAAATGTGAATTGGCAGAAATCATCCCTGAATTAAAAAAAAAAGCATCCGACTAATTAAACAAAGACTTAAAATATCTTAAACATATTCAAAGAACTAAAAAAATAAAAATAAAGACAAGAGCAAATAAGTAAAGAAAATTAGAAAAATGACAAATGAGCAAAGGAAAATATCAACAGAGAGACAAAAATGGTTTTAAAAATCAGAAATTATGGAGCTGAAAAGTATAATAAATGAATTAAAAAATACTAGAGATTTGCAACAGTAATTTTGAGCAGGAAGAAGAAAAAAATCAGCAAACTTGAAGATGAGACGTTGGAAATTACTGAGTCAGAATACCAAAAATAAAAGAACTGCTTTTTCTGTCTGACTTATTTCACTTAGCATTATACTCTCAAGATCCATCCATGTTGTCACAAATGCTCCTATATCATCTTTCCTTAATGCCGAATAGTATTCCATTGAGACAGAAAAAGCAGAGAACCCTATGATTTCACTGATATGTGGTATATAAACCAAAAACAACAAAAGAACAAGACAAACAAATGAGAAACAAAAACTCATAGACACAGACAGTAATTTAGTGGTCACCAGAGGGTAAGGGGGTGGGGGGTGGGTGATGAGGGTAAGGGGGATCAAATATATGGTGATGGAAGGAGAACTGACTCTGGGTGGTGAACACACAATGGGATTTATAGATGATATAATACAGAATTGTACACCTGAAATCTATGTAAATTTACTAACAATTGTCACCCCAATAAATCTAATTAATAAAAAAAAAGAACTGAACAGAGCTGAATGGACTTGTGGGACACTATCGAACAATATATGGGTTATGGGTTTCCAAGAATTAGAAGAAGAAGAAGAGAAAGGAGCAGAAGATTATTTTAAGGAACAGTGGCTGAAGATTTCCCAAATTTAATGGAAGAAAATAATCCAAAATGCCAAATCCAAGAAGCTCAATAAATTCCAAGAATAATAGACCGAATGATACCCACATCAAGATACATTTAAATCAAATCATCAGAAGACAAAGAATCTTGACTGCAGAATATAAAAGCAACTCATCATGTACAAGAAATCCTCAATAAACTTATAAACAGATTTCTCAGTAAAAATATTGGAGGCTAGAGGGCAGTGGGATAATACATTTAAAGTACTGAAAGGGGAGAAAAAGTAATCTGTAAATTCTATACCAGCCAAAACTGTCCTTAAAATATGAGGAGAAAATTAAGACATACCCAGGCAAATACAAGCAGAGGGAATTCATTATCACTAGACCTCATCCATAAGAAATTCTACAGGGAATCCTTTGGGTTGAAATGAAAGGAAAATAGAAAGTAACTCAAAGGCATGTGAAGATATAAATGCCTCCAGTAAAGGCAAATACATAGTCAAATACAACAATCAGTGTTATGGACAATTTGAGTTGTAATTCTACTTTATAATTCTACAGTAATTAAAATAGTAGGACATGCAATAATTATAAATACATATCAATGATTACAAAAAAATATGTAATTTGTGAAACCAATAATACAAAATGAGAGAAGGGAACTGAGTTGCATAGGAGCAGAATTATTGTATGTAATTGAAATTAAGTATCAATTTAAATGAGATTGTTATGATTTTAAATATTGTAAGTTACCTCCATGCTAACCCCTCCCCCAAATATCTATGGGACATACAGAAAAGAAAGTGAGAAGTGAATCAAAATGTGTCACTACAGAAAATTCAACTAAATGCAATGGAATTCAATCATGGAGAAAATTAGTTTCAAAAAGGTTATAAAACACATACAAAACAAACAACAAAGTGAAAAAAATGAAGTTCTTTCCTACCAGTATTTGCTTAAAATTGAAATTAATTGACTCCCTAATCAAAATGGATATGTTGAGTGGATTTTAATAAAGCATGATTCAATTACATGCTGTCTACTATATACCCACTTTACATCTAAGGACACAGATTGAAAGGGAAAGGATACAAAAAGATACTACAAACAAATCATAATCCGAAGAGAGCTGGGGGAGGGGACTACAGTAATATCAGGTTGAATAGAATTTGAGTCAAAAACAGTTACATGAAACAAAGAAAGACATTATGCACTGACAAAGAGTCGACTCATTGACTTTTGATTTCTGGTTCTCCATGTAAAGAGCTTGAAAGTCTCCATACTTCCTTTACAACAGGATGAAGCTGAACAGACTGAAAAACAATCTTCTTAGCTCTGTAAGAGAAGGAAGTACACAGGACAACAAAGATTAGAGAGAGAGAGGTGAATACAGGGAGTCATGACTTGTCAGAGCAGAGACTCAGAAGTAGCAACTGTCATGGGAACTAGTGCCAGGGTAGAAAAAGTTGAACTGTAATTGATGAATTGCTGGATCCTCACTGTGAACAAGTCTGAGTGTTAGAAATTCCAGAGAGGTGTGAAGTTAGCAGTATAGTGGCATAAGACATCTCTGACTTTTGTCTTCCTGCCAAATGACACATATTTGACATCAATCCATAGATAAAAGTGCCTTTAAGGAAACTGTAAAATCCAGCACCATATGTCCAGAGGTCTGGGAGGAATCTTGCCCAGCCATGCATTAGGTGATAAGCAAAGAGACCTTGGTCCTGGCTGTTGATACTGAAGTGGCCCATGAAGTGGCTCCAGCCTCTTTTGGTCTGGTAGCACCTGGAGAACACTGACTGAAGACAATTACTTCCACCTGCTTTGTGGATGTCCAGGGTTACAGAGGACAATTTCCAGTACATTGTTTAAGAAAAAAAAAGTGTTTGAATGCACTGGAGTTGGTAAAAAGAAGAGTTTTACTTCACCTGCAACACCCATCCCCCAAGGTAGCATAGGTTAGGGTCAAGAAATCTTCCTTGACACATAGTTTGTTTTGTGGAGGAATGGGAGATTGTGTGAGTGAGCACCTAGGTACTCCTTTGGCAGTACCCTCATGTGTCTCTTGCCCAATTCAGAGCACTAAATTGGGAGATTCATGACTGGGGACCAAATAGAGTATGAGAAAATCACAGAAAATAATCATGGAGAGCACTATAGGGACATGGATCCTAACTGAGATATGGGTTCCATCAAGAGGCCCATCCACAAGTCAATGGAAACACCTCTCCCACACATCCCTTCAATTGGTTCATGGGCAACTCCAATTCCCAACATGACTCAATCAAACATTCTCCCACTCTGCAGTTGTCTCCCCGGGCATGCTCCCAATGGTGGCATGAACAGACTTGTGTCAGTGGTTATAAGTACATGCTGGGAGTCAGCCAAATCTGTGGTCCAGAGAGAGACCAAAAACTTGAACTTTAGCATTGGGTTTAGTCTGAAAAAAGAGACAGGCTGTCAGAACTCAGTGATGTGTTTCAAGACAGAGAGAAGGCATAGATTCTTAAGAATACTGCCATAGGAGGGAGCAGGAAGTGTGGACCAAGTACATGTTTCTCCCATGATGTCAGTTAGTAAAAACTAGAGGTAAGGACTGGCACTTCAAATACAAAGACACCAACACAACTTTATGGAATATGAAAAAGCAAAGAAACACGATACTGAAAAAGAAAATCACAATAATCTTGTAACCGAAGACATGGAGATCTCCAGCTTAACCGATAAAGCATTCAAAATAGCTGTTTTAAGGAAACTCAGTGAACTACAAGGAAACAAAGAATGATAATTCAACAAAAGCAGGGGGAAAAAAGATAAAGTGAGTTTCAAAGATGGAAATCTGGTGATGCGAGAAGCATGGCAGTGTGAGGGATCTCTCCCTTTGAAGTTACAAAAAGTTGAACAGCTATCATTCAACAAAGGATTCCATGCACAACACACAAACATATCTGATTGAGCTGCACATTGGAACATCTGAAGGTGGGCGAATTGGGACAAACAGGGGAGGAGGAAAGGAAGAAGAGCAGAGACAAGTGCTATGGACTCAGCCTGTAGCTGGCTCCCAGTCCTAGAAGAGGGGAGGATTCAGTCTGGAAGTGTACCCTCTGTGGCCTTTATCATTCCTGTCTGAGTGATCAGCATAAAATATGGCAGAACCCAGCAATCAGGGCAGAGACTCAGAGCAGAAACTGAATACATAAGTGCAAGAGCTATATTCTAGCAGCTGCCACTGACAGGCAAAAAACAAAGCCACAGAACCTGGCCACCTCCCCACACACTTTCAGAGCTAGCAATGGGGTCCAGAAAGAACTGCAGCAGTGACTGTTGGATTAAAAAGCAGAATACCTACATCTCTGTGAACTGGAGGGACTGTTCCTGAGTGGCAGATGCACACTGTGTGTGGCTAATCCCAGTGATAAGTGTGGTGATACAGATGTGAGGCAGCTGAGGTCTGTCAATTGCCATTATTGGAAGGAGAACAAAGGCACAAACACACAAGCCACTTCTCACAGTCCATCCAGCAACTGATCCCAGTGGGAGTACCTGGGATACCTCAGGCAGCACAACACTGCGTCAATCTTCAGGTGGAGCACTGAGATTTCAGGGGCTCAGAACACCAACACTCACTACGTTCTCACACAGGCATGGGCCCTGAGACTAAGGTGACATGGTCATAGAGGAGACACCCACCTCACTAGGGAATAAACGGCATTTTTCATCACCCAGCAGAGATCTGAAAAGCCAGACAGAGGAGTGCAAAAGAAAATAAAACATTCCAGCACCACCTAATGGAAAACAAAAGAAAGACCTCTTCTTATCAAATAGCTGTAATTTCAATCCCATAAATGCCTTGGCAGAGAAAGAATAAAGCAAATACCATGAACAACCAAGGTAACAAGGAAGCTCAAAAAGAAAATGAAAAATCTCCAGAAAACAAACATAAACACATGGAAATATGTGACTTAAATGATACATAATTCAAGATTGCAGTTCTGAAATAATTCAACGAGATGCAAGAAAACTCAGGTAGGAAGTCTAATGAATTCAGAAATAAAATCCATATATAAAATTAATACTTTACCAAGAGATTGAAACTATAAAAAATAACCAAATAGAAATTCTAAAGCTGAAGAACTCAATAAAAGAGAAAGAGAATGAAGTAGTGAACTTAGCAAATAAAGATGACAAGATGGAGGAAAGAATTAGTGATATCAAAGATAGAAGTCTGGAAATGACCAAGATAGAAAAAGAGAGACTTCAGAGTTAAAAATAAATTAAAGAACTTTATAAGAATATCTGATACCATCAGAAAGAATAATATAAGAATAATGGGTGTACCAGAAGGAGAAGAGAGGGAGAAGGGACCAGAGACCCTATTCAAACGAATACTCAATGATAACTTCCCCAAAATATGGTAAGAACTGAATCCTCAAATCCAAGAAGCAAACAGAACACCTAATTATCTCAATCCAAAAAGGTCTTCTCCAAAGAATACTATATTAAAATTGTCAAAAATTAATGACAAAGAAGGAATTCTCAAGGCAGCCAGGGAAATGAAGCATGTAAACTATAAAGGAAAGCCTATTAAATTATAAGACTTTTTCAGCAGAAACTCTACAAGCTAGGAGGCAGTGGAATAAAATATTCAAACCATTGAAAGAGCGGAATTACCAGCCATAATAATATATCCAGCAAAGTTATCCTTTAGGTAAAAAAATGTAATAAAGACCTTTCCAGACATACATAAGCTGAAGGGATTTTCCACCATAAGGCCTTCATTAAAAGAAATAATGAAGGTGATTATTCTATCTGAAAGAAAAAAAACAAAAGGATAAAAAATAAAACTATGAGTAAAATGACTAACAAACAGAAAGAAGCAGGGAATTACAACCCATATTCAGAACAGGGCACTATATATATATAAATACAACATAAAGGTTACAGGAAGTAAAAACATAAAAAAAGATGAGGACAATAGTTTCTGCAAAGCAGAAATGCATTCACAGCATAAATAGGGATAATTTGTGATAACAACAACAACAAAAAAAAACCATAAAATGGGAGAGAGTAAATGTATTTGCAAAGGGGAATGGAGATAAGATACATACAGAAGAAAAAGGATGACTATATCTATGAAATTTTCTTTTACATA
The DNA here is from genome assembly GCF_964194185.1 of Rhinolophus hipposideros. Classification (NCBI taxonomy): domain Eukaryota; kingdom Metazoa; phylum Chordata; class Mammalia; order Chiroptera; family Rhinolophidae; genus Rhinolophus; species Rhinolophus hipposideros. Next base: position 74,895,624 of record NC_138046.1, on the reverse strand, counting down.
AACTTAATAGTAAACACACACACAAAACTGAGATACATAACATGGCAAAAATCATACAATAACACAATACTAAAATAACAGACAGAAATACAAGGGCACAGAAACAATAGATAAAATGACTATAGGAAATCTGCATATATTAATAATCACACTAAATGTAAATGGATTCAACTTATCAATCAAAAGACAAAAAGTATACGATTAGATAATAAAACTAGAATCCAACTATATGCTGCCTTCAAGAGACATATCTCAGCAGCAAGGACAAATATGGACTCAAAGTGAAAGGGTGGAAAACGATACACCAAGCAAATGACATCTACAAAAAAAATCAGGTGTATTCATACTTATATCTGACAAAATAGACATCAAAATTAAAAAGGTAACAAGAGACAAAGATGGATATTTCATAATGATAAAGGTGACAATACATCAAGAAGACATAACACTTATCAATATACAGAGGATGCCAAAAAAATGTATACTCATTTTAAGAAAGGAAAACTGTATTAAAATTGTAATACTTAATATATATGAATAACAAAAGATGAATACAACTCATGTTTGACTTCTGCAATTATAACAGGTGCTCAAAATGGTTACCATCAGCATCCAGACAATTCTGCTTACAGCAAACTACTGCTTGAATAACGTTGACCAAGTGTCCACTTGTATACACTTTTTGGCATCCCTGTTATATGTCTCCAATCATAAAGTACCAAAAAATATAAAACAATTATTAACAGAAATATAGGAAGAAACTGACAAAAACACAATTAGAGTGTGGCATCTAATTTCTCCAGTGAAAACAATGGATAAATCATCCCAATAGAACATCAATAAGAAAATATCAGCCTTAAATGACACATTAGACCAAAAAGACATGGTGGACATTTACAGAGCACATTATGCCAGAACACCAGGTTACATGTTCTTCTCTAGTATACATGGAACATTCTGAAAGATAGACCAACCGTTGGGACACAAAACAAGCATCAACAAGTTTAAGAAGATTGGAATCATACCAAACACGATGAGTATTCTCTGACCAAAATGCTTTGAAATTGGAGGTTGACTGAAAAATGAAAGTGGGAAAAAACACAAATACATGGAGATTAGACAACAGGATATTGTAGCATGACTGGTAAAGGAAGGAAGAAAAGGAGAGATCAAAAGATACATAGAAACAAGTGAGAATAATAGTACAACATGTAAAAATGTCTGGGATGTGCCAAAAATGGTACTAAGAGTGAAGTTTATATCATTACAGGCCTATTTCAAGACACAAGAAAAATCCCAAATAAACAACCTAAAATAACATATAAAAGAACTAGAAAAAGAATAAATGAAAGCCAAAGTCAGCAAAAGGAAGGAAATAATAATACTTTTTAAAAAAATTACAGCAGAATGAAATGAAACAGAAAACAAAAGACAGAAAAAAAAATTATGCAACAAAGAGCTCATTCTTTGGAACAAAAAACAAAATTGACAAAACCCTGGCTACACTCACTAAGAAAAGAGAAAATACATAAATAAGCAAAATGAGATATGAAAAAACAGAAGTTATGACAGATAAAACAGAAATACAAAGAATCATAAAACAATACAATGGCAACTATGCCAACAAATTAAATAACATAGAAGAAATGGACAAGTTCGTAGAAATATATGACATTCCTAGACTGAAACATGAAGAACTAGAATTTCTAAATAGACTGATCAACAGTAAGGAAATTGAAACAATTACCCAAAACCTACACAAAGCAAAAGTCCAGACCCAAGGTGTTTCACAGGTGAATTCTACCTAACTTTCTTTTTATTATTATTATTATTATTATTTTTTTTTTATTAAATTTATTGGGGTGACAATTGTTAGTAAATTTACATAGATTTCAGGTGTACAATTCTGTATTACATCGTCTATAAATCCCATTGTGTGTTCACCACCCAGAGTCAGTTCTCCTTCCATCACCATATATTTGATCCCCTTTACCCTCATCACCCACCCTCCACCCCCTTACCCTCTGGTAACCACTAAATTATTGTCTGTGTCTATGAATTTTTCTTTCTCATTTGTTTGTCTTGCTCTTTTTGGTTTATATACCACATATCCGTGAAATCATAGGGTTCTCTGCTTTATCTGTCTGACTTATTTCACTTAGCATTATACTCTCAAGATCCATCCATGTTGTCACAAATGCTCCTATATCATCTTTCCTTAAAACCAAATAGTATTCCATTGTGTATATATACCACAACTTCTTTATCCATTCATCTATTGAAGGACATTTTGGTTGTTTCCATGTCTTGGCCACCGTAAACAAAGCTGCAATGAACATTGGAGTACACGTGTCTTTATAGAGAAATGCTTTCACATTTTTGGGGTAGATACCCAGGAGAGCGATTGCTAGGTCATATGGTAATTCTATTTGTAATTTCTTGAGAAACCTCCACACTGCCTTCCTTAACGGCTGCACCAGTCTGCATTCCCACCAACAGTGTATGAGGGTTATTTTTCCTCCACAACCTCTCCAACACTTGTTACTATTTGTCTTATTGATGAAAGCCATTCTGACTGGGGTGAGGTGATATCTCCTTGTGGTTTTCATTTGCATTTCTCTGATGTTTAGCGATGTTGAGCATTTTTTCATATGTCTATTTGCCATTTGTATATCCTCTTTGGAGAAATGTCTCTTCAGATCCTCTGCCCATTTTTCAATTGGGTTGTTTGTTTTTTTGTTGTTGAGTTTCATGAGTTTCTTGTATATTTTGGATATTAGCCCCTTGTCAGAGGCACTGTTTGCAAAAATCTTCTCCCATTCAGTTGGTTGCCTCATTATTTTGTCAATAGTTTCTTTTGCTGTGCAGAAGCTTTTCAGTTTCATATAATCCCATTCATTTATTTTAGTTTTTACTTCCATTGCCTTTGGAGTCAAATTCATAAAATGGTCTTTGAACCCAAGGTCCATAAGTTTAGTACCTATGTTTTCCTCAATGCAGTTTATTGTGTCAGATCTTCTGCTTAAGTCTTTGATCCATTTTGAATTAATTTTGGTACATGGTGACAGATAGCAATCCAGTTTCATTCTTTTGCACGTAGCTATCCAATTCTGCCAGCACAATTTATTGAAGAGGCTGTCTTTCCTCCATTGTATGTTTTTAGCTTCTTTGTCAAAAATTATCTGTCCATATTTATGTGGTTTTATTTCTGGGTTCTCAATTCTATTCCATTGGTCTATGTGTCTGTTTTTCCGCCAATACCAAGCTGTTTTGATTATTGTAGCCCTGTAGTACAAGCAAAAATCAGGGAGTGTGATACCTCCAGTGTTGTTCTTTTTTTTAAATATTGCTTTGGCTATTCGGGGTCTTTTGTGGTTCCAAACAAATCTGATGATTTTTTGTTCTATTTTTTAAAAAATGCCATTGGGATTTTAATGGGGATTGCATTAAATCTGTATATGACTTTGGGTAATATGGCCATTTTAACTATGTTGATTCTTCCAATCCATGAGCACGGAATGTCTTTCCATTTCTTTGTGTTTTCTTCAATTTCTTTCAAAAATGTCTTATAGTTTTCAGCACATAAATCCTTCACATTCTTGGTTAAGTTTATTGCTAGGTATTTTATTCTTTTTGCTGCAATTGCAAAAGGAATTGTTTCTTCTATCTCTTTTTCTGAGATTTCATTTTTGGTATATAGGAAAGCAATGGACTTTTGTACGTTGATTTTGTAGCCAGCAACTTTACTGTATTCATTGATTGTTTCTAATAGCTTTTTGGTGGAGTCTTTAGGGTTTTCTATATATAGCATTATGTCATCTGCAAAGAGTGACAATTTAACTTCTTCATTCCCTATTTGGATGCCTTTTATTTCTTTCTCTTGCCTGATAGCTCTGGCGAGGACTTCCAACACTATGTTGAAAAGCAGAGGTGATAGGGGACAACCTTGTCGTGTTCATGAACATAGAGCAAAGGGCTTCAGCTTTTCACCATTAATTATGAGATTAGCTGAGGGTTTGTCATATATGGCCTTTATTATGTTGAGGTATTTTCCTTCTATACCAATTTTAGTAAGTGTTTTAATCATAAAAGAATGTTGTATCTTATCAAATCTTTTTCTGCATCAATTGATAGAATCATATATTTTTTTTTCCTTTATTTTGTTCATGTGATGTATCACATTGATGGATTTGCGAATGTTGAACCATCCTTGTGCCCCGGGGATGAACCCCACTTGGTCTTGATGAGTAATCTTTTTAATGCATTGTTGTATTCGATTTGCTAGAATTTTATTTATGATTTTAGCATCTGTATTCATCAGAGATATAGGTCTGTAGTTTTCTTTTTTTGTGTTGTCCTTACCAGGTTTTGGTATCAGGGTAATATTGGCCTCATAAAATGAGTTAGGGAGTACTGACTCTTCTTCAATTTTTTGGAAGAGTTTGAGCAGGATTGGTATTAGATCCTCTTTGAAGGTTTGGTAGAATTCACTGGTGAAGCCATCTGGTCCAGGACTTTGGATTTTGGGGAGGTTTTTGATGACTGATTCAATTTCGTTACTGGTGATTGGCCTGTTAAGATTTTCCAGTTCTTCACGATTCAGCCTTTGAAGGCTATATGTTTCTAGGAACTTGTCCATTTCTTCTAAGTTATTAAATTTGGTGGCATATAGTCCTTCATAGTATTCTTGGATAATCCTTTGTATTTCTGTCGTGTCCGTGATAACTTCCCCTTTTTCATTTCTGATTTTGTTAGTTAGTGTCTTCTCTCTTTTTATCTTAGTGAGTCTAGCCAAGGGGTTGCCAATTTTGTTAATCTTTTCAAAGAACCAGCTCTTTGTCACACTAATTTTTTCTATTGTCTTTTTGTTCTCTATTTCATTTAGTTCTGCTCTGATTTTTGTTATTTCCTTTCTTCTGCTGACCTTGGGTTTCGCTTGTTCTTCTCTTTCCAGTTTTTTAAGGTGTAACATGAGGTTATTTATTTGGGATTTTTCTTGTTTCTTGAGATAGGCCTGTAATAATATAAATTTCCCTCTTAAAACTGCTTTTGCAGCATCCCAAAAATTTTGGTAGGATGTATTTTCATTGTCATTTCTTTCTATGTATCTTTTGAGCTCTCCTCTAATTTCTTCTTTGACCCAGTTGTTCTTTAAAAGTATGTTGTTTAATCTCCATGTATTTCTGTTTTACCTGCTTTCTTTTTTCAGTTGATATCCAATTTCAAAGCTTTGTGATCAGAGAATATACTTGGTATGATTTCATTCTTCTTAAATTTGCTGAGGCTGCTTTTGTGTCCCAATATATGCTCTATCCTTGAGAATGTTCCATGTACACTAGAAAAGAATGTATAGTCTGATGTTTTAGGATGAAGTGCTCTATATATGTCAATTATGTCCATTTCATCTAATGTGTCATTTAGGGCTGCGATTTCGTTATTTATCTTCTGTTTGAATGATCTATCCATAGCTGTCAATGATGTATTTAAGTCCCCTAGCATAATTGTGCTTTGGTCAATTTCTCCCTTTAGTTCTGTTAGTAGTTGCTTGGTATATTTCGGTGCTCCCTGATTGGGGGCATAAATATTGATGACTGTTATGTCTTCTGATTGTATAGTCCCCTTTACCATTATAAAATGTCCATCTTTGTCTCTTGTTATCTTTTTCACCCTGAAGTCTGTTTCATCGGAAATTATTATGGCTACACCTGATTTTCTCTGGGTACCATTTGCTTAGAGTGTGAATTTCCACCCTTTCACTTTGAGTCTATGCTTGTCCTTGTAGCTGAGATGTGTCTCTTGTAGACAGCATATGGTTGGGTTTAGTTTTTTGATCCAATCTGCTACTCTGTGTCTCTTTATTGGTGAGTTCAGTCCATTTACATTTAGGGTGTTTATTGATATATGAGGATTTCCTGTCATTCTGTCTTTAGTTTTCTGGTAAGGCTGTGTCTCCATTGTTTATTTGCCTTTTTGTTGTTGTCTATTATTTCTGTGTGGTAGTATTCTATGATGTTTTCCTCTGTTTCTTCTTTTATTACAGTATATATTTCAGATTAGGATGTTTTTTGAGTGGTTACCCTTGAGTTTATGTAAAAGTAAGTTTGATATTTAGAGTATTCCAGTTTCTTCAGTACGCTTACTTTCTCTATTCCCATATTCCAGTTCAGGCCTTTACTCTCCCCCTTTTTCTGTTTCGATTGCCACAATTTGTCCCTGTTGATGGTGGTCTAATAGCCTCCTTTAGTATTTCTCGTAGTGCAGGTCGTGTATTAGAAAATTCCCTCAGCTTCTGTATGTCTGGAAAGGTCTTTATTCCTCCTTCATATCTAAAGAAGATCTTTGCTGGATATATTATTCTTGGCTCATAATTTTCTCTTTCAATAGTTTGAATATTTGGTTCCATTCCCTCCTAGGTTGCAGAGTTTCTGCTGAAAAATCTGATGATAATCTAATGGGCTTTCCTTTGTAAGTTACCGTCTTCTTTTCCCTGGCTGCCTTGAGGATTCTTTCTTGGTCATTGATTTTAGACAGCTTCAATACAATGTGCCTTGGTGAAGGCTTGTTGGGATTGAGGTAATTAGGTGTTCTATTTGCTTCTTGGATTCGAGGATCCAGTTCTGTCCACAAGTTTGGGAAGTTTTCATCGACGATTTGTTTGAATATATTCTCTGTTCTTTTCCCTCTTTCTTCTCCTTCTGATATGCCCATTATTCTTATATTGCTCTTTCTGATGGAGTCAGAAAGTTCTTGTAGAGTTCTTTCATTTCTTTTAAGTCTCAAGTCTCTTTCTTCTTCCCTCTGTGTAAATTCCAGGTTCCTATCTTCGATGTCACTGATTCTTTCCTCCATCTGGTCAACTCTACTACCTAAGCTGGATATTTTATTGTTAATTTCTTCTATTGAGTTCTCAATCTCCAGAAATTCTATTTGGTTCTTTTTCAAGATTTTAATCTCTTTTGTAAAATGCTCATGGTGTTCTTTGATTGTGTTTCTGTGTTCATTAAACTGCCTTTCTGTGTTTTCTTGCATCTCGTTCAGTTTTTTCAGAATTGCGATCTTGAATTCTCTGTCATTTAAATCACAAAGGTCCATATCTCTAAGTTCCTTTTCTGGAGACTTTTCACTTTCTTTCTGAGCTATCTTGTTGCCTTGGTTATTCATGGCAATCACTGATTTACTATTTCTCTTCCTAGACATCTACAGGAGTGGCTTCTGCAATAGGTTGATAGGTATGCAAAGAGCTTTTGAAGTTCCAGTGCTCTTTCTGCACCAGATTCAGAGCCCGTTTGTTTCAGCAGTTCTGTTTACTCCTGTAGGGATCCGCCCAGATAGGTGGGGCCAGGGGCGGGGTGAGTTGTGCGTGGTGGCCTAGAGCAATGGCGGCGACCATCACCAAAGCCAGTCCTGCTTCCACAGCTCCCTCCCCTTTTCAGGAACTAGTTGAGCTGCGAATCTGTGTCTGCAGTCCACAGTTCTCAGAGCAGCAAATATTCTGTCCTTTGATCCGACACTAATACTTTATCGCTTCTAGCACCGGGCAGGTGGGGGCGGGGCGAGCTCTGGTAGGGTAGGGATGGGGCGGCTAGTCTCCGTGCCTAAGGCTTCCATTTTCTGTTCGAAAGTGAGGGCTTAAACCACCGATTTCAGCCCTCTTCCCTCAGTCTTTGCTGCCAGGAGCGTTGGGTTCAGCCATGTTATATGCTGCCCCCTCAGCCCTGTGGGCCGTAAGCGGAGCACTAGCAGTCCGAGTCCTTCCCTCTCCCGCAGCTGAGGAAGATCCGGGAGCAGCGGGCTCCAAGCACTGAGCTAGGTCTGTGTCCTGCGCCCGCGGGGCTCCGTCTCCGCCCTTCTCCTCTCCCTCCTCCTCCACTCACGCGATTCCCCCACCTGGAGGTGAATTCAGTAGTGGGCTTCTTCCTCTTGCCTGTCAGCTGTGCAAGGAGTCCTTTGTGGAGTTATTGTTGTCCGATTCGTTGTAAATTCCAGGGGAGCGTTACAGAGGCTCATCTCACGATGCCATTTTTTTTCCCACTGAATTCTACCTAACTTTCAAGATGATTTAATACCTGTCCTTCCCAAAGTATTTTTTAAAAAATTGAAGAGGACACTGGGTCAACTGGTAATTCTATGACCCAGCAATCCCTCCACTGTGTATCTACCAAAAAAAATCTGAAAACGTTTATGCATAAAGCTATATGTGCCCCAATGTCCATTTTATTTACAGTGGCCAAGACATCGAAACAAACAAAGTGTCCTTCAATAGAGGATTGGATAAAAAAATGTGGTATATGTACACAATGGAATACTATTCTGCCATAACAAAAGATGAAGTAGTGCCACTTGAGACAACATGGATGGATCTTGAGATTATTATGCTAAGAGAAATAAGTCAGACAGAAAAAGTAGAGAACCATATGAGTTCACTGAGAAGTGCTATATACAACTGCAAACAAGAAAGAAAAAGACAAACAAATGAAGAAACAAAAGTCATAGACACAGACAATAGTTTAATGGCTACCAGAGGGTAAGGTAAGAGGGTGTGGTAGATGAGGGGATCAAATATATGGTGATGGAAGATCTGACTCTGGGTGGTGAACACACAATGGGATTTAAAGATGATGTAATACAGAATTGTACACCTGAAATCGATGTAACTTTACTAACAATTGCCACCACAATAAACTTTAATTATTAAAAAAATAGGACATCATCAAAATAGCGGGATGAGGTGACCCTTTGTAAAGCTCCCCTGGAATTTACAAATAATCAGACAACAATAACTCCACAAAGGACTCCCTGCACAGCAGACAGCAAGACGAAGAGGCCACTACTGAATTCACCACCAGGTGGGCGAATCGCGCAAGTGGGGGAGGAGGGAAGGGAAAAGTACGGGGACGAAGCCGCAAGGGCGAAGGACACAGACCTAGTTCAGTGCTCCCAGCTCGCTGTATCCTGGAACCACCTCAGCTGTGGGAGAGAGAAGAACTCGGACTGCTAGGGCTCCGCTTAGGGACCACAGGGCTGAGGGGTCAGCATATAACATGGCTGAACCCAACACTCATGGCAGAGACCTCGGAGCAAAGACTGAGGGAAGAAGGCTGAAAACGGTGGTTTAAGCCCTCACTGCCGAGCGGAGAACAGAGGCCTTAGACATTGAGACAAGCCGACCCTCCCTACACTACCAGAGTTAGACCCACCCGAAACTGCCCGGTGCTAGAAGCGATAAAGTACCAGTTTCAGATCAAAAGAATAGGATATTTGCTGTTCTCCGAACTGTGGACAGCAGACACAGATCCGCAGCCCAACTAGTTACGGAAAAGGAGAGGCAGCTGTGGAAGCAGGACCAGCTGTGGTGGTGGTCACCACCATTGCTCTAGCCCACCACTCACAACTCACCCCGCCCCTGGCCCCACCTATCTGGGTGGATCCCTGCAGGAGTAAACAGAATTGCTGAAACATACAGGCTCTGAATCTGGTGCAGAAAGAGCTTTGGAACTTCGAATGCTCTTCGCAACCCCACAGGGACACGGCACCCTATGACCCAGGTGAACTGTTCACAGAGGAGAGGCTCATCTCCCAGGGAATCCACCCATTTTGTGAGAAGCTGGTATAGTGCAGAGAAAACATAGCACTACTGTGTCATAGAGAAAACAAAAAGGCGGTAGTCGGAGAGAAAATAAAACATTCTACCAACAAGTATTGGACAACAAAAGAAAGATCTCTTCCTATCAACCTGTTGCAGAAGCCACTTCTGTAGATGTCTAGGAAGAGAAATAATAAATCAGTAATTGCCATGAATAACTAAGGCAACAAGACAACTAAGAAAGAAAGTGAAAAGTCTCCAGAAATGGAACTTAAAGATATGGAAATATGTGACTTAAATGACAGAGAATTCAAGATTGCAGTTCTGAAAAAACTCAAAGAGATGCAAGAAAACACACAAAGGCAATTTAATGAACTCAGAAACGCAATCATAGAACAACATGAGCATTTTACGAAAGATATTAAGTTAAAAAAAAAAAAACAACAAATGGAATTTCTGGAGATTAAGAACTTAGTACAAGAAATTAAGAATGAATAACCAGCTTAGGTAGTAGAGTTGCCCAGATGGAGGAAAGAATCAATGACATCGAAGATAGAAACCTGGAAGTTACACAGATGGAAGAAGAAAGAGACTTGAGACTTAAAAGAAATGAAAGAACTCTACAAGAATTTTCTGACTCTATCAGAAAGAGAATCATAAGAATAATGGGCATACCAGAAGGAGAAGGAAGAGAGAAGGGAACAGAGAATATATTCAAACAAATTGTTGATGAGAACTTCCCAAACTTGAGGACAGAACTGGATCCTTGAATCCAAGAAGCAAATAACCTAATAACCTCAATCCCAACAGGCCTTCTCCAAGGCACATTGTATTGAAGCTGTCTAAAATTAACACCAAAGAAAGAATCCTCAAGGCAGCCAGGGGAAAGAAGACAGTAACCTACAAAGGAAAGCCCATTAGATTATCATCAGATTTTTCAGCAGAAACTCTACAAACCAGGAGGGAGTGGAATCAAATATTCAAACTATTGAAAGAGAGAAATCATGAGCTAAGAATAATACATCCAGCAAAGATATCCTTCAGATATAAAGCAGAAATAAAGAACTTTCCAGACATACAGAAGCTGAGGGAATTTTCTAATACACGACTTGCACTACTAGAAATACTAATGGAGGCTATTCGACCACCATCAACAGGGACAATTTGTGGCAACCGAAACATAAAAAGGGGGAGAGTAAAGGCCTGAACCAGAATATGGGAATGGAGAAAGTAAGCGTGCTGAAGAAAATGGAATACTCTAAATATCAAACTTTCTTTTACATAATCTTAAGGTTAACAATTAAAAAAAAACCAAAATTGAAATATATACTGTAATAAAAAAAGAAACAGAGGGAAACATCTTAGAATACAACCACACAGAAATAATAGACAACAACAAAAAGGCAAAGAAACAATGGAGACACAGCCTTACCAGAAAATTAAAGATAGAATGACAGGAAATCCTCACTTATCAATAATCACCCTAAATGTAAATGGAGTGAACTCACGCATAAAAAGATACAGAGAAGTAGATTGGATCAAAAAACTAAAACCCAACCATATGCTGTCTCCAAGAGACACATCTGAGCTACAAGGACAAGCATAGACTCAAAGTGAAAGGGTGGAAATTCACACTCCAAGCAAATGGTACCCAGAGAAAATCAGGTGTAGCCATAATGATTTCCGATGAAACAGAATTCAGGGTGAAAAATATAACGAGAGACAAAGATGGAAACTTTATAATGGTAAAGGGGACTATACAACCAGAAGACATAACAGTCATCAATATTTATGGCCCCAATTGTGGAGCACCAAAATATACCAAGCAACTACTAATAGAACTAAAGGGAGAAATTGACCAAAGCACAATTATAATAGGGGACACAAATACATCATTGACAGTTATGGATAGATCATCCAAACAGAAAATAAATAACGAAATAGAAGCCCTAAATGACACATTAGGTTAAATGGACATCATTGTCATATATAGAGCACTTCATCCTAAAACATCAGACAATACATTCTTTTCGAGTGTACATGGAACATTCTCAAGGATAGACCATATATTGGGACATAAAAGCATCCTCAGCAAATTTCAGAAGATTGAAATCATACCAAGCATAGTCTCTGATCACAAGGCTTTGAAATTGGATATCAACTGCAAAAAGAAATCAGGAAAAAACAGAAATACATGGAGATTAAACAACATACTTTTAAAGAACAACTGGGTCAAAGAAGAAATTAGAGGAGAGCTCAAAAGATACATAGAAACAAATGAAGATTAAAATACATTCTACCAAAAGTTTTGGGATGCAGTGAAAGCAGTTTTAAGATGGAAATTTATATCAATACAGGCCTATCTCAAGAAACAAGAAAAATCAAAAATAAATAACCACATGTTACACCTTAAAGAACTAGAAAAAGAAGAACAAGTGAAACCCAAGGTCAGTAGAAAAAAAAATAACAAAAATCAGAGCAGAGCTCAATGAAATAGAGAACAAAAAGACAATAGAAAAAATTAATGTGACAAAGAGCTGGTTCTTTGAAAAAAATAATTAAATCGACAAACCCTTGGTTAGACTCACTAAGATAAAAAGAGGGAAGACACTAATTAACAAAGTCAGAAATGAGAAAGGGGAAGTTATGACGGACACCACAGAAATACAAAGGATCATTCAAGAATACTATGGAGGACTATATGCCACCAAATTCAATAACCTAGTAGAAATGGACAAGTTCTTAGAAACACATAGTATTCCAAGGCTGAACCATGAAGAACTGGAAAATCTAAATAGACCAATCACCTGTAAATAAATTGAATCAGCCATCCAAAACCTTCCCAATAGCAAAAGTCCGGGACCAGATGGCTTCACTAGTGAATTCTACCTAACCTTCAAACAAGATCTAATACCAATCCTGCTCAAACTCTTCCAATAAATTGAAGAAGAGTCAGTACTCCCTAACTCATTTTATTAGGGCAACATTACATTGATACCAAAACCTGGTAAGGACAACACACATACACACACAAAACTACAGACCAATATCTCTGATGAATACTGATGCAAGAATCCTAAACAAAATTTTAGCAAATCGAACAGAACAACGCATTAAAAAGATTATTCATCATCACCAAATGGGGTTCATCCCTAGGGCACAAGGATGGTTCAACATCCACAAATTCATCAATGTGATACATCACATAAACAAAATAAAGCACAAAAATCATATGATTATACCAATTGATGCAGAAAAAGGATTTGACAAGGTACAACATCCATTTATGTTTAAAACACTTAATAAAATAGGTATAGAAGGAAAATACCTTAACATAATAAAGGCCATCTATGACAAGCCCTCAGCTAATCTCATAGTTAATGGTGAAAAACTGAAGCCCTTTGCTCTACGTTCAGGAACATGACACGACTGTCCCTTATAACCTCTGCTTTTCAACATAGTGTTTGAAGTTTTTGCCAGAGCCATCAGGCAAGAGAAAGAAACAAAAGGCATCCAAATTGGGAATGAAGAAGTTAAAATATCACTCTTTGCAGATAACATGATGCTATAAATAGAAAACCGTAAAGACTCCACCAAAAAGCTTTTAGAAACAATCAATGAATACAGTAAAGTTGGTGGCTACAAAACCAACGTAGAAAAGTCCATTGCATTCCTATATACTAACAAGGAAATCTCAGAAAAAGAAATACAGAAAACAATTCTCTTTGCAATTGCAGCAAAAAGAATAAAATACCTAGGAAAAACTTAACCAAGGATGTGAAGGATTTATATGCTGAAAACTATAAGACATTTTTGAAAGTAATTGAAGAAGACAAAGATGAATGGAAAGACTTTCCATGCTCATGGATTGGAAGAATTAACATAGTTATAATGGCCATATTGCCGAAAGCAATATAGATTTAATGCAATCCCCATCAAAATCCCAATGGCATTTTTTAAAGAAATAGAACAAAAAATCATCAGATTTGTTTGGAACCACAAAAGACCTCGAATAGCCAAAGCAATCTCAAGAAAAAATAACAATGCTGGAGGTATCACACTGCCTGACTTTAGCTTGTACTACACGGCTGTAATAATCAAAAAAGCATGGTATTGGCAGAAAAACAGACACATAGACCAATGGAACAGAATTGGGAACCCAGAATTAAAACCACATAAATATGGACAGATAATTTTTGAGAAAGAAGCTAAAAACATACAATGGAGGAAAGACAGCCTCTTCAATAAATGGTGCTTGCAGAATTGGATAGATATGTGCAAAAGAATGAAATTGGACTGCTATCTGTCACCATGTACCAAAATTAATTCAAAATGGATCAGACTTAAGCATAAGACCTGATACAATAAACTGCATAGAAGAAAACTTAGGTACTAAACTTATGGACCTCGGGTTCAAAGAGCATTTTATGAATTTAACTCCAAAGGCAATGGAAGTAAAAGCTAAAATAAACAAATGGGACTATATGAAACTTAAAAGTTTCTGCACAGCAAAAGAAACTATCGACTAAATAAAGAGGCAACCGACTGAATGGGAGAAGATTTTTGCAAACAGCTCCTCCGATAAGGGTCTAATATGCAAAATATACAAGGAACTCATGAAACTCAACAACAAAAAAACAAACAACCCAATGGAAAAATGGGCCGAGGTTCTGAAGAGATATTTCTCCAAAGACGACTTACAAATGGCAAATAGACATATCAAAAAATGCTCAACATCATTAATCATCAAAGAAATGCAAGTAAAAACCACAATGAGATATCACCTCACCCAAGTCAGAATGGCTATCATCAGCAAGAGAAATTGTAACAAGTGTTGAAGAGGCTGTGGAGAAAAAGGAACCCTCATACACTGTTGGTGTGAATGCAGACTGGTGCAGCCGCTGTGGAAGGCAGTGTGGAGGTTCCTCAAAAAATTATGAATAGAATTACCATATGACCCAGGAATCCTTCTCCTCGGTATTTACCCAAAGAATTTGAAATCATTTATACATAAAGACACGTGTGCTCCAATGTTCATTCCAGCTTTGTTTACGGTGGCCAAGACATGGAAACAACCAAAATGTCTTTCGATAGATGAATGGATAAAGAAGTTGTGGTATATATACACAACGGAATACTATTTGGCATTAAGGAAAGATGATATAGGAACATTTGTGACAACATAGATGGATCTTGAGAGTATTATGCTAAGTGAAATAAGTCAGAGAGAGAAAGCAGAGAACCCTATGATTTCACTGATATGTGGTATATAAATCCAAAACAACAAAAGAACAAGACAAACAAATGAGAAACAAAAACTCATAGACACAGATAATAGTTTAGTGGTTACCAGAGGGTAACGGGTGTGGGGGGAGGGAGATGAGGGTAAGGGGATCAAACATATGGTGATGGAAGGAGAACTGACTCTGGGTGGTGAACACACAATGGGATTTATGGATGATGTAATACAGAATTGTACACCTGAAATTATGTAATTTCATTAACAACTGTCACCCCAATAAATTAAAAAATGAAAGAACAAGGGTATTAAAAATACCCATAGATATAAAATGTGTGTTAATAAATACACGATATTGAAAAGTTAAATTGTGATGTCAAGAACACAATAGAGGTAGTAAAAGGGTAGATTTATAATGTGATCAAAGTAAAAGTTTTATCAACATAACATCAACTGTTACATCTATAAAATGCTTTTGTAGGTCTCATGACAATTATAAAGAAGAAAACATTCACTAGATTAATAAAAGATACAGAGAAAATAATCAAAGCATTCCACTATAGGAAAGTATTAATTCACAAAGGGAGGCAATAGGAGAAGACTGGAAAAATATTAATTCTACAAAACAGTCAGATAATACTATTGCCTAATAAGTCATTAACTATCAGTGACTACTCTAAATGTAAATGTATTGAATTTTGTAATCAAATGATATAGAATGGCTAGATGGATTAAAAAAAATCAAGACCAAATTATATATTGCCCACAAGAGTCTAATTTCAGCCTTAAAGATACAATAAGCTCAAAGTGAAAGGATGGAAAGACATATTCTATGCAAGTGTAAACCAAAAGAGAGAAGGGCAGATATTCTTACGTCAGACAAAACAGATGCTAAGCTGTAAATACTTACAAGAAAAATAATGAGGTCAATATGTAATGACAGAGGTGTTAACTATTATACACACACACACACACACACACATACACATATATATACATATATATATATATATATATATATATATATATATATATATATATATATATATATACACACCACACACACACACATAAATACTGGGGGGGTGCCAAAAATGTATACAAATGGACACTTTAGTCAACATTGTTCAAGCAGTAGTTTGCCAAAATTAGAAGTGTCTGCATGCTGATGGTAACCACTTTGTGGACCTCTTTTAGTTGCAGAAGTCAAAAGTGACTTATATTCATCTTTTGTTATTGGTATATATCAAGTATTACAATTTTAATACATTTTTTCCTTTCTTAATATGTGCATACATTTCTTGGCACCCTCTTTCTATATATACATGTTTCCAACATTGGAACACCTAAAATACATTAAGCAAATACTAATATATCTGAGGGAAAAATAGTAAACAGTACACTACTAGTAGGGAACTTCAATAACCCACTTCCAAAAGTGGGTAGATAAATTAGAGAGAAAATTAGCAAAAAGACATTGAACTTGAACCATATCTTAGTCAAACAAACTTAATAGACATATACATACCTGCAGAATATACGTTATTCTTAAACACAAATGAAAAATTATCCATGATAGTTTACATGTTAGGCAACAAAACAAGTCTTAATATATTTAAGAAGAGTGAAACCATACCAAGGATGTTTTTAGACCATGTTATAAAACTAAAAATCAATAACAGGAATCAAGCTGCAAATTTTATAAATATGTGGGTACTAAACAACTCACTTCTGCACAACTAATAGGTCAAAGAATAATTCAGAAATATGTGGTATTTAAACATCTTGATCCTTCACAACCAAAATGTCAAGATGGAAATCACAAAATATCTTGAAACAAATAAATATGAAAACACAACAGACATAACAGTACTTATAGAATGCTACAAAACAGTTTTCAAGGGGAAGTTTCTGGCAGCAAAATATGAGCACTGACAATTAAGTTTGCGGACTCATCATAGAAAAAGTGCTACATACCTCATTGTTAAATATCACTATGGTCACCTTCAAAGTACTCCCCGTGGGAAACTGCACTGATACCAGTGCCTAGTCCACCCTTCAAAGAAATCTTTCTGGAATGGCCATCTGAGTTGTCATCATATTATCCCTGAGTGTCATCAAAATGTCTTCCTTTCAATATTAATTTTATTTTTGGATAAAGAAAGAAGTAATTGGAGGGCAGATTAGGTAAGTGCAGGGGGGAGGGCATTCCAATACAGTTATTTGTTCACTGGCTAAAAACTTCCTCACAGACAGTGCTGTGTGAGCTGGTGAATTGTTGTGATGCAAGAGCCATGAATTGCTGACAAAAAGTTCAGGTCATCTAACTTTTTCATGCAGCCTTTTCAGCACTTCCAAGTAGTAAACTTGGTTAACTGTTTGTCCAGTTGATTAAATTCATGATGAATGATCCCTCTGATATCAAAAAAGGTTAGCAACATTTGTTTGACTCTTGATTTGGACTGACAGAACATTTTTGGTCGTGGTGAATTGGCTGACTTCCATTGTGCACTTTGACGCTTTGTTTCAGGGTCGTATTGGTACACCCATGTTTCATCACCAGTGATAACATGGCCCAAAACATTGTCTTGCTTCTCCAAAAGGTCTTAGTGAACTTCGACTCTCCTTTGTTTTGTTTATTTTTTTCATCAGTGAGCTCCTTAGGGACCATTTTTGCCCAAACCTTTCTCATGCCAAGATTTTCAGTCAAGAATTTCCTAACTATTTCTCTGTTGATGGATACTTGGTCTGCTATGCTTCTCACAGTCAGCCAACAATTTTGATGCACAATTCGACAAATTTTTGCAATGTTTTCATTAGTTCGGCTTATCAGTGGCCACCCTGACCTGTCGTCATCGGTGATGTGATCTCTCCCCTCAGAAAAATGTTTAATTCATTTGTACACTGCCGTTTTCTTTATGGCCCTATCCCCTAAACTTGGACTAACATGTCCCTAATTTCACTTCCACTCTTGCCAAGTTTAGCAAGAAATTTCATGTGTGTGCATTGCTCTATTTCAAGCTCAGACATTCTTGTGATAGCACAAAAAAACACACAACAGCAATAATAAATGCCACTCAGCAAGACAGTGCCACACGTCAGCATGAACACAGCTGTGAGACACTGATATACCAAAGTTATGAAAACTTACTGAGCTGTTTGTACTGTGCTGTCAATGTAAGTGTACAGTGGCAAGTTTGTGAATTTAATTGTCAGACCTGATACTATATTTGGAAAACGAAATATATAAAATGAACAACCTAATTTTACAGTTCAAAAAGTACAAAAAGAATAATAAACTAAGCCCAAAGTTAACAGAAGGTTGGGAATAACTAAGATCAGAGTTGAAATAATGAATAAAGAAAAAAATCTATAAAAGAGATTAATAAAATTAAGTTGGATGTTTGAAAAGATAAACAAAATTGACCAAACTTTTGTTCGACCATCTAAAATAAAAAAAGAGACTAGAATAAAATAATAAATTAAAAAGGAAGCACTAGAACTGATACCATAGAAACACAAAAGTTTATAAAACTACTCTGAACAATTATATATCAAAAAAATGTTTTGATAACCTAAAAGAAATGTATGTATTCTTAGAAACATGCAACCTACCAAGCTTGAGTCACAAAAAAATAGGAAGTCTGGACAGACTGATAATGAGTAAGGAGTTCAAGTAATCAAAAGCTTTCAAAGAAAAGCTCAATAGCAGATGGCTTTACTGGTGAATTCTACCAACCATTTCAAGACAAATGAACAGCAATGCTTCTAAAACTATTCAAAAAAAATAAGCAGAAAGAATATTTTCAATTTCATTTTATGAGTCCAAACTTACCCTGGTACTACAGTCAGACAAAGACACCGTGAGAAAAGAAAATTATAGGCCAATATTCCTGATGAATATAGATGTAAAATTTCTCAATATAAAATATTCACAAATTGAAATCAACAATGCATTAAAAAGATCATATATCATAATCAAGTGAGGTTTATCCCAGGGATTCAAGGATGGTTCAGCATTTGCAAATTAATGAATATTATAAACCACACTAACAATGTGAAGGAAAAAGTCAAACAATCATCTCAATAGATGAAGGAATAGCACCTGACAAGATTCAACATACTTTCATGATAAAAAGAAAAGAACTCTCAATAAATTTGGTATAGAAAAAACATACCTCAATATAATAAAGACCACATATGAGAATCGAACAGCTATCATATTTAACAGTGAAAATCTGAAAGTTTCCCTTCAATATTAGAAACAGGACAAGGATGTCCATTCTAGCAACTTGTATTCAACATAATTCTGGAAGTCCTACACATAGCAACTAGACAAGGTAAAGAAATAAAAGGCATCTAAATCAGAAAGGAAGTAGTAAAGTTGTTTCTATCTGCAGATAAATTGATATTATATATAGAAGACTTTAATAATTCCACACAATAACTGTTAAGAGTAATAAATTGATTCAGTTAAGTTGAGGGATACAAAATCAATATACAAAAATCAGTTGTGTTTCTATCTACTAACAACAAATTATCAAAAAGACAAAAACATGAAGAAAACAATTCCATCTACAATAGAAATAGTTGAATTTATTCCTAAGTATTTTGTTGTTAGGAATAAATTCAACCAAGGAGGTGAAAGATCTGTACACTGAAAACTATGACATTGATAAAAAATTGAAGACTCAAATAAATGGAAAGAAATTACTGCTTATAAATTGAAAGGATTCATATTGTTAAAAGTTTCATATTGCCCAAAGTGATCTATATATTCAATGCAATCTCTGTCAAAATCTAATGGTATTTTTCACAGAAATAGAATAAAGAATCTTAAAATGTGTATGATAGTACAAAACACCAATACTAGCCAAAGCAATATAAAGAAAAAACAAAACTGAAAGCAACAAACTTTCTGATTTCAAATTATTTTGTAAAGTAAGAGTAATCAAAAGATGATGGTATTGGCATTAAAACAGACACATAAATCAATGGAAACAAACAGACAGCCCAGAAATAAACCTCTGTATATATGTTCAATTAATTTTTAGCATAGGATACAAGAATATACACGTACAATGGGAAAATATATTCTCTTTAATATATAGTGTTTAGAAAACTGTATTAGCTACATGCCGAAGAATGAAATTGAACTCCTATCTTATGTCATGCAGAAACATCAACTAAAAATGGATTAATGACTTGAACATGAGACCTAAAACCCTGAAACTCCTAGAAGAAAATTTAGGGATAAAACTTTTTGACACAGGTTTGCAATATTTTTCTTTTTAATTTAACATCAAAAGCAAAGGTAACAACAGCAATAAATAAATAAATAAATAAATAAATAAATAAATAAATAAATAAATAAATAAATAAATAAATAAATGGAAGACTACATTAAACTAAAATGCTTCTGCACACCAAATGAAACCATCAAAAAATTAAAAGGTAATCTGTGGAATGTGAGAAAAAATTGCAAATCACATATATGATAAGGGATTAATAACTAAAATATATAAGAAATTAGATGACTCAATAGCAAAAAAAAAAAGAAAAAAAGGGCAAATTATCTGAATAAACATTTTTTTCTACAGAGACACGTGAACAGACATGTTTTTTCACAGAAGACATACAAATGGCCAACATGTACCTGAAAAGGTGCTCAACATCACTAATCCCATGTTTCCCTGAAAATAAGACATAGCTGGCTAATCATCTCTAATGTGTCTTTTGGAGCAAAAATTTACGTAAGACCCAGTCTTATTTTACTATAAAACCGAGTCTTAGGATGGGTCATAGAAATGGCGGCAGCGGGGAGCACTTTTTGTGTTCTCCTCCGGATCTTATCACAAATGGGACATATAACCCATTAAAGAAATCTCTACTCATCACGCAGAACAGCTAAGAGACTCGTGCAATGACTACTTGAAGGTGCACAAATAGGGCGAGCAGGGGAAGAGGGAAGGGAGCGGAGTGGAGACGTGGCCCGCATCTCGGCTGTAGAAATGCGGCCCGCACCTGTGGCTGGGGGGACACGGCCTGCACTTTCGGCTGTGGAAACGCGGCCCCCATCTGCTGAGGTAGAAACGCAGCCAGCATCCGCAGCTACAGAGACGCAGGGGATCCCAGAACGGAACAGAGAACACAAAAGCCAGGAGGTGGGCTCTTTCCCTCCGACCCACAGCTGATCTCTCCCACCAAGGGGGCAGCTAGTTGGGCCCTAGGTCAGACAAAGGGCACAAACTCCATATCTGGGCCCTTCACCCCAGCACTTCCAATCCTACCCCCGCCCTTCTAGAGACTTAAACTGGGCCCTGAACTGAGGAGTAGTGTCAGATTACAGAGGAGCTTTAGTGCTCAGGCTCTGGGAAGACTGGCAGGCAGCTCTGACCCAGGGAAGAGGCTGGGAAGAGTGTGATTTTTGCTGGGCTTGGAGAGAAGAGACTCCTCTACCCCCAGCCACCATGTTTTCTGGCCTGTGGGAAGAGTGTGAAATGGCTGGGCTGGGAGAGAGAAGACCCCTCCATCCCCAGCCACCACCCTTTATGGCCTGCCTAGGACGGGGCAAGTACATCTGCCGAGGCACTCCCAGGGATCAGCAGTAAGCCACAGACGCACCTCCCAGCCTTCAGCAGCTCAGAAATCTCCTGTCCAACACACACACACACACACACACACACACACACACACACACACACACTGAACAAGTGCCTTAAGACTCAGGAGAACAAGACACTGAGCTACTCTCAGTTGCATATGTTCAGGCAAGGGCAGAAACTGCACTGACTTTGTAGAAACTACCATCCAGACCCCTCAGTCCCACACATTTAAATCTGCAGTTCCAAAGTCAGTCTGAGCACCAGGTGACCGGCGCTGCCTGCACAATACGCAGGGGACTCTTTGTTACAGCAGAGGACAACCTGGAGATTACTTGGTGGGCTTAAACCAAGACTAGAGCTGCTTTTTGTTTTGCTTTGTGTTGTTTTGTTTCGTCTATATATCTTTGATATATTTGCCCGTGTTGAGTGGGGGTTGTTGGTTGTTTTTACATGTGAATGCATTTGATTTTTTCTTTGTTGTTGTTGTGCTTGGTGATTTGCTTTGTTCTGAAATTGCCCTACCAGGGCTCAGCTTGAGAGGCACAAGATTCAACATATCCAGAGGCCAACTCCGGACCAAACCAGAGTACTACCATGTTTGATCTACAAGTCACACAGCCAGAAGGAATTCTCTATAAGCACAAGAGCCCATAGAGGCCAAACCACATTTAAGATATCAACACTCACGCAGCAGAACACACTGCGGTGGGCAGAGCCAAGTCTCACAACTAGTCCGCCTAAGAGTTAACCCTACCTACTCACAAGCAAAAATCGATTAAAGATCTTCTTTAACAGGACAATATACACAACACAAGAGTCACCTTTGGAGCACACACAGAGAAGAACAAAGTAGTGCAAGTCAAATATAAAGGACACATACTACAAAAGATAACCCTGCAAAAAATGAGAACTCTAGGGAATCTACCTAATACATCAAAGCAAACACAGAGAGTGAGCCAGAATGGGGAAACAAAGAAATGTGTCCCAAATAAAAGAACAGAAGAAACCTCCAGAAGTGACACCAAATGAAACAGAGGTAACCAACCTATCAGAGACAAAGTTCAGAACACTGGTGATAAGAATGTTTAAGGAGCTTAGATAAGACATAAAGAGGGATGCAGAAATCATAACGAACAACCAGTTAGAACTAAAGAAACTAAAGAACACAATTACCAAAATTAAGAACTCACTTGAAGGAATTACCAGCAGGTTAGATGAAGTAGAGGATCGAATCAGCGACTTAGAAGACAAGTTAGCAGATATAACCCAAACAGAACAACAGAAAGAAAAAAGAATAAAAACCAATGAAGATGGTTTAAGAGACCTCTGGGATAACATCAAGCACAACAACATGCACATCACAGGAATACCAGAAGCTGAAAAGAGAAAGCAAGGGATTGAGAACATATTTGAAGTAATAATGTCCGAAAACTTTCTTATCCTGATGAAGGAAACCAACACACAAGCCCAGGAAGTGCAGAGAGTTCCACCCAGGATAAACCCAAACAGGTCCACACCAAGACACATTACAGTTAAAATAGCAAAGCTTAAAGACAAAGAGAGAATCCTAAAAGCAGCAAGAGAAAGACAGAGGGTTACATACAAGGGAACTCCCATAAGACAATCAAATGACTTTTCTACAGATATATTGAAGGCCAGGAAGGAGTGGCAGGAGATACTCAAAGTGATGGAACACAAAGGCCTACAACCTAGATTGCTTTATCCAGCAAGGCTATCATTTAAAGTTGATGAAGAGATAAAGAGCTTCCCAGAAAAGAATAAGCTAAAGGAATTTATTACCACCAAGCCAGCATTACAAGAAATACTATAAGGACTTCTGTAAATAAAAGAAAGATGAAGACAATAAAACTACAAATTTAAAAATGGCAATAACTATGTACATATCAATAATCACTTTAAATGTGAATGGATTAAATGCTCCAATAAAGAGAATTAGGGTGGCTGAGTGGATAAGAAAGCAAGACCCGTGTGTATGCTGTATACAAGAGACTCACCTCAGATCAAAAGACACACACAGGCTGAAAGTGAAGGGTTGGAGTAAGATATTTCATGCAAATGGAAATGAGAAAAAAGCTGCAGTTGCAATACTTATATCTGACAAAGTAGACTTTAAAATGAAGAACATATTAAAAGACAATGATGGGCACTATATAATAATAAAATGATCGATCCGACAAGATGACATAACCCTAGTAACCATCTGTGCACCCAAGATAGGAGCACCTAAATACATAAAACAGATATTGACTGACATAAATACAGAGATCAACAGTAACACTATCATAGTAGGGGATTTCAACACAACTCCAACAACAAGGAACAGGTCTTTCAGACAGAAAATCAATATGGAAACAATGGCCTTAAATGATACATTGGACCACTTGGATTTAATTGATATTTTCAGAGCATTTCACCCTAATGCTGCAAATCACATGTTCTTCTCAAGCTCACATGGAACATTTTCCAAGATGGACCATATGTTAGGCCACAAAACAAGTCTTGATAAATTTAAGAAAATTGAAATCATACCAATTGTCTTCTCTGACCACAGTGCTATGAAATTAGAAATGAACTACAGGAAAAAATACTGGAAGACACACCAATTCATATAGGCTGAATAACTTGTTACTAAATAATGAATGGATCAAGCAGGAGATCAAGGAAGAAATCAAAAGATGTCTCGAGACAAACAAAAATGAAAACACGATGACCCAAAATCTATGGGATGCCACAAAAGCAGTCCTAAGAGGGAACTTCATAGCTTTGCAGGCTTATTTAAAGAAACAGGAAACATCACTAATCAACAGTTTATCTTCACACTTAAGGGATCTGGAAAAAGAACAGCAAAATAAGCCCAAAAGGAGCACAAGGAAGGAGATAATAAAGATCAGAGCAGAAATAAATTAAATAGAAACCAGAAAAACAATATAAAAGATCAATGAATCCAAGAGTTGTTTCTTAGAGAACATAAACAAAATTGACAAACTTTTAGCCAGACTCATTAAAAAGAGAGAGAGAGGACCCAAATTAATAAAATCAGAATTGAAAGAGGAGAAGTGACAACAGACACAACAGAAATAAAAAAAAAATAATAAGAAATCACTATGAGCAACTATATGCCAACAAATTTGACAATCTGGAAGAAATGAGCAATTTTCTAGAGACGTACAACCTTCCAAGGCTAACTCAAGAAGAAACAAAAAACCTGATAAACTGATTACCACCAGGGAAATTGAATCAGTAATCAACAATCTCCCAACAAACAAAAACCTTGGACCAGATGGCTTTACAGGTGAATTTTACAAAACGTTCAAAAAAGAATCATCACCTATTCTCCTCAAGCTCTTCTAAAAAACTCAGAAGGAGAACAGACTCCCAAACACTTTTTATGAAGCCACTATGACCCTGATCCCAAAATCAGATAAAGACACCACAAAGAAAGAAAACTACAGGCCGATATCGCTAATGAACATATATGCAAAAATCCTCAACAAAATATTAGTGAAGAGAATTCAGCAATACATTAAAAAGATCATACACCATGATCAAGTGGGATTCATCCCTGGTATGCAAGGGTGGTTCAACATCCGCAAATCAATTAATGTGATAAACCACATTAACAAAATGAAAAATAAACATCACATGATCATACAAATAGATACAGAAAAAACATTTGACAAAATTCAGAAGCCATTTATGATAAAAACCCTTAAGAAAGTGGGAATAGAGGGATCATATCTCAACATAATAAAGGCCATATATGATAAACCCACAGCTAACATCATACTCAATGGGGGACATCTAAAACCATTCCCCCTAAGATCAGGAACAATGCAAGGTTGACCACTTTCTCCACTTCTATTCCACATATGCTCGAAATTCTAGCCACAGCAATCAGACAAGAAAAAGAAATAAATGGCATCCACATTGTTAAGGTGGAAGTAAAATTGTGATTATATGCAGATGATATGATACTATACATAGAGAACCCTAAAGACTCCACCAAGAAACTATTAGGGCTGATAGATGAATTTAGTAAAATAGCAGGATACAAAATTAATATTCAGAAATCAGTTGCATTTTTATATACCAATAATAAAACATCAGAAGGAGAAATTGAAATCCCATTTGCAATTGCTCCAAAGACTATAAAATACCTGAGAACAAATTTAACCTAAGAAGTAAAAGATCTGCACTCATAAAATTATAAAACACTGAAGAAAGAAATGAAAGAAGATACAAATAGATAGAAACACATATCATGTTCATGGATAGGAAGAATTAATATAGTTAAAATGTCCATACTGCCTAAGGAAATATACATATTCAACGCAATTCCTATCAAACTACCAACGGCGTTTTTCACAGAAATAGAACATATGATCCTAAAATTTATATGGGACCATAAAAGACCCTGGATAGCCTCAGCAATCTTAAGAAATAAGAACAAAGTGGGAGGTATAACAATATCTGACATCAAATTATACTACAAGGCTACAGTAATCAAAACAGCATGGTAGTGGCATAAAAACAGACACATAGATCAATGGAACAGAATAGAGAGACCAGAAATAAATCCATGCCTATATGGCCATTTAATCTATGACAGTGGAAGCAAGAATGTACGGTGAGGTTAAGACAGTCTATTCAATAAATGGTGCTGGGAAACGTGGACAGACACATGAAAAAAAAATGAAGCTGGACCACCTCCTTACACCATATACAAAAATAAATTCAAAATGGCTTAAAGACTTAAATGTAAGATCTGAAACTTCACAGACATTACCCGGCGTAAGATTTTTACTGATATATCCCCTCGCACAAGGGAAGTAAGAGGAAAAATAAACATGTGGGATTACATCAAACTGAAAATTTTTTTCACAGCAAAGGAAACCATCAATAATAAAAAAAAGGGATCCTACTGAATGGGGAAATATTGAGTTTGCAGGATTCACAGAGACTTCCAAATCATTGTGTCTATAAAGGTGAGTCCAGTATACCAATAAATTGTGATAACATATCCAATGAAGTTAGTTCTCAAATAAAAAATTCTCTGTCTGACAGTCTCCACAGCACTAAGGGCAAAAGCAATTTGATAATAGAAATTAACTATGAATTTGAAGCATTCTCTGTCCCAAGAGTCCAAAGTAAACAAATGTCTGTTTTTCATGAGTAAAAATTGAAATTTCTACAATTGGATGTTGAATATAAAAAACAATGCCTGGAAAATAATGTGGCCCCAAATTTAGCCAAAGTATTCAGACTCAAGAAATTCAGATTGTAGGGGAGTCCAAAAAGAAATGGTTAAAGGAAGACTGTGACTGCTATTAGAAGACTTAAAGTAGGTGAAGCAAAAGCACCATTGTTTGATGTTTGGGAAATTATTTAGGCATAGGTGGCCAAATGATTCTGATGAGTTAAATTATACAGCAAAAACCAGAAGTTAGATGATAATTTTCAGCATAATCTACAAAGTGAGAAAACAAAGATATTCTGTCTAATACTTATTAATGATAGAAACATTCTAAAATAGAAATCTTTTTAGGCTAAAATATCTCAATATAAATAAAAATAAGGTTAAAAATAGTCACGGGGATATAAAGTACAGCATAGAGAATAAAGTCAATGATGTTGCAACAACTATGTATAGTCCCAGCTGGGTACTAGACTAATCAGTGAGATTACTGCATAAATTATACAGATGTCTAACCACTATGCTATACACTTGAAAGTAATATAAAATAATATTGAATGCCAACTGTAACAGAATAAACAAAATTTAAAGAGTAATTCTTGATTTGTTTAAAAGCAAACCACATTTATTAGACTTGCTGATTTGGGATATGTGTAGCCATTAAAAAAATAATTTCTCTGACTCTGGGTGGTGAACACACAACATGCTATATAGATGATGTATTATAGAATTGTACATTTGAAACCTATGTAACTTTACTAACAATTGTCACCCCAATAAACTTTAATTAAAAAATCATTTATCTTACCTGAATTTTAATTAAGAAATAGAAAACTGAGCTGCATAATTTTCAGTGAAGCTATTCACAAATGTCTGCTGGAAGTCACAAATGTAAGCTGGTGCAATGGGCAGAGGGGGAAACAGAAAGTGCTCATAGGTAAATGAATGTATGCCCACTGGTTATGCATACTATCCAGAAATAATTAAAATTGAGAAGGTGCAGAGAGATAGATTCTAAAGGCCAGTGTAGAGGAAAGAAGTGCAAAAAGTAATCAAGCATGTAGAAAGAACATTCACAGGTTATAATACATCAAATTGAGGGACTAACTCATTATACCTTAATGAAGTTTAAAGGATCACAAAGAGTGATTTGATTGATTGATTGATTGATTGATTGATTGATTGATTGATTTTTACTTAAGGAATTGAGGAAACATGGACGTTTTCTCAACTAATTTAGGAAGGTTCAAAAGTTGAGGTCAGGTGGTGGGTGTATCCTAAATATGTAAGAACGCAGTATAGTAGTTTGTTTAGTAGCCTGTCACATTCTCTATAGTATAGGAAGTAGAAAGAGAAAGGACCAAAGCCGTGTATGTAAGCTTGACAGTTTTCATTTGACATTAAAGTAGGAAAAGGGCAGCATTCACAAGCAGCCAGATCAGAAGCAAAAATATGTGTTGTCTTTGGGAAGACTGAGGTTGTCAAGGAATAATAAGGAAAAAAGAGGGACCCACATGATAAGGTGCATTCTCACAAAGAGTGGTTTTAAACACAAAGGCAAGAAATGAAAAAAAAATCTTTTTCAATTTCAGAAGAGGAGAAAATTATAATAAAAAAACATTTTTGGGGCTGAATATCCACATCAATGTGTACAGGAATAAGACTGATTCAGTTAACTAGGGGAAAATGGAATTTGTTCCTTTTATAATATTAAAAGAAAAAGAGAACAAGGAAAAGAAAAAGGAAAATGAGGTAAGAAAAATCTATCACACACAATGTGATACATAGATGATGTATTACAGAATTGTACACCTGAAACCTATGTAACTTTACTAATAATTGTCACTCCAATAAATTTTAATTAAATAAAAAAAGAAAAATCTATCTTGCCTTACTCAAAGAGAAAGACAATGTTTTAAGGAATGCCATACTAACAAAATAAATGAATATAGTACAAATTATACCAAAGTTGGAGCTCCTTGGGAATGGCAAGCAACTCTTTACTGTGCTTAGAGAAGAAATACATAGTTCCGTCACATTCTCTATAGTCCATATCAATACGGTCTTCTTACCTACATACAGAATAGGGACCAAGTATTAGACCTTCACATAAAAAGAAAAGTGCAGGCCTCAAGACTTCATGAAATTTTTCATACATATTTTAATAAAGCTTGAATAAGTAGAACCTCATTATTTGTCCCCAAGGTACCACTGTGAGTTTCTATGATTTAGTAGTTTGTTTATGGATTGCCCCAGTGGAATTGCTGGAAACTTCACTAATCTGGTACCTAGATCCAGGTATTTGAAGACAGTAGTTTCACCAAAACACAATACCCATAACGTGTTTGTATTTTGTCACTCCTACTGTGAGGACATCTATCACTTCATCTTTGGGAGAAGTCATTACATAAATTCAAATAATCCTTTTCAGGCAGTAATTAACAGACTTCTTAGGTCTGAGATTAATTATACACCACAGCTAAAAGAATATTTGATTGTGGCTGTCTGCCTATACATAGCGATGATGTGGGATCTTTTCTGTTGTTTCAGAAACATTTTTATTTTCAACCTAAACAAAGATCAAACTGCATTAGCACTTCCCTAGGCAACTCCCACTCACTTGACTCATGAATAGTTCAGTTCACAAGACTCCCACATGAGGCTCTGTACTGCCCCATATTTCAATCTGTATGTGTTTAATCCTCCCCTTCTGTTGCCTTCTGCTGTTTAACCTTTTCTCAATTGCTCACATTTCATTAGGTTTTTGACTCATTGTCAGAAAGTCCAACGCAGTACTCTCCTTGCATCACGCTCTTACATAAATGCATCAGTTTTATGTAGCCATCTTGTTGCCTTTCCTCCTATTTCCCATCTGGATTTGGTTACATCTACTTATTCAGAAATCTGCTGAATGCCTTTTCTGTACCAGATACCATATTAGGCACCAGGAACACAATGGTGAAAAAGGTAGACTAGGAGGATTATATATTCCAATAGGGGGAGAAGAACAATAAGTAAGTAAATTAATTATGTGGGTACAACATGTACTATGAAGGAAATAAATAAGATAATATGATATAGAGCCATGGAGGATAGTTTATTAGGGTGGTCTAGGAAGTATTTTCTGAAGGGGTAACTAAAAGGAGAAGGAGCTAACTATATGAAGCCATGAGAATTTCCAAAATATACATACTTACTTGTTTCACTGCACCATTCTGAATAAATCTAGATCAAGGAAATGGTTGTTTTGTTATTGGATGAACTACCTTGTAGATTATGCATGGATTTTCACTCAACTGCTTGAACATACAAATCTCAGCATAAAACTTAGAAAACCACACTAAGCTACTTCATCCTAATGCTGCCAACACTCGTGTATGTTACTACCAATAAACTCTAAGTTAATTGCTTTTCAGTCCTACCCATGACTAATTAGCTCTGGAAATGTTTAAATGAAAAGATTAGATTACATGTTTTATTAGGATTTATTCAGTCTTGAATTCTACAATCGAGATATCCCCTCATGAGCTGATGGTAACTCTTGGGAAATAACACTGGGGAAGCAGGATAAAACACACACACACACACACACACACACTGAAAGGAATAATGAAGAAGGAGGAACAAAGCTAGTGCATACGTGTACATCTTGTTCTCCAGAGTATTTATAAATATGCCAAATTTGGGATAATAAAGCATGTCATCCCACCTAATGTAGCTGGTTTATCAAATAAATATTGATATAATATTGTTTCAGACTAGTGCATGTCTTCCTTTTTTATTTTCATAAACTATACATAGCATAATATCATTTTTACTATTTGTAAGTGTACACTTCAATGACATTAAATATGCTGTGTAACCATTATCACTATCTATACCCAAAATATTTCTTATCATCCCCAACAAAAATTCTGTACCCACTTAACAATAATTCTGCATTTTTCCTTTCTCATTTATTATGCTTCCTGTATCTATGAATTTGCCTGTTCTGTGTACCCCATATAAGTTCAATCATGCAATATTTACCCTTCTCTGTCAGGATTTTTACACTAAACAAGGTGTTTAAAAGGTACTTTCATGTTGTATCATATATCAAAAAGTCATCCATTCTTTAATTGGTGAAAAATATTCCATTGCATGTATATACCACATTTATTTATCAATTCATCCATCGATGGACATTTGGGTTGTTCCCAACTTTTAGCTATTTTGAATACTGCTGTTATGAACATGGTGTGAAAATACTTCTTCAAGTCTCTGTTTTTAATTATTTTATATATAAACTTTGGACTGGAATTGCTGGGCTATATAGCAGCTCAATTTTTTTTTCAATAAAGCAGTTACAAAATTTTATTTAAAATTCTTTTTTTTCAGACATCTACACATTTATATTTGTTGTTAATAAAGTAACCCATAAAATGTCAATACATGTCTCCTGAGAAACACTGAGTTTCTTTGCATATGAAACATAATTAGTTACATTATATTTTATTATTTTTTTTACTTAGACATTCATCATAACCACATTGTGTGAACACAGCTTCCCCCATCCACTATCCCTCTGACATAACACAGATCCATTAAATTTCCACTGCCTCTATTGTTAATGCTGTACTCCATTTATTTTAAGTGTGTATGTATATATATAATTATAGTTGGCATTCATTATTGTTCAGCTTCAGGTGTACAGTGCAGTGATCAGGCATCTACATCATCTCTGAGGTGGTCTCCCAAATGGGACAAGTGTCCATTGCATACCCTACAAAATATTTACAACATTATTCATTACATTCCCCAAATTGACTTTCGTAACCTCATAGCCATCTTGTGGTTACAGACTGTTTTCGAAGCTCCTCACCTTCCCCCTTATCCCCACCCACCCCTGCCCATCTAGCAACCTTCAGTTTTTCCTCTATATCTTCAAAACTGTTTCTGATTAGTTTATTCACTTATTCTTTTCTTTAGATTCCACATATAAGTGAGATCATATGGTATTTGACTTTCTCTGTCTGACTTATTTCACTTAACAATGTTTTCTAAGTCCATTCATGTTGTTGCAAATGGTAAGATTTCCTTCTTCTTCATGGCTGCATAATACTCCATTGTATAAATGTATGACAGTTTCTTAATCCAGTAATCTACCGATGGGCATTTTGGTTGTTTCCATGTCTTGGCCATTGTGTATAGTGCTGCAATAAACATAGGAGTGCATAAAGATTTTTGAATTAGAGTTTAGGATTTCTCCGGATACATACCTAGAAGTGGAATTGCTGGATCATAAGGTAGTTCCATTCTCAGATTTTTGAGATACCTCCATAATGTTTTCTATAGTGGCTGCACCAATCTGCAATTCCACCAACAGTGCACAAGTGTTCCATTTTCTCCACATCCTCGCCAGTATCTGTTGTTTGTGGATTTATTGATGAAAGCCATTTTGACTTTGGTGAGGTAGTATTTCATTGTGGTTTTTATTTGCATTTTTCTGATGGTTAGTGAGGTTGAGCATTTTTTCATATGTCTGTTTGTCATCTGTATGTCCTTTTTAGAAAAATGTCTCTTCATGTCCTCTGCCCATTTTTTAATTGGGTTGTTTGTTTTTTTGGAGTTGAGTTGAGTGAGTTTTTTATAAATTTGTGATATTAACCCCTTATCAGATATATCACTGGCAAATATCTTTTCCCATTTCAGTAGTATCCCTTTTTGTTTTATTGACGGTTTCCGTTTCTGTGAAAAAAACTTTTTGGTTTGATGTAATTCCACATGTTTATTTTTTCTCTTACTTGTCTCGCGAAAGAGGATATATCAGTAAAAATCTCACTCCGGGTAATGTCTGTGAAGTTTCTTGCTATATTTTCTTCTAGGAATTTTATGGTTTCAGATCTTACATTTAAGTCTTCAAGCCATTTTGAATTTATTTTTGAATATGGTGTAAGGAGATTGTCCAGCTTCATTTTTTTGCATGTGTCTGTCCAGGTTTCCCAGTACCATTTATTGAATAGACGGTCTTTACCCCACCATACATTCTTGCTTCCATTGTCATAGATTAAATGGCCATTTAGGCATGGCTTTATTTCTGGACTCTCTGTTATGTTTCATTGACCTGTGTATCTGTTTTTAAGCCAATATCATGCTGTTTTGATTACGTAGCCTTGTAGAATAATTTGACATCAGGCATCGTTTCACCTCCCACTTTGTTCTTATTTCTCAAGATTTCTGAGGCTATCCAGGGTCTTTTACGGTCCCATATAAATTTTAAGACTATATGTTCTGTTTCTGTGAAAAACGTCGCAGGTATTTTGATAGGAATTGCGTTGAATATGTATATTCCTTACGCAGTATGGACATTTTAACTATATTAATTCTTCTTATCTATGATCATGTTATCTGTTTCCATCTATTTCCATCTTCTTCCATTTCTTTCTATATAGTGTATTAATTTTCTGAGTACAGATCTTTACTTCTTTGTTTTAATTTATTGGGGGGACAATTATTACTGAAATTACATAGATTTCAGGTGTACAATTTGTATTACATCATCTATAAATCCCTTTGTGTGTTCACCACCCAGAGACAGTTCTCCTTCCATCACCATATATTTGATCCCCCTTACTCTCATCTCCCACCGCCCACCCCCCTTACCCTCTGGTGACCACTAAACTATTGTCAGTGTTTACGAGTTTTTGTTTCTCATTTATTTGTCTTGTTCTTCTGTTGTTTTTGTTTTATATACCACATATCAGTGAAATCATATGGTTCTGCTTTTTCATTCTGACTTATTTTGCTTAGCATTATACTCTCAAGATACATCCATGTTGTCACAAATGTTCCTATATCATCTTTTCCTACCACCGAGTAGTATTCCATTGTGAATATATACCACAACTTCTTTATCCATTCATCTATCAAAGGATATTATTGTTGTTTCCATGTCTTGGCCACAGCAAAAAAAAAAAAGGTGCAAGAACATTGGAGCATAAGTGTCTTTATGTATAACTGTTTTCAGATTTTTTGGGTAGATACCCAGGAGAGGGATTGCTGGGTCATATGATAATTCTATTCATAATTTTTTGAGGAACCTCCACACTGCCTTCCCTAATGGCTGCACCAGTCTGTATTCCAACCAAAAGTGTATGAGGGTTCCTTTTTCTCCACAGCCTCTCCAACACTTATTATTATTTGTCTTGTTGATGATAGCCATTCTGACTGGGGTGAGATGATTTCCCATTGTGGTTTTTATTTGCATTTCTCTGATGATTAGTTATGTTGAATATTTTTTCATATGTCTATTTGCCATTTGTATGTCCTCTTTCGAGAAATGTCTCTTCAGGTCCTCTGCCCATTTTTCAATTGGCTTGTTTGTTTATTCGTTGATGAGTTTCATGAGTTCCTTGAGTATTTTGGATATTAGCCCCTTATCGGAGGCACTGTTTGCAAAAATCTTCTCCCATTCAGTTGGTTGCCTCTTTATTTTGTCGATGGTTTCTTTTGCTATCCAAAAGCTTTTAACTTTCACATATTTTCATTCGTTTATTTTATATTTTACTTCCATTGCCTTTGGAGTCAAATTTATAAAATGCTCTTTGAACCCAAGGTCCACAAGTTTATTACCAATGTGTTGTTTTTTTTTCTATGCAGTTTATTGTGTCAGGTCTTATGCTTAAGTCTTTGATCCATTTTGAATTAATTTTGGTACATGATGACAGATAGCAGTCCAGTTTCATTCTTTTTTTTAATTTATTGCTGTGACAATTGTTAATGAAACTACATAATTACAGGTGTACAATTCTGTATTACATCATCTATAAATCCCATTGTGTGTTCACCACCCAGAGTCAGTTCTTCTTCCATCACCATATATCTGATCCCCCTTACCCTCATCTCTTACCCCCTAACCCCCTTACACTCTGGTAACCACTAAACTATTGTCTGTGTCTATGAGTTTTTGGTTCTCACTTGTTTGTATTGTTCTTTTGTTGTTTTTGGTTTATATACCACATATCAGTGAAATCATAGGGTTTTCTGCTTTTTCTGTCTGACTTATTTCACTTAGCATTATACTCTCAAGATCCATCCATGTTGTCACAAATGTTCCTATATCATCTTTTTTTACCACTGAATAGTATTCCATTGTGTATATGTACCACAACTTCTTTATCCATTCATCTATTGAAGGACATTTTGGTTATTTCCATGTCTTGGCCACCGTAAACAAAGCTGGAATGAACATTGGAGCACACATATATTTATGTATAAATGATTTCAAATTTTTTTGGTAGATACCCAGGAGAGGGATTGCTGGGTCATATGGTAATTCTATTTGTAATTTTTTGAGGAACCTCAACACTGCCTTCCATAGCGGCTGCATCAGTCTGCATTCCCACCAAGAGTGTATGAGGCTTCGTTTTTCTCCACAGCCTCTCCCACACTTGTCTTGTTGATGATAGCCATTCTGACTGGGGTGAGGTGATATTTCATTGTTGTTTTTATTTGCATTTCTCTGATGATTAGTGATGTTGAGCATTTTTTCATATGTCTATTTGCCATTTGTAAGTCCACTTTGGAGAAATGTATCTTTAGGACCTCTGCCCATTTTTCAATTGGATTGTTTGTTTTTTTGTTGTTGAGTTTCATGAGTTCCTTGTATATTTTGGATATTGGACCCTTATCGGAGGCACTGTTAGCAAAAATCTTCTCCCATTCAGTCGGTTGCCTCCTTATTTTGTTGATGGTATCTTTTGCTGTGAAGAAATTTTTAAGTTTCATATAGTCCCATTTGTTTATTTTAGTTTTTACTTCCATTGCCTTTGGAGTCAAATTCATAAAATGCTCTTTAAACCCAAGGTCTATAAGTTTAGTGCCTATGTTTTCTTCTATGCAGTTTATTGTGTCAGGTCTTATGCTTAAGTCTTTGATTTATTTTGAATTAATTTTGGTACATGGTGACAGATAACAGTCCAGTTTCTTTCTTTTGCACCTGGCTATCGAATTCTCCCAGCACCATTTATTGAAGAGGCTGTCTTTTCTCCGTTGCATGTTTTTAGCTTTTTGGCAAAAATTATCTGTCCATATTTATGTGGTTTTATTTCTGGGCTCTCAGTTTTATTCCATTGGTCTATGAGACTGTTTTTCTGCCAATACTATGCTGTTTTGTTGATTGTTGCCCTGTTGTACAAGTTAAAGTCAGGGAGTGTGACACGCCCAGCACTGTTCTTTTTTCTTAAGATTGTTTTGGCTATTCTGGGTCTTTTGGGGTCCAAACAAACATGATGATTTTTTGTTCTATTTCTTTGAAAAAATGCCATTGGGATTCTGATGGGGATCACATTAAATCTGTATATTGCTTTGGGTAATATGGCATTTTAAGTATGTTCATTATTCCAATCCATGAGCATGGAATATCATTACATTCTTTGTGTCTTTTTTAATTTCTTTAAAAATTTCTTATAGTTTTCAGTATATAGGACTGTCACATCCTTGGTTATGTTTGTCCATAGGTATTTTATTCTTTTTGCTACAATTACAAAAGGGATTCTTTTTTTCCATTTCTTTTCTCTGAGATTTCATTGTTAGTATATAGGAATGCAATGGAATTTTGTACGTTGATTTTGTAGCCGGCAAGTTTACTGTAGTTGTTTATTATTTCTAATAGCTTTTTGGTGGAGGCTTAAGGGTTTTCTATATATAGCATCATGTCATCTGCAAAGAGTGACAATTTAACTTTTTCATTCACAATATGCATGAATGCTTGCTCTGGCGAGGACCTCCATCACTACGTTGAAAAGCAGAGGTGCTAGGGGACAGCCCTGCCATGTTCCTGAACACAGAGCAAAGGGCTTCAGTTTTTCACCATTAATTATAATATTAGCTGGGTGCTTGTCATATAGGGCCTTTATTATGTTAAGGAATTTTCCTTCTATCCCTATCGTTTTAATCATAAATGGATGTTGTATCTTGTCAAATGCTTTTTCTGCATCAATTGATATAATTATATGATTTTTGTCCTTTATTTTTTTATGTGATGTATGACATAGATAAATTTGCTTGTGTTGAAACATCCTTCTGCCCCTGGGATGAACCCCACTTGGTGGTCATGAATAATCTTTTTAATGTATTACTGCATTTGATTTGCTAGAATTTTGTTTAGGATTTTTGCATCCATATTCATCAGGATAGTGGTCTGTATCTTATTTGTGTGTGTGTGTGTGTGTGTGTGTGTGTGTGTGTGTTGTCCTTACCAGGTTTTGGTCTCAGGGTAATGTTGGCCTCATAAAATGAGTTAGTGAGTACTATCTCTTCTTCAATTTTTTGGAAGAGTTGGAGCAGGATTACATCCTTATTGAAGGTTTGGTAGAATTCACTAGTGAAGCCATCTGGTGCTGGACTTTTGCTATTGGGAAGGTTTTGGATGACTAATTCAATTTCATTACTAGTTATCAGTTTGTTTAGATTTTCCAGTTCTCCATGGTTCAGCCGAAGAAGGCTATATGCTTCTAAGAACTTGTCCATTTCTTCTAGGTTATTGAATTTGGTGGCATATAGTCCTTCATAGTATTCTTGGATGATACCTTGTATTTCTGTGGCATCCTGTGATAACTTCCCCTTTTTCATTAACGATTTTCTTAATTAGTGTCTTCTCTCTTTTTATCTGAGTGAGCCTAGCCAAGGGTTTCTCAATTTTGTTAATCTTTTCTAGAACCAGCTCTTTGTCACATTAATTTTTTCTATTGTCTTTTTGTTCTCTATTTTATTTAGTTCTGCTCTGATTTTGTTATTTCCTTTCTTCTTCTGGCCTTAGATTTCATTTGTTCTTCTTTTTCTAGTTCTTTAAGGTGTAACGTGAGGTTATTATTTCGTGTGGTTTTTTTGTTTGGTTTTTTCTTTAGATAGGTCTATAATGATATAAATTACCCTCTTAAAACTCCTTTCACTGCATCCCCCAAATTTTGGAAGGATGTATTATCTTTCTCATTTGTTTCTATGTATCGTTTGATCTGCCCTCTCATTTCTACTTTGAACCGGTCGCTCTTTAAACGTATGTTGTTTAATCTCCATGTATTTGTGGTTTTCCTGTTTTCTGTTTGCAGTTGATACCCAATTGAAAAGTCTTGTGATCAGAGAATATGCCTGGTATGATTTCAATCTACTGAAATTTGCGGAGGTTAGTTTTATGTCCCAATATATGGTCTAACCAGGAAAATGTTCCATGAACACTAGTAAATAATGTATAGTCCGATATTTTAGGATGAAGTTCTCCATAAATGTCAATTATATCCATTTCATCTAATGTGTCATTTAGAGCTGCTATTTCTTTATTTATTTTCTGTTTGGATGATCTATCCATAACTGTCAGTGATGTATTTAAGTCCCCTACTATGATTGTGTTTTAGTCAATTTCTCCTTTTAGTTCTGTTAATAGTTGCGTAGTATATTTTGGTGTTCCCTGATTGGGATCATAAATATTGATGACTGTTATGTCTTCTTGTTGTTTAGTCCCCTTTACCATTATGAAATGTCTGTCTTTGTCTCTTGTTGCCTTTATCACCCTGAAGTCTGTTTCTTCTGATATCATATGGATACACCTGAGTTTCTGTGGATACCATTTGCTTGGAGTGTCAATTTCCAGCCTTTCAGTTTGAGTCTATGCTTGTCCTGTAACTGAGATGTGCCTCTTGGAGACAGCATATGGTTGGGTTTAGTTTTTTGATCCAATCTGCTATGCTGTGGCTTTTCATTGGTGAGTTCAGTCCATTAACATTTAGGGTGATTATTGATATGTGAGAATTTACTATCTTTCTATCTTTAGTTTTCTGGTAAGATTGTGTCTCCATGGTTTCTTTGCCTTTTTGTTGTTGTCTATTATTTCTGTGTGGTGGTATTCTATGATGTTTCCCTCTCTTTTTTTATGAGAGTATATTTCAGTTCTGGATTTTTTTTTTTGAGTGGTTACCCTTAAGTTTATGTAAAAAACAGTTTAATATTTAGAGTATTCCATTTTCTTCAACATACTTACTTTCTCCATTCCAATATTCTGGTTCACGTCTTTACTCTTTCCCTTTTTATGTTTTCATTGCCACAAATTCTCTCTGTTGATGGTAGTCGAATAGCCTCCTGTAGTTTTTCTTGTAGTACAGATCATGTTTCTTGTAGTACAGTTCATGTTTTACAAAATTCCCTCAGCTTCTGTATGTCTGGAAAGGTCTTTATTCCTCCTTCATATCTAAAGGATATCTTTGCTGGGTATATTATTTTTGGCTCATTGTTTCTCTTTCAATAGTTTGAATATTTGATTCCATTCCCTCCTGGCTTGTAGAGTTTCTGCTGACAAATCTGATGATAATCTAATGGGCTTTCCTTGGTAGGTTACTGTTTTCTTTTCCCTGGCTGCCTTAAGGATTCTTACTTTGTCATTGATTTTTGACAACTTCAGTACAATGTGACTTGTAGAAGGCCTGTTGGGTTTGAGGTAGTTAGGTGTCTATTTGCTTCTTGTTTTCGAGGATCCCATTTTTTCCACATGTTTGGGAAGTTCTCATTGACTATTTGCTTGAATATACTCTCTGTTCCCTTCTCTCTTTCTTCTCCTCGTGGCATGCCCATTATTCTTATATTGCTTTTTGTCATGTAGTCAGAAAGTTCTTGTAGAGTTCTTTCATTTCTTTTAAGTCTCAAGTCTGTTTTTTCTTCCATCTGAGTCATTTCCAGGTTTCTATCTTGGATATCACTGATTCTTTTCTACATCTGGTCAACTCTGCTACCTAAGGTGGCTATTTCATTCTTCATTTCTTCTGTTGAGTTCTTAATCTCCAGAATTTCTATTGGGTTCTGTTTAAAATTTCAATCTCTTTGGTAAAATATTCGTGTTGTTTTTTGATGGTGTTTCTGAGTTTATTAAACTTCCTTTCTGTGTTTTCCTGCATTTCATTGAGTTTTTTCAGAACTGCAATCTTGAGTTCTCTGTCATTTAAGTCACATATTTCCATATCTTTAAGTTCATTTCCTGGAGACCTTTCACTTTCTGAGCTGTCTTCTTGCCTTGGTTATTCATGGCAATTACTGATTTATTATTTCTTTTCCTAGACATCTACAGTAGTGGCTTCTGCAACAGGTTGATAGGAAGAGGTCTTTCTTTTGTTTTCCAGTATGTATTGGTAGAATGTTTTATTTTCTCTCTGACTTCAGCCTTTTTTCTCTCTCATACTATAGTGTTATGTTTTCTCTGCACGATTCCAGGTTCTCACACAATGAGGGGATGCCTTGGAAGTTAGAGGCTTCTCCTGTGTTAACAGTTCACCTTGGTCATAGGGCGCTGCTTCCGTTGGAGATGAAGAGAGCTTTTGATGTTCCAAAGCTCTTCCTGCATCAGACTCAGAGCCTGTGTGTTTCAGCAGCTCTGTTTACTCCTGCAGGGATCCACCCAGATACATGGGGACAAGGACATGATGAGTTGTGAGAGGTGGCCCATTGCAATGGCGGTGACCACCACTCCAGCCAGTCTTGCTGACACTGCGCTCCCCCCTTTGCCAGAACTAGTTAGGCTGTGAATTTGTGTCAGCAGACCACAGGTCTCAGAACTGAAAGTATTCTGTTATTTTGATCTTACACTGCGATCGTTCAGCTTTAGCACTGAGCAGGTGGAGGTGGGGTGAGCTCTGGGAGGATCGGGAGTGTGTGGCTAGGCTCAGTGCCTAAGGTTTCTGTTTTCTACTTATTCTCTGCTCGGGAATGAGGGCTTAAACCACTGTTTTCAGCCTTCTTCCCTCTGTGTTTGCTCCGAGGTCTCTGCCATGAGCGTTTGGTTCAGCCATATTATCTTCTGTCCCCTTAGCGCCGTGGGCCATAGCAGTCTGAGGTCTTGTTTCTCCTGCAGCTTCGGTAGTACTGGAATGCAGTGAGCTTGGAGCACTGGGCTAGGTTTCTCTCCTGTGCGTGCAAGGCCTGTTTCTGCACTACGCCCCCTCTTCTCCCCTGCTTGAGCATTTGCCCACCTTTAGGTGAATTCTGTAGTGAGCTTCTTCATCTTGACTGTCTGCTGTGCAGGGAGTCCTTTGTTGAGTTATAGTTGTTCAATTTGTTGTAAATTCCAGCAGATATTTCTAGAGGCTCACCTCACGCCACCATTTTGATGACATCCTATTTCAGGTTTTAATTTCAGATCTTTGATTCATTCTTTGTTATTTATTTATTTATCTATTTATGTATGTATGTATGTATTTATTTATTATTTGGCGTGAGGTAAGGATTCAACTTCATTCTTTTGTATTGTATACCCAGTTTCCCCAGAAAAAATTGTTAAAAAGCCTGTCCTACACTCCATTGAATGTTCTTGGCCCCTCTTGTTAAAAATAAATTAATTATATTTGTGAAAGTTTCTTTTTGGGCTCTTTGCTCTATTTATGAGACCTGTGGGAGGATATGAAGACATTTAAAAGAAACTCTATCCTCAAGAATCTCATAATTTTTTGGACAGTTAAGATATTTGAATGTAAAAATTTCAATATAACATCAATAAAGGAACATAGGAAATAAGAGCCATAGTGATCTAAGGGGGTGAAGCTTGACAATGATGATAAAGAGTTGCAAGAGAAGGCCAGGATCAACTGGGTCTTTAGAAACACATAGAGGTAGTCAAGAGCTGAGAAGAAGAAACAAGGTTGCTTAAAAAATGGTGAATAAAAATTAAAAAAAAGATTCATTATTTCTTCTTTGTATGGGAAAGAAGGAACTTGTCTGTGTAGTCAATTTTGAGTAAATAGTGGCCTTTTGCTAAACTGCCTCTGGACCAATATTGGTGGGTGCTACTCTCAGTTCACAAAGAAATCACCGCAACAGGACTCCAGGTCCAGCACAGGCAGCAGCCAACCACATACAGCTCTGAGGCACCTACCAGGTAACCACGGGCTGGTAACAGAGAGGGCTGAAACAGCCCTGAGTGGGAAACCCACACAAGAGACACCAAAACCAATACACCAGACACCAGCATGAGACCAAACCAGAGCACTACCTGGTTGAATGTACAAGCAGTGCTCTTAAAGGAAATTTTCCACAGGCACAAAAACCCACAGGAGCCAAGCCTCCTCTGAGGGGGTCAACCTCAACACAGCAGCTCATACACAGTGAACAAAGCTAATGCTCCCAGCTAATCAGCCTGAGGATCAATCCCACCGTCTGACAAGACAATAATCAATTGAAGATCAAATTCAGCATCTCTGGAACACATGGGACAGGAAAATAGGGAGACTGCAATCCAAATATAAAGGACACATACTACATAAGACCATCCAGCAATGACTGAGACATATAGGTGATCTACCTAATACATGAATGTAATCCCAGAGTGACAGCAAGAATGAAGAAACAAATAAAAATGTCCTAAATAAAAGCTCAGAAGAAACCTCTAGAAATTGAATTAAATGAAACACAGGCATGGAATCTATCAGAGACAGAGTTTAGAACACTGATTATAAGAATGTTTAAGGAACTTAGAACATAAAGAAAGATAGAGAAATCATAAAAAACAACTGGTGAGAACTAAAGAATATAATAACTGAAATGAAGAACACACTCGAAGGAATCACCAGTAGATTAAATGAAGCAGAGGATTAGATCAGCGATTTAGAAGACAAGATAGCAGAAATGACCCAATAAGAACAACAAAAAGAATAAAAAAAAACAATAAATGTATTTTAAGGGACCTGTGAGACAAAATCAAGCACAAAAACATTTGCATGCTAGGAATGCGAGAAGGAGAAGAGAAGAAATAAGGGATTGAGAACGTATTTGAAGCAATAATGACGGAAAAATTCCCTACCTTGATGAAAGAAGTCGACATACAAGCCGAGGAAGTGCAGAGAGTTCCAAACAAGATGAACCCAAATATGCCTACACCAAGACACATTATGGTTAAAATGGAAAGTTTAAGACAGGGAGAATCCTAAAAGCAGCAAGAGAAAGACAGACGGTTACATACAAAGGAAGTCCTATCAGACTTCAGCTGACTTTTCTACAGAAACTCTGCAGGCCAGAAGGGAGTGGCAAGAAATATTCAAAGTGATGAAAAACAAAGGCCTACAACCAAGATTGATTTACCCAACAAGGCTATCACTTAAAATTGAAGGAGAGGTAAAGATCTTCCCAGAAACGAATAAGCGAAAGGAATTCATTACCACGAAACCAGTAGTGCAGTAAATGTTAAAAGGGCTATTCTAAATAGAAGAAAGGGGAAAAAAATGAAGAAAGGAAGACCAGAAATACAAATAACAGAATGGCAATCAATATATACCTATCAATAATCTCTTTAAATGTGAATGGACAAAATACTGCAATCAAAAGACACAGAATGACTGAGTGGATAAGAAAACGGGAACCAAGCATATGCTGTTTACAAGAGACTCATCTCAGATCAAAAGACACACACAGAATGAAAGTAAAGGAATGGAATAAGATATGTCATGGAAATGGAAATGAGAAAAAAACCTGGGGTAGGTATACTTATTTCAGACAAAATAGACTTTAAAATGACTACAATAAAAGACAAAGTAGGACACTACATAATAATAAAGGGATTGATTCAACAAGAGGACATAACCCTAGAAAACATCTATGCACCCAACATAGGAACTTCTAAATATAGAAAACACTTTATGACCGACATAAAGTCAGAGATCACCATTAGCATTATCGTAGTAGGGAGCTTCAACACCTCATTGTCCCAATGCACAGATCCTCTAGACAGAAAATCAACACAGAAACAGTGACCTGTTGGATTTAATTGATATATTTAGAGCATTTCACCCCAAAGCAGCAGAATATGGAATATTTTGCAAGATAGACCACATGCTAGGCCAGGAAACAAGTCTCAATAAATTTAAGACAATTGAAATCACACCAAGCATTTTCTCTGACCAAAGTGCTATGAAACTGGAAATTAAATACAAGAAGAAAATTAAATACCATCAGAAATGGAAAAGGAGAAGTGACAACAGATACCACAGAAATACAAAAAAAAAAAAATTAAGAAAATACTACAAGCAACTATATGCCAACAAATTAGACAATCTGGAAGAAATGGATTAATTTCTAGAAGCATACTGTCTTCTAAGACAATTACAGACCAATTACTAACAAAGAAATTCAATCAGCAATCAACAAGCTTCCAACAAACAAAAGTCCTGGACCAGACGGTGTTGCAGGTGAATTTTACAAAACATCCAAAAAAGAATTTACACCTATTCTCCTCAAACTATTCCAAAAAATCCAGAAGGAGGAAAGGCTGCCAAATACATTTTATGAGGCCAACATTACTCTGAACCCATAACCAGACAAAGACATTACAAAAAAAGAAAACTACAGAATGATATTCCTAATGAACATAGATGCAAAAATCCTCAACAAAATACTAGCAAACTAGACTCAGGAAGACATTAAAAAGATCACACACCACGATCAAGTGAGATTCATTT
Source organism: Rhinolophus hipposideros (assembly GCF_964194185.1). Classification (NCBI taxonomy): domain Eukaryota; kingdom Metazoa; phylum Chordata; class Mammalia; order Chiroptera; family Rhinolophidae; genus Rhinolophus; species Rhinolophus hipposideros. The sequence continues at coordinate 74,851,520 of NC_138046.1, read as the reverse complement.
CTGGTATGCAAGGTTGGTTCCACATCCGAAAATCAATTAATGTGATATGATACATTAACAAAATGAAACATAAAAATCACATGATCATATCAATAGATGCAGAAAAAGCATTTGACAAAATCCAGCAGTCATTTATAATAAAAACTCTTATCAAAGTGGGAATAGGGGAATTGTATCTAAACATAATAAAGACCATATATGATAAACCCAAAGATAACAACATACTTAATGTGGAAAGGCTAAAATTTTCCCCTTAAGATCAGGAAGAAGACAAGATTGCCCATTTTCACCACTTTTATTTAACATAGTTCTGGAAGTTCTAGCCATATCAATTAGACAAGAAAAAGAAATAAAAGGAATCCGAACTTGGAAAGGAGGAAGTAAATTTGTAATTATATGCAGATGAAAACATACTATACATACAGAACCTGGAGAAAACTATTAGAACTGATAAATAAATTTAGTAAAGTAGCAGGACACAAAATTAATATTCAGAAATCAGTTGCATTTGTATACATCAATAATAAACTATAAGATGGAGAAATCAAGAAATCAAACCCATTTACAATTGCTTCAAAAACAATAAAATACTTAGGAATAAATTTAACCAAAGAAGTAAAAGAACTGTACTGAGAAAATTTTAAGACACTGAAGAGAGAAATTAAAGAAGATACAAATAAATGGAGACACACACCATGCTCATGGATAGGAAGAATGACTATATTTAAAATGTCCATACTGCCCAAGGCAATATACAGGTTCAACGCAATTCCTATCAAACTACCAAGGATATTTTTCATAGAAATAGGACATATAATCCTAAAACTTATATGGAAAGAATCCGAATACCCATGGCAATCCTGAGAAATAAGAACAAAGTGGGAGGTATCAGGCTACCTAACATCAAATCACACTACAAACCTATAGTAATCAAAACAGCATGGTACTTGCTTAAAAACAGACACATAGATAATGGGACTGAATTGAGAGCCCAGAAATAAATCCATTCATATATGGTCATTAATCTATGAAATGAAAACAAAAATACACATTGGGGTAAAGAGAATCTATTTAATAAATGGTGCTGGGAAAACTGGAGTGACACAAGCAAAAAAAATGAAACTGGACCACCTGCTTATACCACATATGAGAACAAATTCAAAATGGATTAAAGACTTAAATGTATGACCCGAAACCATGAAACTCCTAGAAGAAAACATAGGGAGTAAATATACAGAGATAATTTGAGTAAGATTTTTACTGATATATCCCCTCAGGCAAGGGAAATAAAAGAAAAAATAACAATATGAGATTTCATCAAACTTAAAAGTTTTTTCACAGCAAATAAAACCGTCAAAAAAAACACAAAAAAGCAGCCTATTGAAAGGTACAAGACATTGGCTGATGACACATGTAATAAGGGGTTAATATCCAAAATTTATAAAACACTCATTCAACTCAACACCAAAAAACCCGAAAACACCCAAATAAGAAAGGGCAGATATAGGTCATCAAAATGGCAGTGTGAGGTGAGAATCTGTAAATCTCCCCTGGAATTTACAACTAATCAAACAACTAAAACACCACAAAGGACTCCCTGCACAGCAGACAGGCAAGACAAAGAGGCCCACTACTGAATTCACCTAAACGTGGTCGAATTACCCAAGTGGGGGAGGAGGGAAGGGAGAAGTGTGGAGACAGAGTTCAGCGGGCACAGGATGCAGACGTAATTCAGTGCTCCGATCTTGCTCCATCAAATTACTACCGCAGTTGCGGGAGAGGGAAAAACTGGGACAGCTAGGGCTCCGCGTATAACCCACAGGGCTGAGGGGACAACATATAACACAGCTTAACACAATGCTCATTGCAGAGACCTCGGAGAAAAGACTGACAGAAGAACGCTGAAAACAATGGTTTAAGTCCTCACTGCTGAGCAGAGTAATAAAGCCTTCGGAAATGAGACTAGCCGCAGCCTCCCCACACTCCCATGCTCGCCACGCACCCACCTTCCCGGTGCTAGAAGAGGAAGAGTAGCAGTGTCAGATCAAAAGAACAGAATATTTGCTGTTCTGAGAATTGTGGACCTCAGACACAGATTCGCAGCCCAACTAATTCTGGCAAAGGGGAAAGAGCTGTGTAAGTGGGACCAGATGTGGTGGTGGTCGCCGCCATTGCTTTGGGCCACCTCTCTCAACTCACCCCGCCCCTGTCCACACCTATCTGGGCGGTTACTCCAGGAATAAACAGAACTGCTGAAACATGCGGGCTCTGAATCTGGTGCAGAAAGAGCATTGGAACTTCAAAAGTTATCCGCATCCACATAGGGACTTGGCGCCCTATGAACCAGGGGAACTGTTAACAGAGAAGCCCATCTCCCAGGGAATCCGCCCATTGTGTGAGAAGCTGGGATAGTGCAGAGAAAACATAGCACACACGTGTGAGAGAGAAAAAAAAAGGCTGCAGTCAGAAAGAAAATAAAACATTCTACCAACAAGTATTGGAAAACAAAAGAAAGACGTCTTCCTATGAACCTGTTGCAGAAGCCACTCTTGTAGATGTCATTGAAAAGAAATAATAAATCAGTAATTGGCATGAATAACCAAGGCAACAAGACAGCTCAGAAAGAAAGTGAAAAGTCTCCAGAAAAGGAACTTAAAGATATGGAAATATGTGACTTAAATGACAGAGAATTCAAGATTGCAATTCTGAAAAAATTCAACAAGATGAAAGAAAACACAGAAAGGCAGTTTAATGAACTCTGAAACACAATCAAAGAACAACATGAGCGTTTTACGAAAGAGATTGAAATTTTAAAAAAGAACCAAATAGAATTTCTGGATATTAAGAACTCAATAGAAGAAATGAAGAATGAGATAGCCAGCTTAGGTAGTAGAGTTGAGCAGATGGAGGAAGGAATGAGTGACATTGAAGATAGAAACTTGGAAATGACACGGATAGAAGAAGAACAAGACTTGAGACTTAAAAGAAATGAAAGAACTGTGCATCCGAAGCAATGCATCAGAAAGAGCAATGTAAGAATAATGGGCATACCAGAAACAGAAGAAAGAGAGAAGGGAACAGAGAATGTATTCAAACAAATTGTCGATGAGAACTATCCAAACTTGTGGACAGAACTAGATTATCGAATCCAAGAAGAAAATAGAATCACTAATTACCTCAATCCCAACAGGCCTTCTCCAAGGTACATTGTATGAGAAACTTTCTAAAATCAACGACAAATAAAGAATCCCCAAGGCAGCCAGGGAAAAGATGACGGTAACCTACAAAGAAAGCTCATTAGATTATCATCAGATTTTTCAACAGAAACTCTACAAGCAAGGAAGGAACAGAACCACATATTCAAACTATTGAAAGAGAGAAATTATGAGCCAAGAATAATATATCCAGCAAAGATATCCCTTAGAAATGAAAAAAGAATGAAGACCTTCCCAGACATACGGAAGCTGAGGGAATTTTTCAATACATGACCTGCCCTATAAGAAATACTAAAGGAGACTATTCGACCACCATCAACACGGACAATTTGTGGCAACCAAAACATAAAAAGGGGGAGAATAAAGGCCTTAACTGGAATATGGGAATGGAGAAAGTAAGCATGCTGAAGAAAATAGAATACTCTAAATATCAAACTTTCTTTTACATAAACTTAAGTGTAGCCACTCAAAAAAAATCCAGAACTGCAATATATACTGTAATAAAAGAAGAAACATGGGGAAACATCATAGAATACCACTACACAGCAATAATAGACAACAACAAAAAGGAAAAGGAACAACGGAGACACAGCCTTATCAGAAAACTAAAGATAGGATGACAGGAAATCCTCACGTATCAATAAAAACCCTAAATGAAAATGGACTGAACTCACAAATAAAAAGGCACAGAATAGCAGATTGGATCAAAAAACTAAACCCAAACATATGCTGTCTCCAAGAGACACATCTCAGCGACAAAGACAAGAATAGACTCAAAGTAAAAGGGTGGAAATTGACACTTCAAGCAAATGGTACCCAGAGAAAATCAGGTGTAGCCATAATGATATCAGATGAAACAGACTTCAGGGTGAAAAAGATAGCAAGAGACCAAAATGGACATTTCATCATCGTTAAGGGGACTATAGAACAAGAAGACATAACAGTCATCAATATTTATGCCCCCAATCAGGTAGCACTGAAATATACCAATCAACTACTAACAGAACTAAAGGGAGAAAATGACCAAAACACAATTATACTAGGGGACTTAAATACATCATTGACAGCTATGGATAGATAATCCAAACAGAAAATAAATAACAAAATAGCAGCCAGAAATTACACATTAGATGAAATGGACATAATTGACATATAGAGAGCACTTCATCCCAAAACATCAGACTAAACATTCTTTTCTAGTGTACATGGAACATTCTCAAGGATAGACCATATACTGGGACATTAAAACAGCCTCAGCAAATTTAAGAAGAATGAAATCATACCAAGCATAGTCTCTACTCACAAGGCTTTGAATTGGATATCAACTGCAAAAAGAAAGCAGGAAAAAACACAAATACATGGTGATTAAACAACATACTTATAAAGAACGACTGGGTCAAAGAAGAAATTAGAGGAGATATCAAAAGATACATAGAAAGAAATGAGAAGGATAATACCTCCTTCCAAAATTTGGGGGATGCAGCGAAAGGAGTTTTAAGAGGGTAAATTTATATCACTACAGGCCTATCTCAAGAAACAAGAAAAACACCAAATAATAACCTCACATTACATCTTAAAGAACTAGAAAAAGAAGATCAAATGAAGTCTAAAATCAGCAGAAGAAAGGAAATAACAAAACTCAGAGCAGAACTAAATGAAATAGAGAACAAACAGACAACAGAAAAAATCAATGTGACAAAGAGCTGGTTTTTTGAAAAGATTAGCAAAATTGACAAACCCTTGGCTAGACTGATTAAGATAAAAAGAGAGAAGACACTAATTAACAAAATCAGAAATGAAAAAGGGGACGTTATTACGCACACCACAGAAATACAAAGGATCTTCCAAGAATACTATCAAGGAGTATATGCTAACAAATTCAATAACCTAGAAGAAATGGACAAGTTCTTAGAAACATATAGCCTTCCTAGCCTGAACCATGAAGAAATGGAAAATCTAAACAGACGGACCACCAGTAACAAAATTGAATCATTCATCGAAAACCTTCCCAAAAGCAAAAGTCCAGGACCAGATGGTTTCACTAGTGAATTCTACCAAATCTTCAAAGAGGATCTAATACCAATCCTCCTCAAACTCTTCTAAAAAATGGAAGAAGAGACAGTACTCCCTAACTCATTTTATATGGCCAACATTACCCTCATACCAAAACCTGGTAAGGACAACACAAAAATGAAACGTACAGAACAATATCTCTGATGAATACAGATGTGAAAATCCTAAACAAAAATATTCTAGCAAATTGAATACAACAAAGCATTAAAAAGGTTGTTCATCACGACCAAGTGGGGTTCATCCCCGGAGTACAAGGAGGGTTCAACATCCGCAAATCCATCAATGTGATGCATCACACAAACAAAATAAAGACAAAAAGAATCATATAATTATATCATTTGATGCACAAAAAGCATTTGACAAGATACAACATCTATTTATGATTAAAACACTTAATAAAATAGGTATAGAAGGAAAATACCTGAACAAAAAAAAGGCCATATATGACAGACCCTAATCTAATCTCATAATTAATGGTGAAAAAATGAAGCCTTTGCTCTCTGTTCAGAAACACAACAGTGCTGTCCCCTATCACCTCTGCTTCTCAACATAGTGTTGGAAGTCCTTGCCAGAGCAATCAGGCAAGATAAAGAAATAAAAGGCATCCAAATTGGGAATGAAAAAGTTAAATTGTCACTCTTTCCATATGACATGATGCTATATATAGAAAACCCTGAAGACTCCATCAAAAGGTATTAGAAACAAACAACAAATACAGTAAACTTTCTGGCTAAAATATAAACGTACAAAAGTCCACTGTGTTCCTATATACAAACAATGAAAACTCAGAAAAAGAAATACAAAAAACAATTCCTTTTGCAATTGCAGCAAAAAGAATAAAATACCTAGGAATAAACTTAACCAAGGATGTGAGAGACATATATGCTGAAAACTATATGACATTTTTAAAGAAATTGAAGAAGAAACAAAAAAATGGAAAGACATTCCATGCTCATGGATTGGGAAAATCAACATAGTTAAAATGGCCATATTACCCAAAGTAATATATAGATTTCATGCAATCACCATCAAAATCCCAATGGCGTTTTTTAAAGACATAGAACAAAAAGTTATCACATTCGTTTGGAAGCACAAAAGACCTTGAATAGCCAAAGCAATCTTAAGAAAAAAGAACAATACTGGAGGTATCACACTCCCTGAGTTTAGCTTGTACTACAGGGCTACAATAATAATAATTAAAAAAACATGGTATTGGCAGAAAAACAAACACATAGACCAGAGGAATAAAATTGAGAACCAAGAAATAAAACCACATAAATATGGGCAGATAATTTTTGACAAAGACGTGAAAAACATACAATGGAGAAAAGACAGCCTCTTCAATAAATGGTGGTCGGAGAGATGGATAGCCACCTGCAAAAAAATGAAACTGGACTACTGTCTGTCGCCATGCACCAAAATTAATTCAAAATGGATCAAAGACTTAAGCATAAGACCTGACACAATAAACTGCTTAGAAGAAAATATAGGTACTAAACTTTTGAACCTTGGGTTCAAAGTGCTCTTTTCTTTTTATGAATTTGACTCTGAAGGCAATGGAAGTAAAAGCTAAAATAAAAGAATGGGACTATATGAAACTTAAAAGCTTCTGCACAGCAAAAGAAACCATCGACAAAATAAAGAGTCAACCAACTGAATGGGGGAAGATTTTTGCAAATAGTGCCTCCGACAAGGGGCTAACATCCAAAATATACAAGGAACTCATGAAACTCAACAACAAAACAAACCAAACAACCCAATTGAAAAATGGACAGAGGACCTAAAGAGACATTTCTCTAAAGAGGGCATACAAATGGCAAATAGACATAGGAAAAAATGCTCAACATCACTAATAATCAGAGAAATGCAAATAAAAACCACAATGAGATATCACCTCACTCCAGTCAGAATGGCTATCATCAAAAGACAAATATTAACAAGTGTTGGAGAGGCTGTGGAGAAAAAGGAACCCTCATACACTGTTGGTGGAAATGCAGACTGGTGCAGCTGTTATGGAAGGCAATGTGGAGGTTTTTCAAAAATTACAAATAGAATTACCATATGACCCAGCAATCCCTTTCCTGGGTATCTACCCAAAAATTCTGAAAACATTTATACATGAAGATACGTGTGCTCCAATGTTCATTGCAGCTTTATTTACGGTGGCCAAGACATCTAAACAACCAAAATGCCCTTCAATAGATGAATGGATAAAGAAGTTGTGGTATGTATACACAATGGAATACTGTTCAGCAGTAAGAAAAGATGATATAGAAACATTTGTGACAAGATGGATGGATCTTGAGAGTATAATGCTAAGCGATATAAGTCAGACAGAAAAAGCAGAGAACCCTATGATTTCACTGATATGTGGTATATAAACAAAAAACAACAAAAGGCCAAGACAAACAAATGAGAAACAAAAACTCATAGACACAGACATTAGCTTAGTGGTTACAAGAGGGTAAGTGTGGGGTTGGGGGTGGAAGATGACGGTAAGGGGCATCAAATATATGGTGATGGAAGGAGCTCTGACTCTGGGTGGTGAACACACAATGGAATTTATAGATGATGCAATGCAATGTACACCTGAAATTCATGTAATTTTACTAACAATTGTCACCCCAATAAATTTTAAAAAATGGGCATAGAACACAAGGAGACGTTTTTCTTTTTTTTCTTTTTTTTTTTTTTAGCTTTACATTTTTTTTTAATTAATTTTATTGGGGTGACAATTGTTAGTAAATTTACATAGATTTCAGGTGTACAATTCTGTATTACATCGTCTATAAATCCCATTGTGTGTTCACCACCCAGAGTCAGTTCTCCTTCCATCACCATATATTTGATCCCCTTTACCCTCATCACCCACCCCCCACCCCCTTACCCTCTGGTAACCACTAAATTATTGTCTGTGTCTATGAGTTTTTGTTTCTCATTTGTTTGTCTTGTTCTTTTTGGTTTATATACCACATATCAGTGAAATCACAGGGTTCTCTGCTTTTTCTGTCTGACTTGTTTCACTTAGCATTATTCTCTCGAGATCCATCCATGTTGTCACAAATGTTCCTATATCATCTTTCCTTAACGCCGAATAGTATTCCATTGTGTATATGTACCACAACTTCTTTATCCATTCATCTATCGAAGGGCATTTTGGTTGTTTCCATGTCTTAGCCACCGTAAACAAAGCTGCAATGAACATTGGCGTACACGTGTCTCTATAGAGAAATGCTTTTATATTTTTGGGGTAGATACCCAGGAGAGCGATTGCTGGGTCATATGGTAATTCTATTCGTAATTTCTTGAGGAACCTCAAGGAGACGTTTTTCTAAAGAGGATATACAGATGGCCAACAGGCATACAGAAAAGTGCTCAACCTCACTAGGTATTAGAGAAATGCAAATAAAAACCACAATGAGATACCACCTCACTCCTATCAGAATGGCTATCATCAATAAACAGCAAGTGCTGGCAAGGCTGTGAATAAAAGGGAACCCTGGTGCACTGTTGGTGGTATTGCAAATTGCTGTAGCCACTATGGAAAACAGTATGGAGATATCTGAAAAATCTGAAAATGGAACTACCTTATGATCCAGCAATTCCACTCTTAAAATTCCTCTCTTATCTATCCAGAGAAATCCAAGATGCTAATTATAAAAAATATATGCAACCCTATGTTTATTGCAGCATTACTTACAATAACCAATACTTGGAAAAAAATGAAATGCCCATTGGTTGATGACTGGATTAAGAAACAGGATGAATGGATTAAGATACATTCATACAATGGACTATTACTCAGCCATAAAAAAGAATGAAATCTTACCATTTGCAATGATATGGATGGACCTAGAGAACATTATGCTAGATGAAATAAGTCAGTCAGAGAAAGACAAATACCATATGATCTCATTTATATGTGGAATCTAAAGAACTGAATAAATGAGCAAAGTAAACAAAAATAATCTCAGAGATATAGAGGAAAGACTGATGGTTGGTAGATGGGAGGGAGTTGGGATGAGGGAAAAGGGGAAGGCATTAGACAGCATAAATTATTAACTACAATATTGCCAAGGGGAAATGAAAGACAGTTTGGGTAATATAATCAATAATGTTGCAAAGATTTTGTAGGGTGTCAGATGGGCCCATGTTTTATTAAGAATACCACTTCATGGATGGTGTTGATGCTTGACCATTGCACTGTACACCTGAAGTTGAAGCTGAATAATATTATATTATATATAATTACAATATATAAATTTATATATATATATATATATATAGTGAAGCTGAAGTTGAAGTTGAAGTTGAAGCTGAATAATATTATATTATTATATAATTATAATATATATATATATATATATATATATATATATATAACATATATTTATATATAGTGATGGTATATGGCATACAGCATAGGGAATATAGTCAATGGAATTATAGTAGATATATATGTCTCCAAATGGGCAATAAATTGTGGGAGAGGGTTTATTACTTTGTGAGTGGTGAAATATCTATTACATTGTTTTGTACACCTGAAACTAATTAAAAAAAGAATAAATAGTACATCTTAATTCAGTCAAAATATATAAAGGGTTAAAAAAAACCTCATGCTTGTGGTCCAATTTGTTTGCATAGAAATACTTTCAAGGCCTCCTTTAGTAATTATAAGATGCCTACTTCCTGTTGGTGAAAGTATTACTAAGCTTCTTACAGTTTTCTCATGTAGCCACTAGCGGGGGAAAGCCTTTTTTGAATCTTGGTTCTTTGGTTTATTCGTGGGAGGATCGGTTTATTACAGTAGTGAGGGAGAAAATGTGAATAGTTTCAACTGTTTGAAAAAAATAAATCACATGTATAGATAAAACAAAGCTTACTTTTTAATATGCATATATATTATTTTTTCAATTTCAGTTGACATACAATATTTTATTAGTTTCAGTTGTACAACTGAAACTTCAGTTGTAGTGATTAGACATTTTTCTAAGTTACGAAGTGAAAACCCTGATAAATCTAGTATCCATCTTGCACCATACATAGTTACTACAATACTATTGACTATATTCCCTATGTTGGACTTTACAGCCCCATGACTATTTTGTAACTACCAATTTGTACTTCTTAACCCTTCACCTTTTTCACCCATCCTTTCAAACCATCTGAAAACCATCAAACTGTTCTCTACACCTACAAAGTCTGACAATTATGTTCACAAACTCATTCTAGAAAAAGTGCTACATACCTCATGGCTGAATACTGTTATGGGCACATTTGACGTACTTCCCTTGGGAACCTATGCACCAATGCCAGTGCCTAGTCCACCCTTCAAAGCAATCTTGGAACTTTTTTTCTGGAATGGCCATCAGATCTGTCATTGTATTACACTTGATGTCCTAAATATCATCAAAATGTCTTCCTTTCAGTATTTCCTTTACCTTCAGTTAAAGAAAGAAGTCATTGGTGGCCAGATCAGGTGAGTAGCGTTGGTGTTCCAATACATTTATTTGTTCACTGGCTAAAATCTCCCTCACAGACAGTGCCGTGTGAGCTGGTGCATTGTTGTGATGTATGAGCCATGAATTGTTGGCAAAAAGCTCAGGTTGTTTTTGTCTAACTTTTTCATGCAGCATGTTCAACACTTCCAAATAGTAAACTTGGTTAATTGTTTGCACAGTTGGTACAACTTCATGACAATAATTCCTCTGATATAAAAAAACTGTTTAGCAACATAATTTTGACTCTTGATTTGGACTGACAGAAATTTTTTTGGTAATGGAGAATTGGCTAACTTCCATTGTGCACTTTGATGGTTTGTTTCAGGGTTGTATTGGTACATCCGTGTTTCACCACCAGTGATAACATGACCCAAAACATCATCTCTGCTCTCCAAATTGTCTTGGCAAACTTTAACTCTCCTTTGCTTTTGATCATCAGTGAGCTGCAGTGGGGACCTTTTTTGCACACACCTTTCTCATGCTAAGATTTTCAGTTAAGATTTTCCTAACTATTTCTCTATCAATGTCTACCTGATCTGCTATGCTTCTCACAGTCAGCTGACAATTTTGTCACACAATTGAATGGATTTTTGCAATGTTTTTGTCATTTCTGCTCAGTAATGGATGCCCTGACCTCTCTTCATCACTGATGTGTCCTCTCCCCTCAGAAAAAATATTTAATCCATTTGTAAACTACTGTTTTCTTTATATCATTATCCCCATAAACTGGACTAACATGCCTCTGATTTCATTTCCACTCTTGCCAAGTTTAACAAGAAATTTAATATTTGTTTTTTGCTCTAATTCAAGCTCAGACATTCTCATGACAGCACACAAAAATACGCAGCAACATTAATGAATGCCACTCAGCAAGACACTGCCACATGTTGACACAAACACAGCTGTGAGACGCTGATATACCAGGGTTATGAAACCTTACCAAGCTGTTTATGTAGTGCTGCCAATGTAAGCGCATAGTAGCAAGTTCTCGAACTTAATTGTCAGACCACGTATAAATCCATTTGTGCTTTGTTTGCTCATTTATTTTGTTCTTTAGATTCCACATATAAGTGAAATCATATGGCATTTGTCATTCTCTCTCTGATATACTCAACTCAGCAAAATTCCCTCTACGTCCATCCATGTTATTGCAGATTGAAAGATTTCATACTTTTTATGGCTGAGTAATATTTCTGTTGTACATGTGTAACACCTATTCTTTATCCATTCATCCATTGATCATATCCAGGCTGCCTCCCTATCTGGACTATTGTAAATAATGCTGCAGTGAATGTATAAATTCACATGTCTCTTCAAAGCAGAGTTTTGGGTTTCTTTGGATAAATACTCAGAAGTGAGATTACTGGGTCTATTTTTGTTTCTTGTTATAGCCTTTATTTTAAAGTCTATGTTGTCTGGTATCAGTATTGCTACCCCAGATTTTTGTTTTGTTCCCATTTTCATGAAATGTATTTTTCTATCCCTTTACTTTCAGTCTGTGTGTTTCTTTCAATCTGCAGTGAGTCTTTTGTTGGTTGCATATGTAAGAGTCATTTTCTTATCCATTCAGCCACCGTATGTCTTTTGATTGGATTATTCATTTACATTTAAAGTAATTATTGTTAGATATGTATTTATTGTCATTCTATTATTCATATTTTTTTATTTCTTTTCCTTCTTCTTCTGAAGAAAGTCCCTTTGATATATATATATTTATATATAATACTGGTTTTGTGGTAATAAACTCCTTTCTCTTTTTCTTGTCTGGCAAAATCTTTACCTACCCTTCAACTCTAAATGACAGCTTTGCTGGACAGTTTAATCTTGGTTATAGGTCTTTCCTTTTCATCACTTTGAATATTTCATGCCAATCCCTTCTGGCCTGCAAAGTTTCTGCTGAGAAATCAGCTGATCCTCTTACGGGAGCTTCCTTGCATATTACTAACTGATTTACTTTTGCTGCTTTTAAGATTTTCTTTTTGTGTTTAAACTTTTCAATTTTCATATGATGTATCTTGATATGGTCCTCTTTGGGTTCATCTTGTTTGGGACTCTGCAATTTGTGGGCTTGTACATCTATTTCCTTTCCTAGGGTTAGGAGAGTTTTCTCTCATTATTTCTCCAAGTAGATTTTTAATTCTTGCTCTTTTTCTTATCCTTCTGGTACCCATATAATGGAAATGTTAGTGTGCTTTATGTTGTCCCAGAGACTCCTTAAACTATCCTCATTTTGGGCATTCTTTTTTTTTTTCCTTTCCTTTATTGTGATTGGGTGTTTTCTGCTACTTTATCTTCCACATCACTGATTTGATCTTCTGTTTCGTATAATCAACTGTTGATTCCTTCTAATGTATTCTTTAGTTCTATTATTGTATTCTCCAGTTATGACTGTTCTTTTCTTTTTGTTTCCTCTCTGTTTATTGATGTTCTCCCTTCTATCATTAAGCATCCTTATAACCAGTGTTTTGAACTCTGCATCTGGTAGATTGCCTCTCTCCATTTTGTTTAGTTCTTTTTCTGGGGTTTTGTTCTGTCCTTTCATTTAGGACATATTTCTTTATCTCCTCATTTTGGCTTGCCTCCTGTGTTTGTTTCTATGTATTAAGTAGAATTGCTATATCTCCCAGTCTTGGCAGAGTGTTCTTATGTAGTAGATATTCTTTGGGGTCCAGGGACACAGCATCCCTAGTCACCTGAGCTGTGGGCTTCAGGTGTATCCCTTATGTGGGTTATGTGTACCTTCCTGTTGTAATTGAGCCTTGATTGCCATTGGCATATCAATGGGAGCGATTGACTATACATCTGATTTGTTGTGAGGACTGCAGTGGAGGAGTGGTGCAGGGACTGACCCTACAGAGCAAGATTCACTTTAGTGGGGCTCTGATACCTGCCAAGTTTGCCCATTGGTTGTGTCATTTTTTGAGGTGTTTGATGGTGCTCTGCTGTGGATTGAAGCTGGCCATCAGGTGTGTTGGTTCTAGGGTCTCTTGGGAGAGGCTCTGATGCAGTCCAAGATCAGCTGCTCCCCATGCCCAGTGCAGAGCCACTTGGTATGCAGTATAATGTGATCTGCAGATGATTTCCACTTGTGCTGTGCTTGAGAGAGGCCAAGCTGAGAACTGAGGCTGGTTTCCACTAATGCTTGGTTTGGGACTGCTTAGCAAGAGGTACAGGGCAGGATGAGGCCAGATGCTGTAATTTTGATGTTGTGAGGGAGAAAGTGAGCCCAGCATGCACCTACTTTTAGTTCTAGTCACCATCTTGACTGGAATTAAAACAAAGTTTCTTAATATCAAATTTTGGGGAAAAAAAACTATTAATCAAAGGATATGTTTCTTCTTTAACCTGCAAATTTGAACAGAGCCAGTTTTTATAATGTCATTGTTGATGTAAGGTCTTGCCACAAAAATGCTCAATTATAATTATTCCCACATTGTCTGATCATGGAACTTTAGTACAAAGTAAATGCAGTAAGTTTTACCAACATATAAACATTGGGTGATTTCTAGGAGTTCAAATTTATTTTGGGAGAAATCAATTATAAAATCCCCTTTCTTAATTCTCTGATACTGTAATTTATATATAGTTGGCATATTAAATTGTAGCATGAACTGAAATATCACAACAACCAGTAAAATCATCTGGAAATGTTTAGCAATGTTTCCTACTTCCAGTCTTAACTATTTCAATGAGACATTTATAATGTATGTTAATCTTGTAAAAAAGAGAATAGCCATGTTCTCTTTGCCTTAAAACATTAGTTAAAGGGTAAAGGGATGGGTTAAAATACTTTCACAAAATTGAACTAGAACAAAATTAGGAACATTTTATGAAATTGATTGCAAACAAACTAGCCATATTTCTAGATTTTTTTCTTACAAAATGGGAGCAAAAGACTATTATACTTTTAGATAGTTTATTTTCAAGGAATGATAATTGGATATCAGAGATGGCAGTGAATTGGTTGATTATATAAACACCTCATATAAAAAGCATATTTTTCTCTTTTGAGTGATAATTACAAAGATACTATCACTTTTTTTAAAAAAGCCAAAAAAATAGACCAATATCTAAAAAATCTAATGTGTTTCATGTTGATATCTATTAAAGTTCAGTCATATTCCCACAGGAATTATCCTTCTAGTGAGTTTGTACATTTGATGGAAATGGAAGATGTGAAATATCCTTGCACCTCTAATGTGGGAAATATAGAGCCACAGCTACCAAAGTGTCAAGTCTCAGCCATAGAAGTCTTTTTCTCTGCTTCTTGCCTATACATTCATTGTCTAACTGGCAATGAGTCAGAATTAAGAGTTAATCATTATTAAAGCCAGTGGTTCTGTTTACAACCATACATGATGCAAGGTTTTGAGTCTCCCCAACCCAAGACATGGAAAAATAATATGGAAGTCTTTTTCTCTGCAGAACATGGCAAGAGTTAGAATTATAGTATTTGAAGTAAGTCTAAAATGAGAGTCCGTATTATACAAATAATTTTTATGACCATAAAAAGGGGAATTAAATCCTCATTAATCAGACAAAGAGGCTCCCTTTTCCTGAAAAGCCTCAATTTTACTTGCAAGAAAAGAGCATTTAAAGAGCTGTGGCCTGGCCCATCTATCTCACATTTCAGACCCACAATAGTAGACTTCAAGCCTTGCCTTACTGGAAACAGCAACCACAGAGAGTATTGGGTGTGTTCAAATTGCCATATATAGCCTGGGTCATTTATATGTATTTTGTTTCTGCCAATTTCTTTCAAACAGAGCATGGCCAGTTGCATTTTGCCAAAATAACTGAGCACAATGTTTTCTCTGCCTATCACATGATGAGGTAACACAAAAACATTTTTCATTCTTTTTTTGGTGTTTCCTTCTAAGGTAAATGAAGAAAAATAAAGAAATGAAATGGAGAGTGGCTGTGTCCTTTAAGTGAAGAAGCCAAGTAACTTGAGCTCCTGATTTCATACCAGATGCCACAACTAACTTTGCTACTTAAGATTGCCCTTAGCTCCCTGCCCAACAGACATAGAGAAGTGAGGTGTCAAGTCAGAGACATGTGTTCATACTTAGTCTTATTATTTGGTTCACCCGAGACTGGTCTGAAAGACTCCATCCAGGAGTAGAGCCATGAAGACACTAAAAAAAAGTCCCAATATTATGTACTGAATATTGGCATCGCCCTAAAATTCACATGTTGAAAATTTAACTCCCAATGTAATGGTATTAGGTGGTGAGATATTTGAGAAGTGATTTTGTCATGAAGGTGGGCCCCTCATGAATAAAATCAGTGCCTTTGTGAAAGAGACCTCATGAGAGCTGTCCCATCCTTCCTACCACATGAAGACACAGCAAGAAACAGGCTGACTATGAATCAGGACAAGGGCACTCACCAAACACTCTATCTGCTAGCACTTTGATATTGGACTTCTCAACCTCAAGAACGGTGAGAATTTTTTTTTCTTTTTTTGCTTAAACCACTCAATCTATAGCATTTTTATTTTTATTTCTTTTTTTGTTTATTAAATTTATTGGGGTGAGAATGGTTGGTAAAATTATATAGGTTTAAGCGTACATTTCTACAATATGTCATCTATATATTGCATTGAGTGTTCACAACCTAGAGTCAGTTTTCCTTCCATCACTATATATTTGATCCCCTTTTCCCTCTTCTACTAGTCTTACAAGAAAATAAAAAGATTTTTCCTATTTTATAGAGTTACATTTAAAGACTTATATTGAGTGTTTCCATTTTCTGCTCTCTGGTATTAATTTTATTTGGGATAAAAATGGACAATATGCAGTGTGTTGTTGTTGTTTTTTAAGTTTCTGTTTGGGAAAAAAAGTCAACCCTATATAGAGGATCAGTAAAATAAATAATCTCTAGTATGGCCATTCATCTCTGATATGATATACAACTGCATTTTGAGGCTAGAGAGGTTTTCTGATACTCCTTTATTCAGTCCTTGTATGTAGCTGTTATATGAGACTGGTTCTGGCTAGAAGCCTTGCAAAATAAAAGTTATTTTTCAAATAGAGCCTACAGCAGTAGGGAAGCTCAGAAAGGAAGATGAGTTTTTTATGCTTTCCTCTTTCAGTCTCCCAAAAGAAAGCAGCATCTATATCATTGGAGTCACAGCCTTGGGAAAGATGACACGGTGTTTTTCTTACAGTAGCCTGAAGGGAACAAGGCACAAAGTAGAAGACATGAAGAGGTTTTAGAAGGCTATAGGCAGAACAGCAGCAGAGACCACAGGTCCAGTGACAGCTTTCACCTATGTGTGTTGGGGTAAGGGATGAGCAGGACAAACTTTGCCCCTCAAATTCAGAAACTTCCAGAAAATAGTTGGCTATTGTATTGCAGCACTAATTGTTCAGTGCTTGAACTTGGTTCTGTTCTCATTTTATTCTTTTTCATCTTCTTTCCAAAGACTCTGACCCCAGTGAGACAGATTCTCCTTTCTTTTGGGAGGTTGAAAGAGGGGAGCATAGGAAATTTGTCTTCTATTTTGAGCTTTACTACTGCTATGGGCTCTACTTGAAAAAAAAATGATTTTATTGTCCAGGGCTTCTAGCCAGGGCCAGTCTCATATATACAGCTATATACAAGATCTGAATAAAGAATAATCAGAAATCCTCTCTAGCCTCAAAATGCGCTCACATATTGTATCAGAGATAGATGACCATGATAAAGATTATTTTTGCACTGATCCAATACATAAGGTTGTCTTTTTTTTTTCTAAAGAGAAAATTTGAGAAAAAAAAACAACCAAAACTACATACTTACATTTTATGCCAAATAAAATTAACACCAAAGAGCAAGAAAAGGAAGAAGTTAATATCAATTGTTAAACATAACTCTGTAAAAGATGAAAAATCATTTTATTCCCTTATAAGACAAGTAATAATTTAGTCACAAATTAGAACTGGTTCATGTAAAAATATACCTCCCATTTTTATCCCTCATATGGTATATGTGTGCGTGGTGTAGACATACATATGTACATATGCAATGTCTGATAATTAAGTTCAGAAACTTGTTGCAATAATGTTGGTAACCTTCCTTAATATAAGAGGGATTATTCATTATGAATTTGTACCAACTGGACAGTTAACCAATTTTATTAATTGGAAGTGTTGAAAAGGCTGCATGTAAAAGTTAGACAAGATGATGTCATAGAAATGGCAGCATGAGGAGAGCCACTTGAAAACTCCCCTGGAATTTACAACAAATTGAACAGCCATAATTCCACAGAAGACTCCCTATGCAGCATACAGGCAAGAGTAAAAGATGCACAATATAAATCATCTAAAGGTGGGCAAATTGGGCAAGAGGGGGAGGAGAGAAAAGGGAAGTACAGAGACACAGGCCACATGGACTGCAGGACACAAACCTGAGCTCAGAGCTTTGAGATCCCTACATTCTGGAGCTACAACAGTTGTGGGAGAGGGAAGCATTTGGACTGCTAACACTCCCTTTATGGCCCACAGTTCCACCTGAGAGATCAGTATATAACATGACTGAACCCACTGCTCATGGCAAAGACCTCGGAGCAAAGACAGAGGGAAGAAGAGTGAAAACGGCAGCTGAAGCTCTCACTGCCAAGCAGAGGACAGAAAGCATAGGCACAGGGCCCAGCCAACCCCTTCCCATCCTCCCAGAGCTTGCCCCACCCCAACATGCCCACTAGTAGAAGCAGAACGGTAGCAGTGTCATATCAGAAGAACAAAATATTTGCAGTTCTGACAACTGCAGCCTGCAGCCATGGATTTACAACCCAACTAGTTCCAGCTAAGGGGAGGGAGCTTTGGGTGTAGGATTGGCTGTGCTGGTGGTCGCCACCATGGCTCAGAGCCACTTCTCACAACCCACCCCAACCCTGCCCCCAGTTACCTGGGCAGCTCCCTGCTGAGGTAAACAGAGATGCTGAACACACACAGGCCTTGAAACTAGTGCAAGAAGAGCTCCAAAACTTCAGAAGCTCTCCACATCCCCCCATGGAGGGAGTGCCCTGAGACCCAGAAGACCTGTTCACAGAGGAGAAGCCCACCTTCTGGAGAATCCCACCATTGTGTGAGAAGCCAGAACAGTGCAGAGAAAGTTAACACTACCGCGTGAGAGTGAAAAAAAAGGCTGCAGTTGGACAGAAAATAAAACATTCTAACCAAACCTACTGGAAAGCAAAAGAAAGACTATTTCTTAACAACTTGTTGCAGAACCAAATCTTGTAGATGCCTAGGAAGAGAAATTGCAAGGAATTGCGAGGAATAACCAAGGTAACAAGGCAGCTCAGAAAGAACATGAAACGTCTCCAGAAAATGAACCTGAAGACATGGAAATATGTGCCTTAAATGGCAGAGAATTCAAGATTGCAGTTCTGTAAAAATTCAACGAGATGCAGGGAACAAGAGACAGGCAGTTTAATGAACTCAGAAACACAATTAAAGAATAAAATGAATAATATACCAAAGAGACTGAAATTTTGAAAAAAAAGCCAAACAGATTTTCTGGAGATTAAGAACTCAATTTAAAAATACAGAATGAAATAGCCAGTCTAGGTAATACAGCTGACAAGATGGAGGAAAGAATCAGTGACATCAAAGATAAAACTCTGGAAATGACACAAATGGAAGAACAGAGAGGCTTGAGAGCTAAAAGAAGTGGAAAAAAAAAAAAAAACACTCCACAAGAACTTTCTGACTCCATCAGAAAGAACAATATAAGAATAATAGGCATACCAAAAGGAGAAGAAAGTGAGATGGGAACAGAGAATATTCAAATTGTCAACAAGAACTTCCCAAACTTGTGGAAAGAACTAGATCCTCAAATCCAAGAAGTGAAAAGAATACCTAATTACGTCAATCTCAAAAGGCCTTCTCCAAGGCACATTGCATTGAAGTTGTTAAAAATTAATGACAAAGAAAGAATCCTCAAGGCATCCAAGGGGAGAAACACCCAGTAACCTGCAAAGGAAAGCCCATTCACTTATCATCACATTTTTTCAGCAGAAAGTTTACAAGCCAGAAGGAAGTGGAATAAAATATTTAATCTATTGAAAGAGAGAAATTATGAGCCAAGAATAATATATCCAGCAAAGATATCCTTTACATAGGAAAGAGAACAAAGACCTTTGCAGACATACAGAAGTTGAGGCAATTTTCTATTACAAAACCTACATTACAAGAAATAGTGAAGGAGGCTATATGACCTGAAAAAAAAAAAAAGCAAAACAATACAAAACTATGAGTAGTATTACAAGAATACAGAAAAAAGAAGGAAATGGCAACACCAAATAGGACAATACATACTTAAACATTACATACAAGGTAAGGAAGAAAAAAAAACAACACTTAAAAAACAAAGAGGAAAAAAGACAACTTGCCATGACAGAGCAGAAACCAACTCACAGCACAAATAGGGATAATTCAAGAGAACAAAAACATAAAAGGGGAGAGAGTAAAGTTCTGAACTGGCCTAAGGGAATGGAGAAACTAAACATGCTTAAGAAAATGGAATACTCAATACTCAAAACTTTCTTTTACATAAAGATAATGGTAACTGCTCAAAAAAAAATCCACAACTAAAACATATGCATGAAAATGAAAAAAAAAAAACAGAGGAAACACACAATACCACCACACTGAAATAATAACAACAAAAAGGCAAAGGAACAATGCAGACACAGTCCTACCACAAAACCAAAGATAGAATGAGAGGAAATCCTCATATATCAATAATCACCTTAAATATAAATGGACTAAACTCATCAATTAAAAAGGCACAGAGGAGCAGATTGGATCAAAAGACTAAACCCAACCATATGCTGCCTCCAAGAGACACAGTCCAGCTACAAGGACAAATATAGACTAAAAGTGAAAGGGTGGAAATTGACATTCCAAGCAAATGGTATTCAGAGAAAAGAGGGTGTAACCATACTGATAAAAGATGAAACAGACTTCATGATAAACAAGGTAGCAAGAGACAAAAATGGACATTTAATAATGATAAAGGGGACTATACAACAAGAAGACACAACAGTCATCAATATTTATGCCCCCAGTCAGGGAACACTGAGATATACAAAGCAACTGTTAACAGAACTAAAGGGAGAAATTGAATGAAACAAAATTATAGTAGGGGACCCAAATACATCATTGACAGCTATGGATAGATCATTCAAATAGAAAATAAATAATGAAATCGCAGCCCTATTTGACACATTAGATGAAATGGACATAATTGACATTTATGGAGCACTTGATTCTAGAACATCAGACTGCACATTTTTTCCAGTGTGCATAGAAAATTCTCAAGGATAAACCATATTTTGAAACATAAAACTAGCTTCGGTAAATTTAAAAGGATTGAAATCATACCAAGCATATTTTCTGAATACAAGATTTTGAAATTGGATAGCAACTGCAAACAGAAAGCAGAAAAAATCAAATATGTGGAGACTAGACAACATACTTTTAAAGATTGACTTGGTCAAAGAAGAAATAGGAGGAGAGATCAAAAGATACATAGAAACAAATGAGAATGAAAACATATCTTAACAAAATTTTTGGGATCCAGCGAAATCAGTTTTAAGAGGGAAATTTATATCATTACAGGCCTATCTCAAGAAGCAAGAAAATCTCAGATAAACAACCTTAAGTTAAACATTAAAGAACTAGAAAAAGAAGAACAGATGAAACCCAAAGTCAGCAGCAGGAAGGGAATAATAAAAATCAGACCAGAACTAAATGATATAGAGATAAAAAAGACAATAGAAAAAAATAATGTGACAAAGAGTTCTTTGAAATGATTAATAAAATTGACAAACACTTGGCTAGACTCACCAAGCTGAAAATAGAAAAGACAAATAAACAAAATCAGAAATGAAAGAGGGGAAGTTATCACGGATGTCACAAAAATACAAAGGACACTATGAAGGATTATATGCCACCAAAATTAAATAACCTAGAGAAAATGGACAAATTCTTAGAAACATATAGCCTTCCTAGGCTGAATCAGAAAGAACTAGAAAATCTAATTGGACTGATGAACAGTAAGGAAATTGAATAGGTCAATCGAAAACTTCCCAAAAGCAAAAGTCTGGGACCAGATGGCTTCATTCATGAATACTGCCAAACATTTGAACAAGATCTAATACCTGTCCTGCTCAAGATCTGCCAAAAAATTGAAGAAGAGGCAATACATCCTAACACATTTTATGAGGCCAACATTACCCTGACCAAAACCTGGTGTGGATAACACACAAAAAAGAAAATTACAGACCAATATCTCTGATGAATACAGATGCAAAAATCCCCCCAAAATTCCAGTGAATCGAATGCAACAATGCGTTAAAAAGATTATACATCACGATCAAGTGGGGTTCATCCCAGGGGCACAAGGATGGTACAACATATGCAAATCAATCAATGTGGTGTACCATATAATAAGGGACAAAAATTATATGATTATATGAATAGAAGCAGAAAAAGCATTTGACAACATACAACATCAATTTATGCTTAAAACACTTAATAACATAGGTGCTGAAAGAAAATACATCAACATAATAAAGGCCATATATGACAAACCCTCAGCTGATAGCATCATTAACAGTAAAAAACTGAAGCACTTTGTTCTATGTTTAGGAACATGACAGGGCTGTACTCTATCATGTGTGCTTTTCAACATAGTACTGGAAGTCCTAGCCAGAACATCAGGCAAACCAGTGGAATAAAGGGATCCAAATGGATAATGAAGAATTTTAACTGTCACTTTCTGCGGATGACATGATACTATATACAGAAAACCCTAAAACTCCACCAAAGAGATATTAGAAACAATGAACGAATACAGTAAACTTGCCGGCTACAATATCAATGTACAAAAGTCCATTGTACTTCTATATACAAACAATGAAATCTCAGATGAAGAATTTTTAAAAAGTACTTTTCGATTGCAATAAAAAGAATAAAATACGTAGGAATGAATTTAACTAAGGATGTAAAATATTTATACACTGAAAACTATAAGATATTTTTAAATGAAATTGAAGAAGACACAAGATGTGGAAAGATATTCTGTATTCATGGATTAGAAGATTCAACATAGTTAAAATGGCCATATTACCCAAAGTAATATACAGGTTAAATGCAATCCACATCAAAATGAGAATGACATTTTTAAAAGAAATAGAACAAAAAAAATTTCAAATCTGTATGGAACCACAAAAGTCCCCGAATAGCCAAAGCACTCCTAAGAAAAGAGAAAAATGCTGGAGGTATCACACTCCCTGATTTCAGCTTGTACTACACGGTAACAATAATCAAAACAGTATGGTACTGGCAGAAAAACAGACGCACAGACCAATGGAATAGAACCGAGAAGCCAAAAATGAACCCACATAAATATGAACAGAAATTTTTTGGCAAAGAAGCCAAAAACATACGACGGAGAAATAAATCCTATTCAATAAATAGTGCTGGGAGAATTGGGAAGCCACACTCAAAATAATGAATCTAGAGTGCTATCAGTCACCATGTAACAAAATCAATTCAAAATGGATCAAAGACCTAAACATAAGACCTGAAACAATAAAATGCATAGAAGGAAACGTAGGTACTAAACGTATATACCTTGGGTTCAAAGAGCATTTTATGAATTTGATTCCAAAGGCAAGGTAAGTAAAAGCTAAGATAAATGAATGGGACTATATCAAAGTGAAAGCAAAAGAAACCATCAGTGAAATAAAGAGGCACACAACAGAATGGAAGAAGATTTTTTCCAAACAACGCCTCCAATAAGGGGCTATTATCCAAAATATATAAGGAACTCATACGACTCAACAACAACAACAATTAGAAAAAAAAACAATTGAAAAATGGGCAGAGGACCTGAAGAGACATTTCTCAGAAGAGGACATACAAATAGCAAATACACATATGAAAAAAATGCTCAACATCACTAATCATCAGAGAAATGCAAATAAAAACCACAATTAGATATGACCTCACCCCAGTTAGAATGGATATCATCAAAAAGACCAATAGTAACAAGTGTTGGAAAGGCTGTGGAGAAAAAGGAATCCTCATACACTGTTGGTGGGAATGCAGAGTGGTACAGCCACTATGGAATACAGTGTGGAGTTTCCTCAAAACATTACGAATAGAATTACCATATGACCCAGCAATCCCTCTCCTGGTTATCGACCCAAAAAATCTGAAAACATTTATCCATAAATTCACGTGAGTTCAAATGTTCATTGCAGCTTTATTTATTGTGGCCAAGACATGGAAACAACCAAAATGTCCTTCGATACATGAATGGATAAAGAAGTTGTGGTATATATACACAATGGAATACTATTCAGCCGTAAGAAAAGATGAAATAGGAACATTTGTGACAACATGGATGCATCTTGAGATTGCTAAGCAAAATAAGACAGAAAAAGCAGAGAACCATATGATTTCACTGATATGTGGTATATAAACCAAAAACAACAAAACAACAAGACAAACAAATGAGAAACAAAAACTCATAGACACAGACAATAGTTTAGTGTTTACCAGAAGGTAAGGGGGGTGGGGGGAGAGAGATGAGGGTAAGGGGGATCAAATATATGGTGATGGAAGGAGAACTGACTTTGGGTAGTGAACACACAACGTGATGTATGGATGATGTATGACAAAATTGTACGCCTGAAACCTATGTAGCTTTACTAACAATTGTCACCCCAATAAACTTTAATTAAAAAACAAAAACAAAAACATCGTTTTAAATGAAGTATCTTTGTAGTCTTAATGTACTGTTTATTTTAAGAATGTGAGCTGAATTTTATGAAATGCATTTCTGTTTTGTGCGAAACTGATTATATTCTCAATATTTATACCTATTGTTTAAATTACATTAGTGAATTATTTCATTTTAAACCATCTCTCTTTACTTGAATGTCGTAAACTCATTCATGAATCTTGTTTCTTCTAATAAATTACTGGATTTCATTTGTTTCCATTTTACTTAGGATGTTTGCATTTTACTTTCATTTGAATGTTTCCTCCGTTTTTTGTTGTTTTTCTTTTTTTTTGAGCTAAGTTGTTAAAAAATTATTTTATGCTTACTTCTTAATATTAATTGGGAATTTTCAAATGTTTTCCTGTGATATAGATAGATTATTGCACATGAAAAGTGATAATGGAATGATTGAAAGACTGTACCATAAAAACAAAAAGTTAGAAAACTTGAACTTTTTGCCAACAAATTCATGGCTCTTGCATCATGGCAATGCAGCAGCTCAAATGGCACTGTCTGTGAGAGTGTTTTTACCCACCAAACAAATAACTACTTTGGAACACCTTCCTTACTCACTTGTTCTGGCCTGCAATGACTTCTTTCTTTAATTGAAGATTAAGGAAATGTTGAAAGGAAATCATTTTAAGAACTCCATCAAAATGGCGGAGTGAGGTGAGCCTCAGTAAAGCTCCCCTGGAATTTACAACTAATCAAAAAACAATAACTCCACAAAGGACTCCCTGCCCAGCAGATAGGCAAGTTGAAGAGGCCCACTACTGAATTCACCTACAGGTGGGAGAATCACATGAGCGGGGGAGGAGGGAAGGGAGAAGTGTGGAGTCGGAGCCGTGTAAGCGCAGCACACAGACCTAGCTCAGTGCACTGAGTTCGCTGCATCCCGGAACTACTGCAGCTGTGGGAGAGGAAAGAACTCGAACTGCTAGGGCTCTGCTTATGGCCCACAGGGCTGAGGGGGCAGCATATAACACGGCTGAACCCAAGGCTCACAGCAGAGACCTTGGAGAAAAGACTGAGGGAAGAAGGCTGAAAACAGTAGTTTAAGCCCTCACTGTCAAGCAGAGAACGGAAGCCTTAGGCACTGAGACTAGAGGCCCCCTCCATACCTTCCCATAGCTCGCCCCGCCCCCACATGCCAGGTGCTAGAAGCGGAAAAGTAGTAGTGTCAGACAAAAAAAAAATTAATTGCTGTTCTGGGAACTGTGGACCGCAGACAGAGATTCAGAGCCCAACTAGTTCAAGCAAAGGGGAAGGAGATGTGGAAGCAGGACCAGTGTGGTGGTGTTTGCTGCCATTGCTCTGGGCCACCTTTCACAACTCACCCCACCCCGGTCCCACCTATCTTAGCTGATCCCTGCAGCAGAAAACAGAACTGCTGAAACATGGGCTCTGAATCTGCTACAGGAAGAGCTTTGGAACTTCAAAAGCTCTCCCAATACACACACCACACTGCGCTCTGTGACCCAGGAGAACTATTACCAGAGGAAAAGCCCTTCTCCCGGGATATCCCCTCATTGTATGAGAAGGTAGAATAGCGCAGAGAAAACATAGCACTACCGTGTGAGAGAGAGAAAAAAAAAAGGCTACAGTCAGAGAGAAAATAAAACATTCTACCAACAAGTACTGGAAAACAAAAGAAAGACCTCTTCCTATCAACCTGTTGCAGAAGCCACTCCTGTAGATGTCTAGGAAGAGAAATAATAAATCAGTAATTTCCATGAATAATGAAGGCAACAAGACAGCTCAGAAAGAAAAAGAAAAGTCTCCAGAAAAGGAACTTAAAGATATGGAAATATGTGACTTAAATGACAGAGAATTCAAGATTGCAGTTCTGAAAAAACTCAACGAGATGCAACAGAACACAGAAAGGCAGTTTAATGAACTCAGAAACGCAAGAAAAGAACCGGATGAGCATTTTACGAAAGAGATTGGAATTTTAAAAAAGAACCTACAAGAATTTCTGAAGATTAAAAACTCAATAGAAGAAATTAAGAATGAATAACCAGCTTAGGTAGTAGAGTTGAACAGATGGAAGAAAGAATCAGTGACATCGAAGATAGAAACCTGGAAATTACAGACATAAAAGAATAAAGAGACTTGAGAATTAAAAGAAATGAAAGACTCTACAAGAACTTTCTAACTTCATCAGAAAGAGCAATATAAGAATAACGGGCATACCAGAAAATGAAGAAAGAGAGAAAGGAACAGAAAATACATTCAAACAAATTGTTGATGAGAACTTCCCAAACTTGTGGACAGAACTGGATCTTTAAATCCAAGAAGCAAATAGAACACCTAATAACCTCAATCCCAACAGGACTTCTCCAAGGCACATTGTATTGAAGCTGTCTAAAATCAACAACGAAGAAAGAATCCTCAAGGTCGCCAAGGAAAAGAGTATGGTAAACTACAAAGGAAAGCCCATTAGACTATCATCAGATTTTTCAGCAGAAACTCCACAAGCCAGGAGGGAGTGGTACAAAATATTCAAACTATTGAAAGATAAATTATGAGCCAACAGTAATATATCCCGCAAAGATATCTTTTAGATAGGAAGGAGGAATAAAGACCTTTCCAGACATACAGAAGCTGAGGGAATTTTCTAATACACGACCTGCAATACAAGAAATACTAAAGGAGGCTATTCAACCACCATCAAAAAGGACAATTTGTGGCAACATAAAAAGGGGGAGAGTAAAGGCCTGAACCGTAATATGGGAATGGAGAATGTAAGCGTGCTGAAGAAAGTGGAATACTCTAAATATCAAATATTCTTTTAAACAAACTTCAGGGTATCCACTCAAAAAAATCCAGAACTGAAATTTATACCATAATAAAAGAAGAAATAGAGGGAAACATCATAGAATACGACTACACAAAAATAATAGACAGCATCAAATAGGCAAAGAAACAATGGAGACACAGCCTTATCAGACAACTAAAGATAGAATTACGGGAAATCCTCACGTATCAATAATCACCCTAAATGTAAATAGATTGGACTCACAAATAAAAGGCACAGAGTAGCAGAATGGATCAAAATCTAAATCCAACCATCTGCTGTCTCCAAGAGACACATCTCAGCTACAAGGACAAGCATAGACTCAAAGTGAAAGGGTGGAAATTGACACTCCAAGCAAATGGTACACAGAGAAAATCATGTGTAGCCATAATGATATCAGATGAAACAGACTTCAGGGTGCAAAAGATAACAAGAGACAAAGATGGACATTTCATAATGGTAAAGGGAACTATACAACAAGAAGACATAACAGTAATCAAGATTTATACCCCCAATTCTGGAGCACCGAAATATACCAATCAACTACTAACAGAACTAAAGGGATAAATTGACCAAAACACAATTATACTAGCGGACTTAAATACATAATTGACAGCTATGGATAGATCATCCAAACAGAAAATAAAGAACGAAACAGCAGCCCTAAATAACATATTAGATGAAATGGACATAATTGACATATATAGAGCACTTCATCCTAAAACATCAGACGATGCATTTTTTTCTAATGTAAAAGGAACATTCTCAAGGATACACCATATATTGGGACATAAAATCAACCTCAGAAAATTTAAGAAGATTGAAATCATACCAAGCATATTCTCTGCTCAGAAGGCTTTGGAATTGGATATGAATTTAAAAAGAAAGCAGGAAAAAACACAAATATATGGAAATTAAACAACATACATATAAAGAACGACTGGATCAAAGTAGAAGTTAGAGGAGAGATCAAAAGATATTTAGAAACAAATGACAATGAAAATACATCCTACCAAAATTTTTGGAATACAGCAAAAGCAGTTTTAAGAGGGAAATTTATATCATTACAGCCTATGTCAAGAAACAAGAAAAATCCCAAATAAATAACATCATGTTACACCTTAAAGAATTAGAAAAAAGAAGAACAAATGAAACCCAAGGTCACTACAATAAAGGAAATATCAAAAATCAGAGCAGAACTAAATAAAATAGAGAACAAAAAGTAATAGAAAAAATTAATGTGACAATGAACTTGTTTTTTGAAAAGATTAACAAAATTGACAAACCCTTGGCTAGACTCACTAAGACAAAAAGAGAGAAGACACTAATTAACAAAATCAGAAATGAAAAAGGGGAAGTTATCACGGACACCACAGAAATACAAAGTCATGCAACACTACTTTGAAAGATTATATGCCACCAAATTCAATAACCTAGAAGAAATGGCCAAGTTCTTAGAAACATATAGTCTTCCAAGGCTGAATCATGAAGAACTGGAAAATCTCAACAGAATGATCACCAGTAACAAAATTGAATCATTCATCGAAAACCTTCCCAAAAGCAAAAGTCTGGGAACTGATGGCTTCACTCGTGAATTCTACCAAACCGTCAAAGAGGATCTAATACCAATCCTGCTCAAACTCTTCCAAAAAAATTGAAGATGATACAGTACTCTTTAACTCATTTTATGAGGCCAACATTACCCTGATACCAAAACTTGGTAAGGACAACACAAAAAAAGAAAACTACAGACCTATATCTCTGATGAATACAGATGCAAAAATCCTAAAGAAAATTCTAGCAAATCGAATACAACAATGCATTAAAAAGATTATTCATCACGACCAAGTGAGGTTCATCCGCGGGCACAAGGTTGGTTCAACATCCGCAAATTCATCAATGTGATACATCACATAAACAAAAGAAAGGATAAAAATCATGATTACATCAATTGCTGCAGAAAAAGCATTTAACAAGATACAACATCTATTTATGATTAAAAAACTTAATAAAATAGGTATAGAAGGCAAATACCTTAACATAATAAAGGCCATATATGAGAAGCCGTCAGCTAATCTCATGATTAATGGTGAAAAACTGCAGCCCTTTGCTCTACGTTCAGGAACACGACAGGGCTGTCCCCTATCACCTCTGCTTTTCAACATAGTGTTGGAAGTTCTACCCAGAGCAATCAGGCAAAAGAAAGAAATAAAAGGCATCCCAATTGGGAATGAAGAATTTAAATTATCACTTTTTGCAGACGACATAATGCTATATATGGAAAACCCCAAAGACTCCTACAAAAAGCTATTAGAAACAATCACTAATACAGTAAAGTTGCTGGCTACAAAATCAACGTACAATACTCCTTTGCATTCCTATATACTAACAATGAAATCTCAGAAAAAGAAATACAAAAAACAATTCCTTTTGCAATTGCAGCAAAAAGAATAAAATACCTAGGAATAAAGTTAATCAAGGATGTGAATGATTTATATGCTGAAACCTATAAGACATTTTTGAAAGAAATTGAAGAAGACACAAAGAAATGGAAAGACATTCTGTGCTCATGGATTGGAAGAATCAACATAGTGAAAATGTCCATATTATCCAAAGCAATAGACAATTTAATGCTATCAAAATCCCAATGGCATTTTTAAAATAAATAGAACAAAAAATCAACAGATTCGTTTGGAATCACAAAAGACCCCGAATATCCAAAGCAATTTTAAGAAAAAAGAACAGTACTGGAGGTATCGCACTCCCTGACTTTAGTTTGTACTACGGGGCTACAATAATCAAAACACCATGGTATTGCCAGAAAACCAGACACATAGACCAATGCAATAGAATTGATAACCCAGAAATAAAACCACATAATTATGGACAGACAATTTTTGACAAAGAAGCTGAAAACATACAATGGAGGAAATACTGCCTCTTCAATAAATGCTTCTGGAAGAATTGGATAGCCACATGTAAAATAATGAAACTGGACCATTAACTGTCACCATGAACCAAAATTAATTCAAAATGGATCAAAGACTTAAGCAGAAGATCTGACACAATAAACTGCACAGAAGAAAACATAGGTACTAAATTTGTGGTCCCTGTGTTCAAAGAGCATTTTATGAATTTGACTCCAAAGGCAATGGAAGTAAAACCTAAAATTAACTAGTGGGACTATATGAAACTTAAAAGCTTCTGCACAGCAAAAGAAACCATCAACATAATAAAGAGGCAACCGACTGAATGGGAGAAGATTTTTGCAA
Organism: Rhinolophus hipposideros; assembly: GCF_964194185.1. Classification (NCBI taxonomy): domain Eukaryota; kingdom Metazoa; phylum Chordata; class Mammalia; order Chiroptera; family Rhinolophidae; genus Rhinolophus; species Rhinolophus hipposideros. The sequence goes on along the minus strand of NC_138046.1, from coordinate 74,820,874 downwards.
ACAGTGCCTTCGATAAGGGGCTAATATCCAAAATATACAAGGAACTCATGAAACAACCACAAAAAAAGAAACAATACAATTGAAAAATGGGCAGAGGACCTGAAGAGACATTTCTCCAAAGAGGACATACAAATGGCAAATAAACATATGAAAAAATGCTCAACATCATTAATCATCAGAGAAAGGCAAACAAAAACCACAATGAGATATTAACTCACCCCAGTCAGTAATGGCTATCATCAACAAGACAAATAGTAACAAGTGTTGAAGAGGCTGTGGAAAAAGGAACCCTCATACACTGTTGGTGGGAATGCAGATTGGTGCAGCAGTTTGGAAGGCAGTGTGGAGGTTCCTCAAAAAATTAGGAATGGAATTACCATATGACCCAGCAATCCCTTTCCTGGGTATCTATGCAAAAAATCTGAAAATATTTATCCATAAACACACGTGTGCTCCAATGTTCATTGCAACTTTGTTTACAGTGGCCAAGACATGGAAAGAACCAAAATGTCCTTCGATAGATGAATGGATAAAGAAGTTGTGGTACATATACACAATGGAATACTATTCGGCGTTAAGGAAAGATGATATAGGAGCATTTGTGACAACATGGATGGATCTTGAGAGTATAATTCTAAGTGAAATAAGTCAGACAGAAAAAGCAGAGAACCCTATGATTTCACTGATATGTGGTATATAAACCAAAAACAACAAAAGAACAGGACAAACAAATGAGAAACAAAAACTCATAGACACAGACAGTAATTTAGTGGTTACCAGAGGGTAAGGGGTTGGGGGGTGGGTGATGAGGGTAAGGGGGATCAAATATATGGTGATGGAAGGAGAACTGACTCTGGGTGGTGAACACACAATTGGATTTATAGATGATGTAATACAGAATTGTACACCTGAAATCTATGTAAATTTACTAACAATTGTCACCCCAATAAATCTAATTAATTAAAAAAAAAAAGAATATTGAAAATAGGGTGGCCAGTTAGCTCAGTTCGTTAGAGTACATGCTGTTAACAACAAGGTTTCCTGTTCGATTCCCACATGGGATGGTGGGATGTGCCCCGTGCAACTAGATTGAAAATGGCGACTGGACTTCGAGCTGAGCTGTGCACTCCACAACTAGGTTGAAGGACAATGACTTGACTTGGAGCTGATGGGTCCTGGAAAAACACACTGTTACCCAATACATTTTTTTTAAAAAATGGTATTGAAAATAATGTGGCTCACTCACAGAAGTTGTTTTCCCAAGGTGAGGAAGATTCAAAACATGTTTTTGAACATGTTTGAACAGTGACTAAATTATTACACCTCTGTTAACAGCTTCTCAAATAAATTAATTTAGTTGTACAGACAAGTTTTAATTTATATATTTGTATGTGATATTTTGAGTAATGAAGATTCTTCCATGCGAATCATGTATGTTATTCATTTGTGACACAAGGAGTTTATGGTTTCTTCCCTATGGCAAATACCCATATTAGTGCAATTTGTTTCTACAGTTATTTTCTCCTTCTAAGGCTTCCCCAATGTATATTTTTCATAAAGCTGAGAAACGGCTTAAAATAGATCTGGAATATGAAACATGAATTGAGATCATATGCATGAAATAATTTATTTTTTAAAATTGTACAACAATTCTATCTGGCATACACACAATTGAATGATGTCACCGTATATACACAGCTAGGTGAATGCATTACAATTTTCATGAATTACTTTCAACTAATTAAAATATAATTAGTACGTGGTACAGTGCATCACTATGCCAGTTATATGTTACTTTTTAGGGTTTTCAAAATGCATAATAATTAATTCATGAGACAGCATTGTAATATCTGATAACATTGGAGATAAAGATTAAGGCAGTGAATGTGGTTCTTAAGAGAACTGACTCTGGGTGGTGAGCACACAACGTGATATATAGACAATATATTACAGAAATGAGTGCTTGAATCCTATGTAATTTTACTAACCATTGTCACCCCAATAAATTTAATCAAAAATAATAAAAATATTTTTTTGCTAAAGAAAAGCAAATGCTATGGTGAATTCTAAGCAATGTACTTCTCTTTATTATATGCAACTTGACCTTATACTAAATATAAGATTTCCATGTTTCTTTCCCACATTTTTTCTTTTATTATTATTATTTTTTTAGGACTACAAAACAATGTAGAGATTAAACATATATGTACCTCACAAAGTGATAACCCGTATAAGCCTGTACCCATCTGACACTGTACATAGTTATTACACAATTATTGACATATTCCTTATGCTGTCCTTTATATCCTGTAACTATTTCTAAATTATGGTTGATATTTAATATATTTTACACTAGTTTCAGGTGTACAGAGTAGTGAGTAGACTTTACATAATTTATAAAGTGATTCCCCCCAATAAGTCTAGTACCTATCAGACACTGTACATAGTTTTTACATTATTGACCATATTCTCCATACTGTACTGTACATTACCATGACTATTTTATAATTACCAATTTGTATTTCTTAATCCCTTCACCTTTCTCACCCAGCCCCCTAGCCCCTCTCCCATCTAGTAACCATCTGCAATTATGAGTCTTTCTTTTTTTTTTGGTTCATTCTGTTCTTTAGATTCCACATATAAGTGAGATTATATGGTATTTCTTTCTTAATCTGACTTATTTCATTTAATGTAATACCCTCTGGGCACATCCATGTTGTTGCAAATGGTAAGATTTCATTCCATTTTATGGCAGAGTAATACTCCATTGTATATACGTAAAACAATTTCTTTATCCGATCATCTATTCATGGGTATTTTTATTGTTTCCATATCTTGACTACTGTAAATAACACTGAAGTAAACATAGGAGTGCATATATCATTTTGAATTAGTGTTTTGGATTTCCTTGAATAAATAATTAAGAGTGGAATTGCTGAGCCATAAGGTAGTTCTGTTTTTAATTTTTTGAGGTACTTGCATATTGTTTTCCAGAGTCGCTACACCAGTTTGACTCCCACAGAGTGCACAAAGGTTCCCTTTTCTCCTCATCCTCACCAACACTTGTTGTTTGCTGATTTATTGATGAAGGACATTGTAACAGGTGTGAGGTGATATCTCATTGTGGGTTTTGTTTGCATTTCTCTGATGATTAGTGACATTGAGCATCTTTCATATGTCTATTGACCATCTGTATATCCTTTTGGAGAAATGTCTATTCAGGTCATCTGCCCATTTTTTAATTGGATTGTTTGGTTTTTTGGTGTTCCATTGTATGAGTATTTTTTTACATAAAATTTGAATACTAAATGCTCATCAGACGTATCACTGTCAAATATCTTCTCACATTCAGTAGGATATATTTTCATTTTGTTGATAGTTAACTTTGCTGTGGAAAATATTTTAGTTTGATGTAGTCTCATTTGTTTATTTTTTCTTTTGTTTCCCTTGCCCAAGGAGATACATAAGTAAAATATTACTAAGGGTAATGTCTGAGAGTTTACTTCCTATATTTACTTCTAGGAGTTTTATGGTTTAGAATCTTACATTTAAGTCTTTAATTAATTTTAAGTTAATTTTTGTATATCACATAAGAAGGTGGTCCAGTTTGATTTTTTGCATGTATCTGTCCAGTTTTCTCAACACCATTTATTAAATAGACTGCTTTTACCCCAATGTATATTCTTGCTTCCTTTGTCATAGATTAAATGATCATATAGGGATGGATTTATATCTGGCCTCTCTATTCTGTTTCATTGACATGTGTGTCTATTTTTATGCCAGTATCATGCTGTTTTGATTACTATGGCCTGGTAGTACAGTTTGATATTAGTTAGCATGATACCTCCAGCTATGTTCTTCATTCTCTGGTCTTTTATGGTTCCATATAAATTTTAGAATTATTTGTTTCAGTTCTGTGAAAAAGGCCATTACTATTTTGATAGGGATTGCAATGAATTTATAGATTGCTTTGGGTACTATGGACATTTTAACTATATTAATTATTCCTATTCATGAGCATGGTATACGTTTCCATTTGTTTGTATCTTCTTTCATTTCTCTCTTCAATGTTGCGTAATTTTATGGGCACAAGTCTTTTACTTCCTTGGTTAAATATATTCCTAGGTATTTTAATTTTTTGATGCAGCTGTTTATGGTATTTTTTTCTTAATTTAACTTTCTAATAGTTGTTTTTTGTTGTATAAAAATGCAACCAATATCAGAATATTAATTTTGTACCTTGCTACTTTATTAAATTCATTTATCAATTCTAACAGGTTTTTGGTGGAATCTTTGGTGTCCTCTATATATAGTATCATGCCATCTACAAATAATGACAGTTTTACAATTCTTCTTCATTTGCCATTTGAATACTTTTTGTTTTGTTTTTTGTCTGACTGCTGTAGTTAGGACTTCCAGTACTATGTTGAATAAAAGTGATGAAAGTGACCTTCCCTGTTTTGTTCCTGATCTTAAGGAGAATGATTTTAGCTTCTCCCCATTGAGTAGGATATTAACTGTGGATTTGTCGTATATGGCCTTTATTAATAGAGAGCTATGTTCCTTCTATTCCTACTTTGCTGAGAGTTTTTATCATAAATCAATGCTGGAATTTGTAAAATGACTTTTCTCCATCTATTGATATGACCATGACTTTTATCTTTCATTTTGTTTATGTGGTGTATAACATTAATTGACTTGCATATACTGAATTGAACTTGCATACAAGGAATGAATTCCACTTGTTCGTGGTGTATGATCTTTTCAATATATTGTTGAATTCGGTTTGCTACTATTTTGTTGAGGATTTTTGTATCTATGCTCATCAGGGATATTTATATATATATATATATGTTTTTTGTGGGTGTTTTTTTTCGCTAATGTCTCTGTCTCATTTTGGAATCAAGCTAATCTTGTGCTCATAGAATAAAGTTGGGATCATTCCCTAGTTTTGAATTTTTTAGAGTAGTTTAAGATGAATACATGTTAATTATTTTTTGAATGTTTGGTAAAATTCACCTTTGAAGCCATCTGGTTCAGGACTTTTATTTGTTGGGAGCTTGTAGATTACTGATTCCATTTCATTAGTGATAATCAGTCTGTTCAGATTTCTTGTTTCTTTTTTATTCATCATCGAAAGGTTGTATTTACTGTTTTCCAGATTGTCTAAATTGTTGGTGTATAGCAGCTTGTAGTATTTTCTTAATGTTTTTTCTATTTCTGTGGTGTCCATTGTCCTTTCTCTTCTTTCATTTGTGATTTTATTTGTTCTGGTGCTCTCTTTGTTTTTTTCTTGATGAATCTGATTAAAGCTCTGTCACTATTGTTTATCTTTTCGAAATACCAGCTCTTGGTTTCATCAATCCTCTATACTGTTTGTTTGTTTGTTTTACCTCTACATCATTTATTTCTATGTTGATCTTTATTATTTATTTCCTTCTACTCACTTAAGGCTTTCTTTGCTATTCTTTTCCTAGTTCACTTAGGGGTAAAGTTAGACTGTTTAATTGAGATTTTCTTTTTGTAGGCCTCCATTGCTGTGAATTTCCATCTTAGGACTGCTTTCACTATTTGTGTCCCATAGGTTTTTGGTCATTATATTTTCATTTTTGTTTGTTTCAAGGTGTCTTTCGATTTCTTCCTTGATCTCATTGTTGACCCATTCATTATTTGGTAGCATGTTATTTAGCCTCCATATGTTTGTGTGTTTTTCAGATTTTTTTCTTGTAATTGGTTTTTAGTTTCATACAAGAGTGGTCAAAGAAGATGCTTGATATGATTCCAATGATCTTAAGTTTGCTGAGATGTGTTTTGTGACCTAATATGGTGTCTATCTTAGAAAATGTTTCATGGTCACTTGAAAAAAAATGTATATTCTGCTGCTTTGGGATGAAATGTTCTAAAAATATCAATTAAATACATTTTGTTTAGTGTGTCCCTTAAGGGTGCTATTTCAGTGTTGATTTTCTATCTGAGAGATCACTCCAATGGTGTCAGTGAGGTGTTAAAGTCCCCTACTATGAGTGTGTTATCCTTAATCTCTGCCTTGAGGTTGGTCAATTTTGTAAAAAAAAAAAAAATACTAAGGTTGCTCTATGTTGGCTGCATAAATGTTTACTAAAGTTATGTTCTCTTGTTAAATTAATCTCTTTATTATTATGTAATGTTTTTCTTAGTCTCTTATTATAGTTTTCATTTAAAAGTTTATTTGTCTGATATACGTATTACTACCCTAGGTTATTTTTAATATCCATTTTGATGAAATATCTTTTTCCATCATTTTAATTTCAGTCTATGTGTATCTTTTGATCTGAAGTGGGCCTCTTTAAGACAGCATCTGTATTTGTCTTGTTTTCTTATACATTCAGCTACCCTATATCTTCTGATTAAAGTGTTCATTCAATTTACTTTTGAAATACAACACAAAAAAATAAGAAACAGAAGGAAAAATCATAGAATACCACCACACTGAAATAATAGACAGCAACAAAAAGGCAAAGTAACAATGGAGACAAAGTAGTACCAGAAAACCAAAGATAGAATGATAAGAAATAATCATATATCAATAATCACCCTAAATGTAAATGGACTGAACTCACCAAGGCACAGTGTAGCAGATTGGATCAAAAAATTTAAACCCAACCATATGCTGCCTCCAAAATACATATCTCAGGTACAAGGACAAATATAGACTCAAAGCGAAAGGGTGGAAATTGGCATTCCAAGCAAATGGTATTCAGAAAAAAACAGGTGAAGCCACACTGCTAACAGACAAAACAGACTGAAGTATAAAACAGGTAACAAGAGACAAAGATGGACATTGCATAATTATTAAGGGAACTATACAACAAGAAGGCATAACAGTAATCAAGATCTATGGCCCCAACTAGGGATCACCAAAATATACAAAACAACTACTAATCGAACTAAAGAGAGACATTGACCAAAACACAATTATAGTAGGGTACCTAAATACATCATTGACAGCTATTGGTAAATCATCCAAACAGAAAATAAATAAAGATATATCCGTCCTAAATGACACATTTGATGAAATGGACATTATTGACATTTATAGAGAATATCATCTTAGAACATCAGACTATACATTCTTTTCTAGTTTACATGGAACACACTCAAGGATAAACTATATGTTGGGACATAAAACTAGCCTCAGCAAATTTAAGAAGATTGAAATCATCCCAAGAATATTCTCTGGTTACAAGGCTTTAAAATGGGATATCACCTGTAAAAAGAAAGCAAGGAAAAAAACATATACATGCAGATTAAAAACATACATTTAGAGACGAAAAAAAATGGCGGCGTGAGGTGAGGCTCTGTAACGCTCCCCTGGAATTTACAACGAATCGGACAACAATAACTCCACAAAGGACTCCTTGCACAGCAGACAGGCAAGACGAAGAGGCCTACTACTGAATTCACCTCCAGGTGGGTGAATTGCGCGAGCAGAGGAGGAGGGAGAGGAGAAGTGCGGAGACGGAGCTGCGCGGGCGCAGGACACAGACCTAGCTCAGTGCTCGGAGCCCGCTGCGCCCAGATCTTCCGCAACTGCGGGAGAGGGAAGGACTCGGACTGCTAGGGCTCCGCTTACGGCCCACAGGGCTGAGGGGGCAGCATACAAAACCGCTGAACCCAACGCTCGCTCACGGCAGACCTCGGAGCAAAGACTGAGGGAAGAGGGCTGAAATCGGTGGTTTAAGCCCTCACTGCCGAGCGGAGAACGGAAGCCTTAGGCACGGAGACTAGCCGCCCCCTCCCTACCCTCCCAGAGCTCGCCCCGCCCCCACCTGCCCGGTGCTAGAAGCGATAAAGTAGCAGTGTCGGATCAAAGGACAGAATATTTGCTGCTCTGAGAACTGTGGACCGCAGACACAGATTCGCAGCTCAACTAGTTCCGGCAAAGGGGAGGGAGCTGTGGAAGCAGGACTGGCTGGGGTGGTGGTCGCAGCCATTGCTCTGGGCCACCTCTCACAACTCACCCCGCCCCTGGCCCCACCTATCTGGGCGGATCCCTGCAGGAATAAACAGAACTGCTGAAACAAACGGGCTCTGAATCTGGTGCAGAAAGAGCTTTGGAACTCCAAAAGCTCTTCGCATACCTATCAACCTGTTGCAGAAGACACTCCTCTAGATGTCTAGGAAGAGAAATAGTAAATCAGTGATTGCCATGAATAACCAAGGCAACAAGATAGCTCAGAAAGAAAGTGAAAAGTCTCCAGAAAAGGAACTTAGAGATATGGACCTTTGTGATTTAAATGACAGAGAATTCAAGATCGCAATTCTGAAAAAAAAGAACGAGATGCAAGAAAACACAGAAAGGCAGTTTAATGAACTCAGAAACACAATCAAAGAACACCATGAGCATTTTACAAAAGAGATTGAAATCTTGAAAAAGAACCAAATAGAATTTCTGGAGATTAAGAACTCAATTGAAGAAATTAACAATAAAATATCCAGCTTAGGTAGTAGAGTTGACCAGATGGAGGAAAGAATCAGTGACATCGAAGATAGGAACCTGGAATTTACACAGAGGGAAGAAGAAAGAGACTTGAGACTTAAAAGAAATGAAAGAACTCTACAAGAACTTTCTGACTCCATCAGAAAGAGCAATATAAGAATAATGGGTATACCAGAAGGAGAAGAAAGAGGGAAGGGAACAGAGAATATATTCAAACAAATTGTCAATGAGAACTTCCCAAACTTGTGGACAGAACTGGATCCTCGAATCCAAGAAGCAAATAGAACACCTAATTACCTCAATCCCAACAAGCCTTCACCAAGGCACATTGTATTGAAGCTGTCTAAAATCAATGATAAAGAAAGAATCCTCAAGGCAGCCAGGGAAAAGAAGACGGTAACTTACAAAGGAAAGCCCATTAGATTATCATCAGATTTTTCAGCAGAAACTCTACAAGCTAGGAGGGAATGGAACCAAATATTCAAACTATTGAAAGAGAGAAATCATGAGCCAAGAATAATATATCCAGCAAAGATCTCCTTTAGATATGAAGGAGGAATAAAGACCTTTCCAGACATCCAGAAGCTGAGGGAATTTTCTAATACACGACCTGCACTACAAGAAATACTAAAGGAGGCTATTAGACCACCATCAACAGGGACAACTTGTGGCAACCGAAACATAAAAAGGGGGAGCGTAAAGGCCTGAACTGGAATTTGGGAATAGAGAAAGTAAGCGTACTGAAGAAACTGGAATACTCTAAATATCAAACTTTCTTTTGTATAAACTCAAGGGTAACCACTCAAAAAACATCCAAATCTGAAATATATACTGTAATAAAAGAAGAAACAGAGGGAAACATCATAGAATACTACCACACAGAAATAACAGACAACAACAAAAAGGCAAAGAAACAATGGAGACACAGCCTTACCAGAAAACTAAAGACAGAATGACAGGAAATCCTCACATATCAATAATCACCCTGAATGTAAATGGACTGAACTCACCAATAAAGAGACACAGAGTAGCAGACTGGATCAAAAAACTAAACCCAACCATATGCTGCCTACAAGAGACACATCTCAGCTACAAGGACAAGCATAGACTCAAAGTGAAAGGGTGGAAATTGACACTTCAAGCAAATGGTACCCAGAAAAAATCAGGTGTAGCCATAATGATTTCCGATGAAACAGACTTCAGGGTGAAAAAGATAACAAGAGACAAAGATGGACATTTCATAATGGTAAAGGGGACTATACAACAAGAAGACATAACAGTCATCAATATTTATGCCCCCAATCAGGGAGCACCGAAATATACCAAGCAACTACTAACAGAACTAAAGGGAGAAATTGACCAAAACACAATTATACTAGGGGACTTAAATACATCATTGACAGCTATGGATAGATCATCCAAACAGAAGATAAATAACGAAATCGCAGCCCTAAATGACACATTAGAGGAATTGGACATAATTGACATATACAGCGCACTTCATCCTAAAACATCAGACTAAACATTCTTTTCTACTGTACATGGAACATTCTCAAGGATAGACCATATATTGGGACACAAAATCAGCCTCAGCAAATTTAAGAAGATTGAAATCATACCAAGCATATTCTCTGATCACAAAGCTTTGAAATTGGATATCCACTGCAAAAAGAAAGCAGGAAAAAACACAAATACATGGAGATTAAACAACATACTTTTAAAGAACGACTGGGTCAAAGAAGAAATTAGAGGAGAGCTCAAAAGATACATAGAAACAAATGACAATGAAAATACATCCTACCAAAATTTTTGGGATGCCGCGAAAGCAGTTTTAAGAGGGAAATTTATATCATTACAGGCCCATCTCAAGAAACAAGAAAAATCCCAAATAAATAACCTCATGTTACACCTTAAAAAACTAGAAAAAGAAGAACAAGCGAAACCCAAGGTCAGCAGAAGAAAGGAAATAACAAAAATCAGAGCAGAACTAAATGAAATAGAGAACAAAAAGACAATAGAAAAAATTAATGTGACAAAAAGCTGGTTCTTTGAAAAGATTAACAAAATCGACAAACCCTTTGCTAGACTCACTAAGATAAAAAGAGAGAAGACACTAATTAACAAAATCAGAAATGAAAAAGGGGAAGTTATCACGGACACCACAGAAATACAAAGGATTATCCAAGAATACTATGAAGGACTATATGCCACCAAATTTAATAACTTAGAAGAAATGGACAAGTTCTTAGAAACATATAGCCTTCCAAGGCTGAATCATGAAGAACTGGAAAATCTTAACAGGCCGATCACCAGTAAGGAAATTGAATCAGTCATCAAAAACCTTCCCAAAATCAAAAGTCCTGGACCAGATGGCTTCACCAGTGAATTCTACCAAACCTTCAAAGAGGATCTAATACCAATCCTGCTCAAACTCTTCCAAAAAATTGAAGAAGAGTCAGTACTCCCTAACTCATTTTATGAGGCCAACATTACCCTGATACCAAAACCTGGTAAGGACAACACAAAAAAAGAAAACTACAGACCTATATCTCTGATGAATACAGATGCTAAAATCCTAAACAAAATTCTAGCAAATCGAATACAACAATGCATTAAAAAGATTATTCATCACGACCAAGTGGGGTTCATCCCCGGGGCACAAGGATGGTTCAACATTCGCAAATCCATCAATGTGATACATCACATAAACAAAATAAAGGACAAAAATCATATGATTCTATCAATTGATGCAGAAAAAGCATTTGATAAGATACAACATCCATTTATGATTAAAACACTTACTAAAATTGGTATAGAAGGAAAATACCTCAACATAATAAAGGCCATATACGACAAGCCCTCAGCTAACCTCATAATTAATGGTGAAAAGCTGAAGCCCTTTGCTCTACGTTCAGGAACACGACAAGGTTGTCCCCTATCACCTCTGCTTTTCAACATAGTGTTGGAAGTCCTCGCCAGAGCTATCAGGCAAGAGAAAGAAATAAAAGGCATCCAAATTGGGAATGAAGAAGTTAAATTGTCACTCTTTGCAGATGACATGATGCTATACATAGAAAACCCTAAAGCCTCCATCAAAAAGCTATTAGAAACAATCAATGAATATAGTAAAGTTGCTGGCTACAAAATCAACGTACAAAAGTCCATTGCTTTCCTATATACCAACAATGAAATCTCAGAAAAAGAGATAGAAAAAACAATTCCTTTTGCAATTGCAGGAAAAAGAATAAAATACCTAGGAATAAACTTAACCAAGAATGTGAAGGATTTATATGCTGAAAACTGTAAGACATTTTTGAAAGAAATTGAAGAAGACACAAAGAAATGGAAAGACATTCCGTGCTCATGGATTGGAAGAATCAACATAGTTAAAATGGCCATATTACCCAAAGCCATATACAGATTTAATGCAATCCCCATTAAAATCCCAATGGCATTTTTTAAAGAAATAGAACAAAAAATCATCAGATTTGTGTGGAACAACAAAAGACCCCGAATAGCCAAAGCAATATTAAAAACAAAGAACAATACTGGAGGTATCACACTCCCTGATTTTTGCTTGTACTACAGGGCTACAATAATCAAAACAGCTTGGTATTGGCGGAAAAACAGACACATAGACCAATGGAATAGAATTGAGAACCCAGAAATAAAACCACATAAATATGGACAGATAATTTTTGACAAAGAAGCTAAAAACATACAATGGAGGAAAGACAGCCTCTTCAATAAATGGTGCTGGCAGAATTGGATAGCTACGTGCAAAAGAATGAAACTGGACTGCTATCTGTCACCATGTACCAAAATTAATTTAAAATGGATCAAAGACTTAAGCATAAGACCTGACACAATAAACTGCATTGAAGAAAACATAGGTACTAAACTTATGGACCTTGGGTTCAAAGAGCATTTTATGAATTTGACTCCAAAGGCAATGGAAGTAAAAACTAAAATAAACAAATGGGATTATATGAAAGTGAAAAGCTTCTGCACAGCAAAAGAAACTATTGACAAAATAATGAGGCAACCAACTGAATGGGAGAAGATTTTCGCAAACAGTTCCTCTGATAAGGGGCTAATATCCAAAATATACAAGGAACTCATGAAACTCAACAACAAAAAAACAAACAACCCAATTGAAAAATGGACAGAGGACCTGAAGAGACATTTCTCCAAAGAGGATATACAAATGGCAAATAGACATATGAAAAAGTGCTCAACATCGCTAATCATCAGAGAAATGCAAATGAAAACCACAATGAGATATCACCTCACCCCAGTCAGAATGGCTTTCATCAACAAAACAAATAGTAACAAGTGTTGGAGAGGCTGTGGAGAAAAAGGAACTCTCATACACTGTTGGTGGGAATGCAGACTGGTGCAGCCGCTATGGAAGGCAGTGTGGAGGTTCCTCAAGAAATTAGGAATAGAATTACCATATGACCCAGCAATCGCTCTCCTGGGTATCTACCCCAAAAATATAAAAGCATTCCTCTATAGAGACACGTGTACGCCAATGTTCATTGCAGCTTTGTTTACGGTGGCCAAGACATGGAAACAACCAAAATGTCCTTCGATTGATGAATGGATAAAGAAGATGTGGTACATATACACAATGGAATACTATTCGGCGTTAAGGAAAGATGATATAGGAACATTTGTGACAACATGGATGGATCTCGAGAGAATAATGCTAAGTGAAACAAGTCAGACAGAAAAAGCAGAGAACCCTATGATTTCACTGATATGTGGTATATAAACCAAAAAGAACAAGACAAACAAATGAGAAACAAAAACTCATAGACACAGACAATAATTTAGTGGTTACCAGAGGGTAAGGGGGTGGGGGGTGGGTGATGAGGGTAAAGGGGATCAAATATATGGTGATGGAAGGAGAACTGACTCTGAGTGGTGAACACACAATGGGATTTATAGACGATGTAATACAGAATTGTACACCTGAAATCTATGTAAATTTACTAACAATTGTCACCCCAATAAAATTAATTAAAAAAAAATAAAAAATAAAATAAAAACATACATTTAAAGAAAGACTGGGTCAAAGGAAAAATAAGAGGAGAGATCAAAAGATACATATAAACAAGTAAGAATGAAAATACATCCTACCAAAATATTGGGATGCAGTGAAAGCAGTTTTAGGAGGTAAATTTATATCATTACAGGCCTATCTCAAGAAACAAGAAGAATCCCAGATAAACAATGTCATATTATACTTGAAAGAACAATAAAAAGAAGAGCAAATGAAATCCAATGTCAGCAGAAGGAAGGAAATAAAAAAAAAAATCAGAGCAGAAATAATTGAAATAGAGAACAAAAAGTCAATAGAAAACATCAACACAACAAAGAGCTGTTTTTTTTTTAAGATTAATGAAACCAACAAACACATGGCTAGACTCACTAAGATTAAAACAGAATGACACAAATAAAGAAAATCATAAGTGAAAGAAGGGAAGTTACCACAGATGCCACAGAAATACTAACGATTATCCAAGAATACTATGAAGGACTATATGTCACCAAATTCAATAACCTAGAAGAAATGGGCATGTTCTTACAAATGTATAGCCTTCCTAGGCTGAATCTCGAAGAACTAGAAAATCTAAATAAATTAATGAACAGCAAGGAAATTGAACCAGTCATCTGAAACCTTTCCAAAAGCAAAAGTCCAGGTCTGGCTGGCTTCACTAGTGAATTCTACCAAACATTCAAAGAGGATCTAATGCCCTACTCAAACTCTGCCAAAAACTGAAGTGGGGACAATGTTCCCTAACTCATTTTATGTGGCCAACATAAAACTGTTACCAAAACCTGGTAAGGATAACACAAAAAAATAAAATTACACACAAATATTTCTGAGGACTACAAATGCAAAAATCGTACACAAAATTCTAGCAAACTGAAGGCAAAAACACATTGAAAAGATTATACATCACGACCAATTAGGGTTCATTCCAAGGGCACAAGAATCGTTCAATACATGCAAATCGATCCATGTGATATACCACTTAAACAAAATAAGGGACAAAAATCATATGATTATATCAATAGATTCAGAAAAATCGTTTGACAAGATACAACATCCTTTTACGATTGAAATACTTAATAAATGGGTACAGAAGGAAAATACTTTAACATAATAAAAGCCATATATGAACACTCAGATAATATCATAATTAATGGTGAAAAACTGAAGGCCTTTGCTCTACGTTCAGGACCACAACATGGCTGTCCCAATTACTTCTACTTTTAAACATAGTATTGGAAGTCCTAGCCAGAGCAATCAGACAAGAGAAAGGAATAAAAGGCTTCCAAATTCCAAATGAAGAAAGTAAATCGTCACTTTTGACAATGATGCTATATATAGAAAACCGTAAATTCTCCACCAAAAAGCTATTAGAAACAATAAACGATAAATGAATACAATATAATTGTCGGCTAGAAAAATCACTGTAGAAAAATCCATTATATTTCTACATACTAACAACGAAATCTCAGAAAAAAATTTAAAAAACAATTCCTTCCACAATTGCACAAAAAGAATAAAATACCTAAGAATAAACTTACTGAAAAGTGTGTAAGACAGATACACTAAAAACAACAAGACATTTTAAAAAGAAATAGAAGAGGATACAAAGAAAGGGAAAGACAATCCATGTTCATGGAATGGAAGAATAAACATAGTCAAAATGGCCAAATTACCCAAAGCCTAGGACCCAGAATCCTAGGCATTCATGCTAAAGGGCATGTACACAGATTTGCTTGCTGATGGACTCCACTACTCTGAGTTCCAGTGCTGGGGGAGCAGCTTGAAAGATGCCAGGACCATACAGGGAGGAACTGAAGTGTCTGGTACAAGGCAAGTGCTGGAGGGACAGCTTTCTCCCAAAGCGAAGTGGTGGCAGAAGCCATTGTTCATTTGCTGAACCTTCATACCACCCAGCATACAGATACAGTGAGGTGCCATATCTGAGTCTCCATCAATTTGCTTAACACCATTCACCTATCCCTGGCAACTTCCTGAGAACCTGCCCCACCCAACTTGTGGGCCCACCCAAGCTATTTCCACTGCCTTTTCCAAACAAAAGGCATGCCTTGGCTCATGCTGTGGACTTTTCTACATCTATCAAATATCAAAGGTTTACAAACTACAAACAAGCAACATCTGGCCTCTGTGTCCCCATACATTTTGCTAAATAGCCCCAAGCCCAGCACTGGCCTCAGTTGCTCAGTTGGCCTCAGTTCACAGCTTAGCCTCTTCCAGACATCTTCAAGTCCAATGCAAGTGTCAACCATCTGCAGAACACTTTGTAGCTCATACCAAGTGTCCCTCAGCAGGGCACAGGTAGAGAATGAATTTGACCTGCAAAGAGTCTCTCCCAAGAAGCTCCAAAACCAACACACCCTTCGGTCAGCTTCAGACCACACCAAAGCACCACCTAAATACCTCCACAAATGACACACCCAAAAGGCAGACAGGGCAGGCACAAAGCCCTGCTAATTCTGCTCCATAAGTTCAGCTCCTGCACCAGAGCTCCTCCATTGTAGTCAGGGACAGTCCTCACAACCAATCAACGTGAGGCTCAATTGCACCCACTAATGTGCAAACAGCATTCAAGGCTCAAAACAACAGAAGGGAACATATAGCACACATAAAGAACACACCTATAGTACTCAGCTCAGGTGACCCAGGAGACTGCAGAACTGAGCTCCACAGGACACCTACTATATTAGGTCACTCTACTAAGATTGGGAGACATAGTAGCATTACCTAATACATAGAAACAAACACAGGGAGGCAACGGAAATGGGGAGAAGTTCCAAAGCTCTTACTGCACCAGATTCAGAGCCCGTGTGTTTCAGCAGCTCTGCTTACTCCTTCAGGGATCCACCCGGATAGGTGGGGACAAGGGTGGGGTGGTTTGTGAGAGGTGGCCCAGAGCAATGGGGGTGACAACCACCATAGCCAGTCCTCCATCCACAGCTCCCTCCCCTTTGCCTGAACTAGTTGTGCTGCGAATCTGTGTCTGCGGACCACAGTTCTCAGAACTGCAAATATTCTGTTCTTTTGATCTGACACTGTCACTGTTCTGCTTCTAGCACTGGGCAGGTGGGAATATTAGCCAAAAACAACAAAAGAACAAGACAAACAAGTGAGAATCAAAAACTCATAGACACAGACAATAGTTTAGTGGTTACCAGAGGGTAATGAGGGAGGAGGTTGGTAGATGAGGGTAAAGGGGATCAAATATATGGTGATGGAAGAAGAACTGACTCTGTGTGATGACCACACAATGGTATTTATAGATGATGTAATACAGAATTGTACACCTGAAATCTATGTAACTTTACTAACAATTGTTACCCCAATAAACTTTAATTAAAAAATAATAGGGAGAAAAATAAACATATTCCAAATGAAAGAACAGAACAATGCTCTTGAAAAGAACTAAACAAAATGGAGACATCCATCTATCAAATGCAGAGTTCAAAACACTGGTTATAAGGATGTTCAGTGATCTCAGTGAGAACTTCAACAAAGAGATAGGAAACATAAAAATGGAGATAGAAAACATTAAAAAGAACCATTCAAAATTGCAGAATACAATAACTAAAATAAAGAATACATTAGAGGGAATCAACAGTAGATTAGAGGAAGCAGAGGATCAAATCAGCAATTTGGTAGATAATGTAGCAGAGAACACCCAATCAGAGCAGAAGAAAAAAAAATCCACAAAATTAGGATAGTTTAAGGGGCCCCTGGGACAACATCAAGCATGCCAAAATTCACATAACAGGGTACCAGAAGGAAAAGAGAGAGAGCAAGAGAATGAAAACTTATTTGAAGAAGGAAAGACAAAAAACTTACTTAGCCTGGTGTAGGAAATAGACACACAAATCCAGGAAGTGCAGAGTCACCAACAAGTTGAGCACAAAGCAGCCCACACCAGACACGTCATAATTAAAATTCCAAAGTTTAAATACAAACAGAGAATAATAAAAGTAGGAAGAGAAGAATAGTTACCTACCAGGGAGCTCCCATAAGACTATTAGTTGATTTATCAACAGAAACTTTGCAGGCCAGAGACAGGAGCACAAAATATTCAAACGGTGAAAAGCAAAGACCTACAACCAAGATTCCTCTACCCAACAAAACTATCATTTAGAATCAAAGACCAGATAAATAGCTTCTCAGACAAGAAAAATATAAAGTGTTCATGACCACCAAACCAATATTATAAGAAATGTTAGATAAATTTCTTTTAAAAAGAAGAGAAAAAAAAGATCAAAAATATGAGTAATAAAATGGCAATAACTATATATCTATCAACAATTACTTGAAATGTAAATGGATTAAATATTCCTATCAAAAGTCAGACGATGTCTGAATGAATAAGAAAACAAGACCCCTATGTATGCTGCCTACAAGAGACTCACTGCAGATCAAGAGACACACACAGACTAAAAGTAAAAGTATGGAAAAAGATATTTCATGAAGATGGAAACAAACAAACAAAAAAGCTGTGGTAGCAATATTTTTACTAGTCTACATTATTTAAAGTCTACAAAATAGACTTTAAAACAAAGTCTATAACAAAATACAATGGAAGACTCAGTAATGCTACTTCTGGGTATTTATCCAAAGAACTCAAAACTCTACTTTGGAGGGACATGTGCGTCTTCCATACATTCACTGCAGCATTATTTATGATAGCCAAAATATGGTGGCAATCTGCACATTCATCAATGGATGAATGGATAAAGAAGAGGTAGTACATATATGCAATGGAATATTACTCAGCAATAATAAAGAATTAAATCTTACCATCAGCAACAACGTGGTTGTTACCTAGAGGGTATTATGCTGAGTGGAGTAAGTTAGACAGAGACAGACAAATACCATATGATTTAACTTATATGTGGAACCTAAAGAAAAACTAAATAAGCAAACAAAACAGAAGCAGTCTGATAGATACAGAGAACATTTTGATGTTTGCCAGATGGGAGGGGAGCTGCGGGGATGAGTGAAAAATAGGAGGGATTAAAAAATACAAATTGGTAGTTACAAAATATTCATGGGGGTGTAAAATATAGTATAAAGAATATAGTCAATAGTATGTTAATAATTATGTATGGTGTCGAATGGGTACTAGATTTATTGGGGTGATCATTTCATAAGTTATATAAATGTTGAATCATTATGCTGTGCACAAAAAAATTAATATAACTTTGCATATCAACTTTAATTGAAAATTTAAAAATTATTACAACAAAAGAAAACAAAAAATGACAGTTATCTAGATTGACTAAAAACAAGAGATGACTCAATTAATATTGGAAATAAAAGTAGAGAATTATTAGTTTTACAGAATTTTAAAAGGATTAAAGAAGAGAACTATGAAAAATTTTATGTCAACATGTTGGATCACCTAGGTGAAGTGAAAAATGATAGATCCTATGAATACCTCATAATGAAGACACAGAAAATCTGAACACCTGTAACTAGTAATGAGATTGAACCAATAATCAGAACTTCACAACAATAACAACAAAAATTCCTAGATGAAATGAGTGGTGAATTCATCCAAACATTTACAGAAGAACTAACACCAATCCTTTTAAAAAAGAACCTTCAAAAAAAATGATCAGAATTGAGGACTTTATATTCCAACTTCTGAGGACAGCATTATCTGACTCCAAAGCCAGATACTGACAGTACAAGAAAAAAAAAAAACAAAAACAAAACTACAGACCAATATTGCTTAGTAATTTAATGCAAATATCCTAGCAAAACACCACCAGTAAAATTCAACAGCAAATTATAATGATTATACATCATGACCAAATGCAATGTGTAATTTTATCCTGGAATAGAATGATGGCTCCACATATGAAAATCAACGAATGAAGGATAATGTCAGCTAGATGGTGAAAGAGGAGATTCCAGCTTTCAACCCCCACACAACAAAAATGATAATTAAATAGCTATCCATAAACAAAAATAGCTCTGGTTCAAAAATCCAGTTATGGAGATGCTGCAACTCGGTGGGGACAAAAAATGAAGAAAAACTGCACATAAAGAATTGCTGAGGAAAATAGCTTTGCTGTGTCATCTGGAGATGACTAAGAACAAGAAAAGAAAGAACAATAGGGGATTCAGTATCAGCTACATGTTGGGTACCACTGTTATTCCCACTAGTCTGCTCTTCAGAAGACCCAGGTAGACTTTGCCATTGAGGACATTAAGATCCTCCGTGACAGCTTCAGATTATTTGCAGCTTTCACAGTGAAGGACTTTGTAGGGTTCATTGGCATGCACCCCAGGAGCCTGCTCAAAAGATGATACTGGCAACATTTGCTATTGCAGGAGCCAATATCCATTGCTGTTCTGGAATCCCAGAATAGGGAGCCACTGCTGTCCACCGCCTAGAAGGAGCTGCTGTTGTGCCACCCCAGGCAGAGATATGGATATCCAGGTACATGAAGTTCATAGGTACCTATGCAAATTCATCCCAAAGAAGATTTCACCTAGAGAAAATCAAGATGAAAAGAGAATTTTGAGAACAAAAAGAGAAAAGAACCGCATCTCATACAAGAAACCCCGTATAAGCCTATCAGTGAATTTTTCAGGGGGAAAAGAAAGAAAAAAAAAAACACTGCATACCAGGGGATATATTCAAAATGCTAAAAGTAAACACTGCCAACAAAGATTAGTGTCCCCAGCAAATCTTTTGTTTAGAAATTAAGGAGAGATAAAGAAATTCCCAAACAAAATCTGAGAGTTGGTCACGACTAAACCTGCCAAAAAAGAAATTCTAAAAGATGTTCCTGAAGCTGAAATAAAAGTTCAATAATTATTAACATGAAACACAAAATTGTAATTTGCACTTGTAAAGGTAACTATGTGAACAAATTCAGAATAGTCTAATTATGTAACAGTAGCGTATAAATTACTTAATTCTGGTTTAAAGGTTAAAAGGGAAAATTATTAAAAATAACTGTAGCTACAATAATTTGTTAATGATACAGAATATAATATATGTAAAATGTTATATCAAAAACAATATGTTGGATGGGAGAAAAAGGTAGTTTTCTAATGAATAAAAAATTGAAATATTTTAAATGTTATAAAATAGACTGTTATAACTATAAGATGTTATGTAAGCCTCATGGTAACCAAACAGTAAAAAATCTATAGCAGATACACAAAATATAAAATGAAAGGTATCAAAGCATACCACTATGAAAAATCACAAAGGAATACAGCAAGAGAAGAAGAAAGGATCTACAAAACAGATAGAAAATAATAAGATGGCACTAGTAAGTACTTAATCTATCTACAATTACTTTAATTGTAAAGGAATTAAATTCCCTAATCAAAACACTTGTAGTGGCTGAATATATAAAGAAATAAGACTTACTGTATGCTGCTTAAAATATTCTCACTCCAAATTTAAGGAAACATATAGACTGAAAGTGAAGAAATGGAAAACAATTCTACAGCAATCAAAGCCAAAAGAGAGCAAGGGTAGTAATACTTATGTGAGACAAAATAAAAGTAAAAAATTGTAACAAGGGACAAAGAAGGTCACTATATAATGACAAAGGTCTCAGTTAACCAAAATGATATAACACTTATAAGTACATATGCAACAAATATTAGAGCATCTAATATATTAAGCAAATATTAACAAATCTTGAGGGAGAAATAGACAACAAGGTAAATAGGAGAGGATATTTTTAAATTTATTTATTGTGGTGACAATTGTTAATGAAATTACATAATTTCAGGTGTACAATTCTGTATTACATCATCTATAAATCCCATTGTATGTTCACCACCCAGAGTCAGTCCTCCTTCCATCACCATATATTTGATCCCCCTTACCCTCATCTCCCTCACCCCACCTCCCTTACCCTCTGGTAACCACTAAACTATTGTCTGTGTCTATGAGTTTTTGTTTCTCACTTGCTTGTCTTGTTTTTGGTTTATATACCACATATCAGTGAAATCATAGGGTTCTCTGCTTTTTCTGTCTGACTTATTTCGCTTAGCATTATACTCTCAAGATCCATCCATGTTGTCACAAATGCTCCTATATCATCTTTCCTTAACGCCGAATAGTATTCCATTGTGTATATGTACTACAACTTCTTTATCCATTCATCTATCGAAGGACATTTTGGTTTTTTCCATGTCTTGCCCACCGTAAACAAAGCTGCAATGAACATTGGAGTACACGTGTCTCTATAGAGAAATGCTTTTATATTTTTAGGGTAGATACCCAGGAGAGCGATTGCTGGGTCATATGGTAATTCTATTTGTAATTTTTTGAGGAACTTCCACACTGCCTTCCATAGCGGCTGCACCAGTCTGCATTCCCACCAACAGTGTATCAGGGTTCCTTTTTCTCCACAGCCTCTCCAACAATTATAAAGAGACAACCGACTGACTGGGAGAAGATTTTTGCAAACAGTTCCTCCAATAAGGGTCTAATATCCAAAGTATACAAGGAACTCATGAAACTCATCTATAAAAAAACAAACAACCCAATTGAAAAATGGGCAGAGGACCTGAAGAGACATTTCTCCAAAGAGGACATACAAATGGCAAATAGACATATGAAAAAATGCTCAACATCACTAATCATCAGAGAAATGCAAGTAAAAACCACAATGAGATATCACCTCACCCCAGTCAGAATGGCTATCATCAACAAGACAAATAGGAGGGGATTTTAATACTCAACTTTCAGCAATGGATTGATCATCCATATAGAAAATTAATAAAGAAAAAATGGATTTCAACTACACTTTAGAGCAAAGAAACCTAACAGACATATACAGAATTTTCCATCAAATAGCAGCATAATACATATTCTCTCAAGTGCACACAGAACCTTCACAAAATAAATCACGTGTTAGGTCACAAGACAAATCTTAACAAATTTAAGAACACTGAAATCATACAAAGGACCACGTGAAACTAAAAATCAAAAACAGTAAGAAAAATTGAAATTACTCATGTGGAGATTAGCAACATACTTTTGAATATCCAACGAATAGAACAAAAAATAAATTAAAACGAAAATTAAAAAATCTTGAGACAAACAAAAATGGAATCACAACATATCAAAATCTATGGGATGCAGCAAAATCAGTTCTAAGAGGGAAAATATATAGCAATATATACCTAACGTAAAGGAAAAAAAAAAAAAACCTCAAATAAACAACCTAACTTGACACCTCAAGGAACTAGAGAAAGAAGAAAACACTAAGCCTAATGTTAGTAGAATGAAATAACAATGAAAAGAGCAGAAATAAATAAAAATAAAACTAGAAAAATAATAATAATGGTCACCAAAACTTGGAGTTGGCTTTTTAAAAGATAAAATTGACAAACATTTAGCTACGCTAAAAAAAATAAGAAGACTCAAACAAATAAAATTAGAAATAAAAGAGGGAAATTACAACTAATGCAAAGGATTGTGAGAAACATGCTGTGAACAGGTGTATGTCAACAAATTTGATTTCTTGGAGAATGGATATATTTCTAAAAACATTCATCCTACCAAGACTGAATCATAAAAAAGAAAAATCGGAATATACCTAAAAAAGTAGTGAGTAGATTGAATTAGTAATCATAATTTCTCAAAAAGAAACACCCATTGACAGATGGCTTCATATATGATTTGAAACAAATATTTAAAGAGTAATTAACTCCAATCCTTCTTAACGGTTCCAACAAAATTGAGGAGGAGGGAAGAGTTTCAAATTCATTTTATGTGGTCAGCATTACTCAGATACCAAAGACAGACAAGGATACTATAAGAAAATAAAATTGTAATCCAATATCAATAACGAACATACATGCAAAAATCCTCAACAAATATTAGCAAACAAAATTCAAAAGAAAATTAAAAGATTATATAGCTTGATGAATTAGAATTTATTCTATGCATGAAATAACGGTTCAAGATATGCTAATAATAAATGTGATAAACCACACTAACAAAACAAAGCATAAACAATATGTGATCATCTCCAATAGATGCAAAAACGTTGGAATACTATTCTGCCATAAGAAAAGATGAAACAGTGCCATTTGCGACAACATGGACGGATCTTGAGATTATTATGCTAAGGGAAATAATTCAGACAGAAAAAGTCAAGAACCATATGACTTCACTGATATGAGGGATGTACAACTGAAACAAACAAAGGAAAAAGACAAGCAAAGAAACAAATAACTCATAGACATACACAATACTTTAGGGGTTACCAGAAGATAAGGGGGGAGAAGGGTGTTAGATTACAACAAAGGGGATCAAATATATGGTTATGGAAAGATGAACTTTGGGTGATAAACACACAATGTGATATATAGATGAGGTATTACACAATTTTACAACTGAAATCTATGTCGAGATGTATAATCTTTTTAATGCATTGTTGCATTTGATTTGCTAGAATTTTGTTTAGGATTTTTCTGTCTGTATTCATCAGAGATGTTGGTCTGTAATTTTCTTTGTTTGTGCTATCCTTAACAGGTTTTGGTATCAGGATAATGTTGGACTAATAAATGATTTAGGGAGTATTATCTCTTCTTCAATGCTTTGGGAGAAGTTGTGTACGACAGATATTAGATCCCCTTTGAATGTTTGGTGCAATTCACTAGTGAAGCCATATGGTCTTGGAATTTTGCTTTTGAGAAGGTTTTGAAAGACAGATTCAATTGCCTTATTGTTGATCAGTCTATTCAGATTTTCCAATTTTTTGTCATTCAGCCTAGTAAGGCTATATTTTTCTAAGAATAAGTACATTTCTTCAAGGATATTGAATTTGGTGGCATATAGTCCTTCACAGTATTCTTGGATGATCCTTCGTATTTCTGTGTCAGCCTTGGTAACTTTCTTTCATTTCTGATTTTATTTATTTATCTTTTCTCTTTTAATCTTAGGAAGTATAGCCAGGGTTTATCAAGTTTATTAATCTTTTCAAAGAAGCAGCTCTTTGTTGCATTGATTTTTTTTTAAATTAAAGTTTATTGCGGTGACAATTGTTAGTAAAGTTACATAGATTTCAGGTGTACAATTCTGTAATACATCAACTATAAATACATTGTGTGTTCACCACCCAGAGTTAGTTTTCCTTCCATCACCATATATTTGATCCCCTTTACCCACATCTACCACACCCCTCACTCTTCCTCTCTGGTAACTACTAAACTATCGTCTGTGTCTATAAGTATTTGTTTCTCATTTGTTTGTCTTATTCTTTTCTTGTTTTGGTTTATATGACACATATCAGTAAAATCATATGGTTCTCTGCTTTCTCTGTCTGACTTATTTCATTTACATTGTAATATAAAGATCATCCATGTTGTCACAAATGGTCCTTTGTCATCTTTTCTTACCGTGAAATAGTATTCCATTGTGTATATATACCACAACTTCTTTATCCATTCATCTATCGAAGGACATTTTGGTTGTTTCCATGTCTTGGCCACCGTAAACAGAGCTGCAATGAACATTGGAGAACAAGTGTCTTTATGGATAAATGTTTTCAGGCTTTTTGGGTAGATACCTATGAGTGGGATTGCTGGGTCATATGGTAAATCTATTCGTAATTTTTTGAGGAACCTCCACACTGCCTTCCATAATGGCTGCACCAGTCTGCATACCCATCAACAGTGTATGAGGGTTCCTTTTTCCCCACAGCCTCTCCAACACTTGTTAATATTTGTCTAGTTAATGATATCCATTCTAACTGGGGTGAGGTGATATCTCATTTTGGTTTTTATTTGCATTTCTCTGATGATTAGTGATGTTCAGTGATTTTTCACATGTTTATTTGTCACTTGTATGTCCTCTTTGGAAAAAAGTCTCTTTAGGTCCTCTGCCCATTTTTCAATTGGGTTGTTTGTTTTTTGGTTCTTGAGCTTCATGAGTTCCTTGTATATTTTGGATATTAGCCCCTTATCGGAAGCACTGTTTGCAAAAAGCTTCTCCCATTCAGTTGGTTGCCTCTTTATTTTGTCGATGGTTTCTTTTGCTGTGCAGAAGTTTTTAAGTTTCATATAGTCCCATTCGTTTATTTTAGCTTTCACTTCCATTGCCTTTGGGGTCAAATTCATAAAATTCTCTTTGAACCCAAGTTCCATAAGTTTAGTACCTATGTTTTCCTCTATTAAGTTTATTGTGTCAGGTCTTATGCTTAAGTCTTTGATCCATTTTGAATTAATTTCGGTACATGGTGACAGATAGGAGTCCAGTTTCATTCTTTTGAATGTGGCTATCCAATTCTCCCAGCACCTTTTATTGAAGAGGCTGTCTTTCCTCCATTGTATGTTTTTAGCTTCTTGGTCAAAAATTATCTGTCCATATTTATATGGCTTTATTTCTGGGTTCTTAGTTCTATTCCATTGGTCTGTGTGTCTGTTTTTTTTTTTTTTTTCTGCCAATACGATGCTGTTTTGATTACTGTAGCCCTTGTAGTACAAGCTAAAGTCAGGGAGTGTGATACCTCCAGTATTTTCTTTTTTCTTAAGATTGCTTTGGCTATTCGGGGTCTTTTGTGGTTCCAAACAAATCTGATGATTTTTTTGTTCTATTTCTTTAAAAAATGCCATTGGGATTTTGATGGGGATTGCATGAAATCTGCATATTGCTTTGGGTAATATGGCCATTTTAACTATGTTGATTCTTCCAATCCATGAGCATGGAATGTCTTTCCATTTCTTTGTGTCTTCTTCAATTTCTTTAAAAAATGTCTTATAATTTTCAGCATATAGGTTCTTTACATCCTTGGTTAAGTTTATTCGTAGATATTTTATCTTTTGGCTGCAATTGTAAAAGGAATTGTTTTTTGTATTTTTTTTCTGATATTTCATTGTTGGTATATAGGAATGCAATGGACTTTTCTAGGTTGATTTTGTAGCCAGCAACTTTACTGTATTCGTTGATTGTTTCTAACAGCTTTTTGGTGGAGTCTTTAGGGTTTTCTACATATAGCATCATCTCATCTGCAAAGAGTGATAATTTCACTTGTTCATTCCCAAGTTGGACACCTTTTATATTTTTCTCTTGCCTGATTGCTCTGGCAAGGACTTCCAACACTATGTTGAAAAGCAGAGGTGATAGGGAACAGCCCTGTCATGTTCCTGAATGTAGAGAAAAGGGCTTCAATTTTTCACCATTAATTATGAGATTAGCTGAGGGCTTGTCATATATGGCCTTTATTATGTTAAGGTATTTTCCTTCTATAGCTATTTTATTAAGTATTTTAATCAAAAATGGATGTTGTATCTTGTCAAATGCTTTTTCTGCCTCAATTGATATAATCATATGATTTTTGTCCTTTATTTTGTTTATGTGATGTATCATATTGATGGATTTGCAGATGTTGAACCATCCTTGTGCCCCATGGATGAACCCCACTTGGTCGTGGTGAATAATCTTTTTAATGCATTGTTGTATTCTAGAATTTTGTTTAGGATTTTTGCTCTGTATTCATCAGAGATATTGGTCTGTAGTTTTCTTTTTTTGTGTTGTCCTTACCAGGTTTTGGTATCATGGTAATGTTGGTCTCATAAAATGAGGTAGGGAGTACTGTGTCTTCTTCAATTTTTTGAAAGAGTTTGAGCAGGATTGGTATTAGATCCTCTTTGAAGGTTTGGTAGAATTCACTAGTGAAGCCATCTGGTCCAGGACTTTTGCTTTTGGATGACTGATTCAATTTTGTTACTGGTGATCTGTCTATTTAGATATTCCAGTTCTTCATGGTTCAGCCTTGGAAAGCTATATGTTTCTAAGAACTTGTCCATTTCTTCTAGGTTATTGAATTTGGTGGCATATAGTCCTTCATAGTATTCTTGAATGGTCCTTTGTATTTCTGAGGTGTCCGTGATAACTTCCCCTTTCTCATTTCTGATATTGTTAATTAGTGTCTTCTCTCTTTTTATCTTAGTGAGTCTAGCCAAGGGTTTGTCGATTTTATTAATTTTTTCAAAGAACCAGCACCTTGTCATATTAATTTTTTCTATTGTCTTTTGTTCTCTATTTCATTTAGTCTGCTCTGATTTTTGTTATTTCCTTTCTTCTGCTGACCTTGGTTTTCACTTGTTCTTCTTTTTCTAGTTGTTTAAGGTGTAGTGTGAGGTTACTTATTTGAGATTTTTTTGTTTCTTGAGATAGGCCTGTAATGATATAATTTTTCCTCTTAAAACTGCTTTCGCTGCATCCCAAAATTTTGGTGGGATGTATTTTCATTCTCATTTGTTTCTATGTATCTTTTGATCTCTCCTCTAATTTCTTTTTTGATCTGGTTCTTCTTTAAAAATATGTTGTTTAATCTCCATGTATTTGTGGTTTCTGCTGCTTTCTTTTTTCAGTTGACATCCAATTTCAAAACCTTGTGATCAGAGAATATGCTTGGTATGATTTCAGTCTTCTTAAATTTGCTGAGGTTATTTTTATGTTACAATATACGGTCTATCCTTGAGAATGTTCCATGTACACTAGAGAAAAATGTATAGGCTAATGTTTTAGGATAAAGTGCTTGTAAGTGTCAATTATGTCCATTTCATTTAATGTGTCATTTAGGGCTCTTATTTCATTATTTATTTTCTGTATGGATGATCTATCTATAGCTGTCAATGACGTATTTAGGTCCCCAAGTATAATTGTGTTTAGGTCAATTTCTCCCTTTAGTTCTTTTAGTAGTTGCTTGATATGTTCTGTGCTCCCTGATTGGGGGCATAAATATTGATGACTGTTATGTCTTCTTGTTGTATAATCCTTTTACCATTATGAAATGTCCATCTTTGGTTCTTGTTATCTTTTTCACCCTGAAATCTCTTTCATTTGATATCAGCATAGCTACACTTTGTTTTTTCTTGCTTGAAGTGTCAATTTCCACCCTTTCACTTTGAGTCTATGCTTTTGAGCTGGGACTCTTGGAGACAGCATATTGTTGGATTTAGTTTTTTGATCTAATCGACTACTCTGTGACTTTATATTGGTTAGTTCAGTCCATTTATATTTAGGGAGATTATTGATATGGGAGGATTTCCTATCGTTCTATCTTTAGTTTTCTGGTAAGGCTGTGTCTTCATTTTTTCTTTGCCATTTTGTTGTTGTCTATTATTTTAGTGTGATGGTATTCTATGATGTTTCCCTTTTTTTGTTCTTTTATTACAGTATATATTTCAGTTTTGGATTTTTTTGAGTGGTTACCCTTAAGTTTATGCAAAATAAATTTTGATATTTAGAGTATTCCATTTTCTTCAGCATGCCTACTTTCTCCATTTCCATATTCCAGTTAAGGCCTTTATTCTGTGTTTTAATATTTTGTTTGCCTCAAATTGTCCTTGTTGATGGTGGTCAAATAGCCTCCTTTACTATTTATTGTAGTGTAGGCCATGTATTAAAAAATTCCCTCAGCTTCTGTATGTCTGGAAAGGTCTTACTCCTCCTTCATACCTAATGGACATTTTTTCAGGCTACATCATTCTTGGCTCATAATTTCTCTCTTTCAATAGTGTGAATATTTGATTCCACTCCCTCCTGGCTTGTAGAGTTTCTGCTAAGAAATCTGATGATAATCTGATGGGCTTTCCTTTGTAGGTTACCGTCTTATTTTTCTTGGCTGCCTTGTGGATTCTTTCTTTGTCTGTGATTTTAGACAGCTTCAATAAAATGTGCTTTGGAGAAGGCCTGTGTGGGTTGAGGAAATTAGGTGTTCTATTTCTTTCTTGAATTCAAGGATTCAGTTCTTTCCACAAGTTTGGGAAGTTCTCATCGACTATTTGTTTGAATACACTCTCTGTTCCCTTCTCTCTTTCTTCTCCTTGTGGTATGCCCATTATTCTTATATTGCTCTTTCTGATGGAGTAAGAAATTTCTCATAGAGTTCTTTCATTTCTTTTAAGTCTTAAGTCTCTTTCTTCTTCCATCCATGTCATTTCCAGGTTTCTGTCTTCAATATCACTGATTCTTTTTTTCCATCTAGTCAACTCTATTACCATAGTTTGCTATTTCATTCTTAATTTCTTCTATTGAGTTCTTAATTTCCACAAATTCTATTTGGTTGTTTTTTAAAATTTCAATCTCCTTGGCAAAATATTCATTTTCTTCTTCGATTGTGTTTCTGAGTTCATTAAACTTTCTTTCTGTGTTTTCTTGCATCTCGTTGAGTCGTTCCAGAACTGCAATCTTGAATTCTCTGTCACTTAAGTCGCATATTTTCTTGTCTTTAACTTCATTTTCTGGAGACTTTTCATTTTCTTTCCGAGATGTCTTGTTACCTTGGTTATCCAAGGTAATTAATGAATTATTATTTCTCTTCCTAGGTATCTACAGGAGTGGGTTCTGCAACAGGTTGATAGAAAGAGGTCCTTGTGTTGTTTTCCTTTAGGTGTTGGTAGGATGGTTTATTTTATGTCCAACTGCAGCATTTTATTTTCTCTCACACTATAGTGTTATATTTTCTCTGCACTGTTCCAGCTTCTCAAAAAATGAGTGGATTCCCTGGAAAGGGGTCCTCTCCTTTGTAAACAGTTCTCCTCAGTCACAGGGGAGCACCTCTTTGGTTGTGGATGTGGATTTCTTCTGAAATTCCAAAGCTCTTTGTGCACAAGATTCAGAGCCTGTGTGTTTCAGCATCTTGTTTTCTTCTGCAGGGATCAGCCCAGATAGGTGGGGATAGGGACGGGTGTGCTTGTGAGAGATGGCTCTTAGCAATGGTGACAACCACCACCACAGCCAGTCTTGTACCCAAGGCTCCATCCCCTTCACTGGAACTAGTTGGGCTGTGAGTCTCTGGCTGCAGACTACAGCTCTCAGAACTGGAAATGTTCTGCTCTTTTGATCTGACACTGCTACCATTCAACTTGTAGCAATGGGAGGTTGGGGGTTTGGGTGAGATCTGGGAGGGTAGTGAGGGGCAGCTCGCTCAGTGCCTAAGCCTTCCATTATCTGTTTGGCAGTGAATGCTTAAGCCACTGTTTTCACCTATCTTCCATCAGTCTTTTCTCTGAGGTCTCTGCTATGAGCATTGGGTTCAGCCATGTTATATGCTCATCCCTCATGCAGGACTTGGTCTATTAGCAGAGCAGTAGCAGTCCGAGTTCTCCCCTCTCCCATGGTTGCAGTAGTTCCAGAATGCAGCAAGGTCAGAGCTCAGAGCTCTGGTATGTGCCCTGCTTTCGCATGGCCAGCGTCTCTGCACTTCCTTCTCCTCTCCTTCCCTGCTGGCCCAATTTGCCCACCTTTAGATGATTTTCATTTCACACCTCTTAGTCTTGCCTGTCTGCTGTGCAGGGAGTTCTTTATGGAATTATAGTTGTTCAATTTGTTGTAAATTCCAGGGGACATTTCAAGAGGCGCCCCTCACACCACCACTTTTATGATGTAAGTACAAAGTCCTTTTTGCTATGAATGGTCACATATTCACCTTTCAATTTCTGGGGAATAGGATGTGGATATAAGGGGCAGGGGCAATATTCTGTCTTCTACACTCAACCTTCTGGCCATCAAAGATTTATGTCCATGGTACATGCAAAATACATTCACCACTTTCAAAGGTGCTCCAAATGTTTAACCCATTACACACAGGAGGAATGCAAAAGGTTCTAAAACCTGTATTGGGAAATATATCTGTGTGGTGTATAAGTTGAATTTTTGAGGTCATGAAAATGTGTCACTACAATATATTTCTATGGAGAGCATAGAAGAGTGACACCTCCAACTTCCTCATCTCTAAGATTCACTGTTGTATCTATGTTGAGATCAAAGTTGCCAGATTAAGCAATAAAAAACACAATTAAAGTTAAATTTTAATTTCAGTAAAACAATAAATACTGTATAATATGCAATATTTGAAATAGGATACACTTATACTAAAAATAATTTAATATTTATCTGAAATTAAAAGTTAATTGAGTGCCTTACATTTTATCTGGCAACAGTCATGAAAGCCAGGCTCTTTGCCTCTCCAAGCTTCCCTTCTCTCTTTGCCCCCATCTCCCCACTTTAATCTAGCAAATAAAACTTTTATGTACACACACACACACACACACACACACACACACACACACACACACACACACGTCTTCCATGAGAGAAGAATACAGCTCATTAGTGACTGATGTTTCAAGATTAAAATATAAACTTTTTCCTGTCCTCCCATTGGCTGGACAGAACTCTGAGGGATGTACACAGAAAATCCATAGACTTCTAATCAATCCTAGCCTTTTTCTTGTTGAGAGGATTTGTTCATTAATATGATTTAACTGCAAAGACTGTGAATGCAGAAAATGAGAGCAGGTGAATATGAGAGAGTTGTACCCAACTAAATGTCATATTTTCTGATGATATTTCTATACCTTTGCCAGCATTCCATAAACCAGAAAGAATGTGCCCTCTTTATTTCACCTACACTTTAAGTTGGCATTAAAAAATAATCCAAAATTGAAAATAAAACTGACTGATCTTAAAGTCCCACTATTTGCCTTTGACTAGCCTTATGTGGTGGTCTCTCTCTGTCTTCATGACACAAAATGCATTTCACATTTTAGTTTCCTCTTGTTTCTTTCTGTAAAATACATCCTGCTATTGCCCTCCTATCTCTAATAACAGAATAGTTCTTAAACATTACCCTTCTTATTCCTCTCTCTTTGGCCCCAGACTTCATTATTTCTATTCATACATCTTTCTGTGCTGGACTTCATAGACCAAAAGAAAGAGACTGAGCCTCCCTTCTTCCATGTGCATTGTAACATGATGTCAAAGACTTCAAATTAATTTCGTACTATGCCTTCCACCACCAGTCAAGGAATAAAAGGGAACCAACATTCTGTTTCAGCCACAGCCTAGAATACATCATTCTGCCTTACTTCCTCTCTAGCAAGTCTAAATTCTCACATAGTATCAGCTTTCTGAAATGCAGGATATCCTTATTGCAGTGTGAATGATCCCTAAGTGGAAGGTATATTCTCAATTGAAATCCCAGCCTAGTTTTTGAGCCCTACTTGTATATCTTCACAACTTTCTCAACTCCATTCTCCACTACATTTTTTTTCTAATCCATAGGTCTTGAGAATACAAGACTCAGCATAACTGATAGTTTAAAACAGTAATCAAGATTGGAATACTTTAGGCTCAGAGATCTACTTTGGCCAACTGAGTGTTTCAAAATTTTGCTTATACACTAGGGTTTACTAACCTAATAGGAAGTAAGACTGAAGCTTTGGAGGAGAGACACTTGGGAAGAATTTGAGAATGAAACACAGAATGTAGCATAGAGGAGAGAGAAGAGACGAGAGAGAGAGAGAGAGAGAGAGAGAGAGAGAGAGAGAGAGAGAGAGAGAGAGAGAGAGAGAGAGAGAGAGGAAGGAGGAGGAGGATGAGGGGAAGAAGAAGAAGAGAAAGAAAGAGGAAGAGGAAGGAGGAGAAAGAGAAGAAGGAGAAGGAGAAGGGAAGTCATCTCATTTTTGCATAGAATTTTTTGGTGTTTTTTTTGTTTTTTGTTTTTTTGGATTTTTTTTTTTTTACCTTGAGTTTACTTTTTTATTGTGGGGGGGGAGGAAGAGAAAGCACAAAAAGAACAAGGAAAAGTCCTTCCTTGCTGGGAATAATTTATGAAGGCCTCTAACAGTATGTCTGCTATGCTCTGATTTGTGAAGAATAATCTTTTTTTCTTTTCTTTTCAAAAACATCCCTTAAACGCTAACAATGTTCTTCTTTTCTTATGCACAAATATCAATGGTAAATTCATACTTATAAAAACTGGCTCCTTTGTGATATCAACTTATTTTTATTAGTTTCAGTTACACAAACCAAGTAATACATAGATGTTTATCATTTATATCTCCCACACTGTGTCAACCCCCTCCCCCATCCACTACCCTCTGACATCACACACAGTCATTACATTTCCACTGTCTCTATTCCTAATGCTGTACTCCGCTTCTTGTAAATATATATATATATATATATATATATATATATATATATATATATATATATATATACACATAAACGTATAGTTGATATTCATTATTGTTCAGCTTCAGCTTCAGGTGTACAGTGCAGTGATAAGGCATCTACATCTTCCCTGAGGTGGTCTCCCTAACAAGACAAGTGTCCATATGATACCCTACAAAATCTTAACAACATTATTGATTACATTCCCCAAATTAACTTTCTTAATCCCAATCTTGTGGTTACTGACTGCTTTCTAATTCCTCCACCTTCCCCCTTAGCCCCACCTCCCTCCCATCTAGCAACCCTCAGTTTTTCCTCTATGTCTCTGAAACTGTTTCTGATTAGTTCATTCACTTATTCTTTTCTTTAGATTCCACATATAAGTGAGATCATATGGTATTTGTCTTTCTCTGTCTGACTTATTTCACTTAACACAATGTTCTCTTTGTCCATCCATGTTGTTGCAAATAGTAAGATTTCTTTCTTCTTTATGACTGCATAATACTCCATTATATAAATGTACCACAGTTTCTTAATCCAGTCATCTACTGATGAGCATATCAGTTGTTTCCATGTCTTGGCTATTGTGTATAGTGCTGCAATAAAAATAGGAGTGCATAAAGTTTTTTGAATTAGAGTTTTGGATTTCTCCGGATAGATAACAAGAAGTGGAATTGCTGGTCATAGGCAGTTCCATTTTCAGATTTTTGAGATACCTCCATACTGTTTTCCATAGTGGCTGCACCAATCTGCAGTCCCACCAACAGTGCACAAGAGTTCCCATTTCTCCACATCCTCGCCAACACTTGTTTGTTGATTTATTGATGAAAGCCATTTTGACTGTGGTGAGGTAGTATTTCATTGTGGTTTTTATTTGCATTTTTCTGATGGTTAGTGAGGTTGAGCATGTTTTCATATGTCTGTTTGTCATCTGTATGTCCTTTTCAGAAAAATGTCTCTTCATGTCCTCTGCCCATTTTTTAATTGTGTTGTTTGTGTTTTTGGAGTTATGTTGAGTGAGTTTTTTTATAAATTTGTGATATTAACCACTTATCAGATATATCATTGGCAAATATTTTTTCCCATTCAGTAGGATCCCTTTTTATTTTATTGATGGTTTCCTTTGCTGTGAAAAAATCTTTTTTAGTTTGATGTAATCCCACATGTTTATTTTTTCTCCTACTTCCCTTGCGCAAGGGGATATATCAGTAAAAATCTTATTCCGGGTAATGTCTTTCCGGGTAGTTTCTTCCTATATTTTCTTCTAGGAATTTTATGGTTTCAGATCTTACATTTAAGTCTTTAAGCCATTTTGAATTTGTTTTTGTATATGGTGTAAGGAGGTGGTCCAGCTTCATTTTTTGCACGTGTCTGTCCAAGTTTCCCAGCACCATTTATTGAATAGACTGTCTTTACCGCACTGTAAATTCTTGCTTCCATTGCCGTAGATTAAATGGCCATATAGGCATGGATTTATTTCTGGGCTTTCTATTCTGTTCCATTGATCTATGTGTCTGTTTTTATGCCAGTACCATGCTATTTTGATT
This sequence comes from Rhinolophus hipposideros, assembly GCF_964194185.1. Classification (NCBI taxonomy): domain Eukaryota; kingdom Metazoa; phylum Chordata; class Mammalia; order Chiroptera; family Rhinolophidae; genus Rhinolophus; species Rhinolophus hipposideros. The sequence continues at coordinate 74,785,826 of NC_138046.1, read as the reverse complement.
ACTGTAGAGTTTTTCATTATTTGCAAATGTTAAACATCTGATTAATATGTAATTAAAATTTTTTCATTTACTTTACATCCACATGACTATTTTGTATCTAATTTTCAAAGTGACACTTTTCTTGGTCTTTCAGTTCTTGACAGTTCCACTATCTATGCCAGCTGGACAATTATCACCTCTGTTTTACTCAAGCCTCTCAATTCTGAGTCCTGACTTTCAAGGCTGCTGGTGATTCAGACTACCAAAACAAATGAAAACAGTGGCTTAGTACTTCGTTAGTGACCTGGCTTCCATACTCCTATAAAATATTTATAGGTTTTAAGGATTAATTGTGCCCTAAAAGAAACAGTGGTTACAATATAGTTTGATTATGACTTAATAACATTTGGGATCTGTTTTTCTTTCAATTTTTTACTCCTGTGGAACCAAGTAAGTGGTTCAGCTGAATTTTTCACTTACATTTGGTTATTCCACTATGGTACCTAGTTTGTGGACAATCACAAATTAGTACACATTCCCTGTTCCGACATCACAATGCTCAATCTAATAAGTTTGTTTTGTTGTGCTGATCACTATCTTAATTAATGTCCAATAATACATTAGTTGCTAATTGGAAATGAAGTGTTTGGGAAAACTGATAAATTGATAAATTGTATATATATTTACTATTTTGTTCTGAAAGGTGATCTTTTTAAACCCTCTTCTGTGCATTTGTCTGTTCTATGGAGTTCAGCACATCAAACATAAAGACAGAGGTACCAATGTGACAATACAGCCCCAATTTCTTAAGTATATGATTAAGTACATGGCCAAGTCTTACTTTACTTGAAGAGAGAACTAAGACAACTTTGAGTTGGATACACATTTCACTCAGCCCATGCTCTTGGCACAGAAAGGTGTTTGGACCATTAGCAGGACCTGGGAGATGTGTAACTATTTGTATGGCCCCAGAAAGGACACACATGGCAGAGTTGTTTCTAGTTAGGCTCACTTACTAATGCACATGTACCATTGAGCACATCCTTTACTTTTCAGGACTGAATTGTTTAGGAATTTCATTTATCTTCAGTAACAAATATCTGAAAAAAACATTAGCTTAAGCTACTTATAGTTATTTATTTTTCATTCACACAAAAATGTATGTTCTAGAGGTAAGTGATCGAGGATTCATTAAATGGTCACATGATATCACCAGCTCCTTTTATTTTGCTTCTTTCTCATTCTTAACATTAATGTAACTTCTAGATTCAATTTTACATCTTGGTCACTAGATAGTCACTGTTGTTCTACCCAGTATAGATAGATTCCAAATAGGAGGGAGGATTAGGGCAAGAACATAAACATCTCTCGGCTAAATCAGACATACACCCTTTCTAAAGAAACTTTCCCAGAATGTCTATTTACATCTCAGTGCCACCCCTCTCTGCAAGAAGGCTGGTATGTGCAGTTTTTCCAAAATATCACCCCCCCCAAAAAAAATAGGATTCTATTATTAATGGAGAATGTGAGAGTGTATATTTGTAAACAATTATCAGTCTTTTCCATGAGGATAGTGTTGGGTTCTATAGTTGTGCAATGGCTTTGGGAAAAGTCTATATCTTGCCCTTTCTCTTTCATTGTAAAGTAGAGCAATTTCTTGTTATTTTAATCTTGTCTGTTATCTTTAAATTCTAAAACTCTTTTAATCTATTTGAATTGCTGATTACTAATCTGAGCTATAAAGGCATTTTTGCTACAATCATCAAATATTTGAATATATTCTGAATTTGTTGAGAAAAATAATGCTGTTTTGCAAATATAGTTGTATGTTTCTATTAGTAGATAAAAGGGGAGGCACAACCTGGAGACCAAGACTGGCTATTCACAATCCAATCAATTCTATATGATCTCAGTTTTTTGGTTTTCCATTTTGAATCTAAAATAGACCACTCCCAATATTTTATTTTGTGTAAAAAGGTAAAAATCAACACATTACTTGTGATCGTGTTCTATACTCCTTTGTAAATTGGAAATGGTTTGAAAAGACATTCAGAAGATATGGGTTTAAAACCCAGAATCACGATTTAAGAGCTAGTGATAAGATGTTACTAGTGGCAAGTAACTGAATGTCTCCTAAACTTCATTCCCTAATCTGTACAATGAAAATAATAATCCTTTCCTTTCTACTTCAGAGAATGATGGCAAGGACTCTAAAATCTCACAAATTTATAATTTCCCTCTATTTCTACCACATTTCCTTAGATCATACCACCAATACCTCTCACTTGGACAATTGTAGTAGCATCCTCATAGTCTTCCATTTCTCAGTATATATTTTATTCAAGTTTAATCTCTGTACTCAAGGCAGAGTGATATTTTAAAATTGCAACTCTAATATGCTACTTCCCTACTTAAATCCTTTCAGTGGTTCCCTACTACTTTTAATACAAATACAAAACACACGGTCTATGAGGTTCTCATCTTATTGCATGTCCTCCTGACAGGATCTTTGTACATATTAGTCCCTTGCATTCTCCCCTCATACTTGTACTTTACATAGCTCAATACTTAGGCATCAGTTAACAAAGCCAGTTTTTCAGAGAAGCCTTCATTTATGCCCTATAAGCAAAAATTAATTTCAGCTACTATTACATATTATTACAATATTTTGATATTCTTTAATAGCACTTATCACAGTTTATATTTTAAATTTACTTCTATGATTATTTCATTAATGACTATAGAGCCCACTAGATTGTAAACTTTATGAAAACAGGTTTCTTCTACCATTGTATTTCTTAACATCTTGCACAGTGTCTGGAATATTTTAAGGGGGTTAATAAATATTTGTTGAAAAAAAAAATCAAATGTTACAATGAATATAAAAAATATTTTACACTGTGAAATGTTATGTAAAATTCTCTCATAATCAGTACAATTATTTTTTTAAATTTATTTATTGGGGTAATAATTGTTAATGAAGTTACATAATTTCAGGTGTACAATTCTGTATTACATCATCTATAAATACCATTGTGTGTTCACCACCCAGAGTCAGTTCTCCTTCCATCACCATATATTTGATCCCCCTTACCCTCATCTCCCTCCACCCACCCCCCTTACCTTCTGGTAACAACTAAACTATTGTCTATGTCTATGAGTTTTTGTTTCTCATTTTTTTGTCTTGTTTTTGGTTTATATACCACATATCAGTGAAATCATAGGGTTCTCTGCTTTTTCTGTCTGACTTATTCCGCTTAGCATTATACGCTCAAGATCCATCCATGTTGTCACAAATGTTTCTATATCATCTTTTCTTAATGCCGAATAGTATTCCATTGGGTATATATACCATAACTTCTTTATCCATTCATCTATCGAAGGATATTTTGGTTGTTTCCTTGTCTTGGCCACCGTAAATAAAGCTGCAATGAACATTGGAGCACACGAGTCTTTATGTATAAAAGATTTCAAATTCTTTGGGCAGATACCCAGGAGAGGGATTGCTAGGTCACATGGTAATTCTATTTGTAATTTTTTGAGGAACCTCCACACTGCCTTCCATAGCGGCTGCACCAGTCTGCATTCCCACCAACAGTGTACAGGGTTCCTTTTTCTCCACAGCCTCTCCAACACTTGTTACTATTTGTCTTATTGATGAAAGCCATTCTGACTGGGGTGAGGTGATATCTCATTGTGGTTTTCATTTGCATTTCTCTGATGATTAGCGATGTTGAGCATTTTTTCATATGTCTGTTTGCCATTTGTAAGTCCTCTTTGGAGAAATGTCTCTTCAGGTCCTCTGTCCATTTTTCAATTGGGTTGTTTGTTTTTTTGTTGTTGAGTTTCATGAGTTCCTTGTATATTTTGGATATTAGCCCCTTATCAGAGGCACTGTTTGCAAAAATCTTCTCCCATTCACTTGGTTGCCTCATTATTTTGTCAATAGTTTCTTTTGCTATGCAGAAGCTTTTCAGTTTCATATAATCCCATTCGTTTATTTTAGTTTTTACTTCCATTGCCTTTGGAGTCAAATTCATAAAATGCTCTTTGAACCCAAGGTCCATAAGTTTAGTACCTATGTTTTCTTCAATGCAGTTTACTGTGTCAGGTCTTATGCTTAAATCTTTGATCCATTTTGAATTAATTTTGGTACATGGTGACAGATAGCAGTCCAGTTTCATTCTTTTTCACGTAGCTATCTAATTCTGCCAGCACAATTTATTGAAGAGGCTGTCTTTCCTCCATTGTATGTTTTTAGCTTCTTTGTCAAAAATTATCTGTCCATATTTATGTGGTTTTATTTCTGGGTTCTCAATTCTATTCCATTGGTCTATGTGTCTGTTTTTCCGCCAATACCAAGCTGTTTTGATTATTGTAGCCCTGTAGTACAAGCAAAAATCAGGGAGTGTGATACCTCCAGTATTGTTCTTTTTTTTAATATTGCTTTGGCTATTCGGGGTCTTTTGTGGTTCCAAACAAATCTGATGATTTTTGTTCTATTTCTTTAAAAAATGCCATTGGGATTTTAATGGGGATTGCATTAAATCTGTATATGGCTTTGGGTAATATGGCCATTTTAACTATGTTGATTCTTCCAATCCATGAGCATGGAATGTCTTTCCATTTCTTTGTGTCTTCTTCAATTTCTTTCAAAAATGTCTTATAGTTTTCAGCATATAAATCCTTCACATCCTTGGTTAAGTTTATTCCTAGGTATTTTATTCTTTTTGCTGCAATTGCAAAAGGAATTGTTTTTTCTATCTCTTATTCTGAGATTTCGTTGTTGGTATATAGGAAAGCAATGGACTTGTGTACGTTGATTTTGTAGCCAGCAACTTTACTGTATTCATTGATTGTTTCTAATAGCTTTTTGATGGAGTCTTTAGGGTTTTCTACATATAGCATCATCTCATCTGCAAAGAGTGACAATTTAACTTCTTCATTCCCATTTTGGATGCCTTTTATTTCTTTCTCTTGCCTGATGGCTCTGGCGAGGACTTCCAACACTATGTTGAAAAGCAGAGGTGATAGGGTACAACCTTGTCGTGTTCCTGAACATAGAGCAAAGGGCTTCAGATTTTCACCATTACTTATGAGATTAGCTGAGGGCTTGTCGTATATGGCCTTTATTATGTTGAGGTAATTTCCTTCTATACCAATTTTAGTAAGTGTTTTAATCATAAATGGATGTTGTATCTTATCAAATGCTTTTTCTGCATCAATTGATAGAATCATATGATTTTTGTCCTTTATTTTGTTTATGTGATGTATCACATTGATGGATTTGCGAATGTTGAACCATCCTTGTGCCCCGGGGATGAACCCCACTTGGTCGTGATGAATAATCTTTTTAATGCATTGTTTTATTCGATTTGCTAAAATTTTGTTTAGGATTTTTGCATCAGTATTCATCAGAGATATAGGTCTGTAGTTTTCTTTTTCTGTGTTGTCCTTACCAGGTTTTGGTATCAGGGTAATGTTGGCCTCATAAAATGAGTTAGAAAGTACTGACTCTTTTTCACTTTTTTGGAAGAGTTTGAGCAGGATTGGTATTAGATCCCTTTGAAGGTTTGGTAGAATTCACTGGTGAAGCCATCTGGTCCAGGACTTTTGATTTGGGGAAGGTTTTTGATGACTGATTCAATTTCGTTACTGGTGATCGGCCTGTTAAGATTTTCCAGTTCTTCATGATTCAGCCTTGGAAGGCTATATGTTTCTATGAACTTGTCCATTTCTTCTAAGTTATTAAATTTGGTAGCATATAGTCCTTCATAGTATTCTTGGATAATCCTTTGTATTTCTGTGGTGTCCGTGACAACTTCCCCTTTTTCATTTCTGATTTTGTTAATTAGTGTCTTCTCTCTTTTTATCTTAGTTTGTCTAGCCAAAAGTTTGTCAATTTTATTAATCTTTTCAAAGAACCAGCTCTGTGGCATTAATTTTTTCTAATGTCTTTCTGTTCTTTCTTTATGTCATTTAGTTCTGCTCTGTTTTTTATTATTTCCTTCCTTATGCTGATTTTGGGTGTCGTTTGTTCTTATTTTTATAGGTTTTTTTTTTGTTTTTTTTTTTGTTTTTTTTTTTTTTTTTTAAGGTGGAACGTGAGGTTATTTATCTGGGATTTTTCTTAGTTCTTGAGATAGGGCTGTAATGATATAAATTTCCCTCTTAAAACTGCTTTCGCTGCATCCCAAAAATTTTGGTAGGATGCATTTTCATTTGTATTTGTTTCTATGTATCTTTTGATCTCTCCTCTTATTTCTTCTTTGACACTGTCACTCTTTAAAAGTATGTTTTTTAATCTCTACATATTTGTGGTTTCTCCAGGTTTCTTTTTGTAGTTGATATCCAATTTCAAAGCTTTGTGATCATAGAGTATTCTTGGTAGGATTTCAATCTTCTTAAATTTGCTGAGGCTAGTTTCAATATATGATCTAACTTTGAAATGACAATCCTTGAAAATCTTTCATGTACACTAGAAATGAATGTATAGCCTGATGTTCTATGATGAAGTGCTCTTTGAATATCAGTTATGTCCATTTCATCTAATGTTTCTTTTAGTGCTGATATTTCTTTTTTTTATAGTAAATATTTAGTAAATTTATTTATTTATTTATTTTAGTTTTTTTAGTTTTATTTTATTTTATTTTATTTTTACATCCTTCACACCGTGAACCCCCCTTCCCCCATCCACCACCACCCCGACCTCACACCGAGCCATCACATTATACACATAGAATTATAGTTGGCATTCATTAATGTCCAGCCTCTGGTGTACAATGCCATGAACAGGCATCCACAGCATCCCTGAGGTGGTCTCCGAAACAGGACACATGTCCATCGGACACCCAACAAAATCCCCGAACACTATTGAATAAGTTCCCCAAGGTAATTCTCAAAAAACCCTGAGGCCACCCTGTGGTCACCAGCCGCCCTGCAATCCCTTCACCCCTCCCCCCATCCCCAACCCCCTCCCCCCCGCCCATCTAACAACTCTCGGTTTTTTGTGTCCCCAAAACTGTTTCTGATTAGTTAATACACATATTCTTTTCTTTAGATTCCGCATATAAGTGAGATCATATGGTACTTGTCTTTCTCTTTCTGATTTATTTCACTTAACATAATGTTCTCTAGATCCATCCATGTTGTTGCAAATGATACGATTTCTTTTTTCTTTATGGCTGCGTAATACTCCATTGTATAAATGTACCACAGCTTCTTAATCCAGCCATCGACCGATGGGCATTTCGGTTGTTTCCATATCTTGGCTATTGTGTAAAGTGCTGCAATAAACATAGGAGTGCATACAGATTTTTGAATTGGAGTTTTGGATTTCTCTGGGTAGATGCCTAGGAGTGGAATTACTGGATCATAGGGTAGTTCTATCTTCAGATTCCTGAGATACCTCCATACTGTTTTCCATAGTGGCTGCACTAATCTGCAATCCCACCAACAGTGCACTAGCGTTCCCTTTTCTCCACATCCGCGCCAGCATTTGTTGTTTGTTGATTTATTGATGATAGCCATTTTGACTGGGGTGAGGTGGTATCTCATTGTGGTTTTTATTTGCATTTCTCTGATGGTTAGTGAGGTTGAGCATTTCTTCATATGTCTTCTTGCCTTCTGTAAGTGCTGATATTTCTTTATTTATTTTCTTTTTGGATGATCTATCCATTGCTGTCTATAATGTATTTAGGTCCCCTGGTATAATTGTTTCTTGATCTATTTCTCCCTTTAGTTCTGTTAGTAGTTGCTTTGTATATTTTCAGTGCTTCCTGACTGGGGGCATAAATATTGATGACTGTTATGTCTTCTTGTTTTATGGTCCCCTTTATCATTATGCAATGTCCTTCTTTGTCTATCATTACCTTTTTTATCCTGAAGTCTCTTTCATCTGATCTCATGGTGCATATGCCTGATTTTCTCTGAATACCATTTGCTTGGATTCTCAGTTTCCATCCTTTTACTTTGAGTCTATGTTTGATCTTGTAGCTGACATATGTCTCTTGATGGCAGCATATTTTGGGGATTTAGTTTTTTTTATCTGCTACTCTATGCCTTTTCATTGGTGAATTCAGTCCATTTACATTTAGGGTGATTATAAATATGTGAGAATTTCCCATCATTCTATCTGTGGTTTTCTGAGAGGATGGTGTCTTCCTTGTTCCCTTGCCTTTTTGTTGCTGTCTATTATTTCCGTGGGGTGGTATTCTATGATTTTTCCCTCTGTTTCTTCCTTTTTTTATGTTACATACTTGGGTTGTGGATTTTTTTTTTTGAGTGGTTCCCAGTAAGTTTATGTAAAAGAAAATTTCGTACTTAGAGTATTCCATTTTCTTCAGTATGCTTCCTTTCTCCTTCCCCTTGTGCCAGTTCAGACCTTTACTCTTTCCCCTTTTATGTTTTTGTTTTCACATATTGTCCCTATTTATGCTGTGAGTTGATTTATGCACTGCAGTAGCAAGTTGTCTTATTCTTATTTTTTTAAAGTGTTTTTTTTGTTTTTGTTTTTTTGTTGGTTTTTTTTTTGTCCTTCTTACCCTGTATGTTATGTTCAAGTGTATAGTGTCCTATTTGTTCTAGGGGTTGCCATTTCCTGCTTTGGTCTGTTCAGAATACTATTCATGTTTTTGTATGCTTTTGCTTTTTGATTTCAGGTTGAATAACCTCTTCAATATTTCTTGTAGTGCAGGTCATGTGTAAGAAAATTCCCACCGCTTCTGTATGTCTGCAAAGGTCTTTATTCCTCCTTCATATCTAAAGGATATCTTTGCTGGATATATTATTCTTGTCTCATAAATTCTCTCCATCAATAGTTTGAATATTTGAGTGCTCTCCCTCCTGGCTTATAGCGTTCCTGCTGAAAAATCTGATGGTTACCTAATGGGCTTTCCTTTGTAGTTTACCATCTTCTTTTCATTGGGTACCTTGAGGATATTTTCTTTGTCATTGATTTTTGACAGCTTCAATACAATGTGATTTGGAGAAGGCCTGTTGGGATTGAGGCAATTAGGTGTTCTATTTGCTTCTTGCATTCGAGGATCCAGTTCTGTCCACAAGTTAGGGAAGTTTTCATCGACAATTTGTTTGACGATTTGTTCCCTTTTCTCTTTCTTCTCCTTCTGGTATGCCGATTATTCTTATATTCCTCTTTCTGATGGAATCAGAAAGTTCTTGTAGAATTCTTTCATTTATTTTAAGTCTCAAGTCTCTTTTTTCTTCCTTCTGTGTCATTTCCAGATTTCTATCTTCGATGTCACTGATTCTTTCCTCCATCTGGTCAGCTGTATTACCTAAGCTGGCTATTTCATTCTGTGTTTTTTTTTTTTAATTGAGTTGTTAATCTCCAGAAATTCTGTTTGTCTCTTTGGTATTTTATTCATTTTGTTCTTTGATTTTGTTTCTGAGTCATTAAACTGCCTGTCTGTGTTTTCTGGCATCTCTTTTTGAGTTTTTTTAAAAACTGCAATCTTGAATTTTCTGTCATTTAAGTCACACATTTCTATGTCTTTATGTTCATTTTCTGGAGACTTTTCATTTTCTTTCTAAGCTATGTTGTTACAGTGGTTATTCACAGCAATTGATGAATTATGTTTCTCTTCCTAGGCATCTACTGGATTTGGTTCTGCAACTGAATGATAGGAGAATATCTTTCTTTTGTTTTCCCTGTAGGTGTTGGTAGAATGTTTTATATTCTCTTTGACTGCAGCCTTCTATTCTCTGTCACGTTGTAATGTTATATTTTCTCTGCTCTATTCTGGCTTCTCACACAATGAGGCGATTCCCTGGAAAGTGCGCTTCTCCTCTGTGAACAGGTCACCTGGGTCACAGGGAACCAAATCTGTTGGAATATGTGGAGATTTTCTGAAGTTCCAAAGTTCTTCCTACACCAGTTTCAGAGTCTGTGTGTTTCACCATCTCTGTTTACTCCTGGAGGGATCTGCCCAGATAAGTGGGCACAGGGTCATGGTGGGTTGTGAGAGGTAGCCCAGAGTAATGGAGGCCCCCACCAGCACACCCAGTCCTGTACCCAATGCTCTTTCCCCTTTGCTGGAACTAGTTGGGCTGTGAGTCCCTGGCTGCGGCCTGCAGTTCTCAGAATTTCAAATATTCCCTTATTTTGATCTGATAGTGCTACATTTCTGCTTCTTGCCGTGGGTTGGTGGAGGTCAGGTGAGCTCTGGGAGGGTGAGGAGGGTGTGGCTAGGCTCCATGCCTATGACTTCCATCCTCTGCTTGGCATTGAGTGCTTAAATGGCTGTTTTCACTCTTCTTCCCTCAGTCTTTCCAACAAGGTCTCTGCTGTGAGTGTTGGGTTCAGCCATGCTATATGCTGATCACTCAGGTGGAACTGTGGGTCATAAGCGGAGCACCTGCAGTCTGAATTCTTCCCATTCCCACCTCCCAACTGTGGTAGGTCTAGAATACAGGGAGCTTGGAACTACAAGCTGCGTTATGCTATTGGGTCCATGCGGCTCATGTCTCCACACTTCCGTCTTCCTTCCTCCTCTTCTCACCCAATTCACCCACCTTTAGATGATTTCAGTTGTGTGCCACTTCTGCTTGCCTGTTTATTGCACAGCGAGTTTTTTGTACAATTATAGTTGTTCAATACGTTGTAAATTCCAGGGGAGATTTTAAGAGGCTCACCTCTCAATGCCATTTTTATTGCATTTTTCACTAATCATCAGAGAAATGCAAATAAAAACTACAATGAGCTATCACCTCACAGCATTTAGAATGGCTATCATCAACAAGACAAATAGTAACAAGTGTTGGAGAGGCTGTGGAGAAAAAGGAACCCTCATACACTGTTGGTGGAAATGCAGACTGGTGCAGCCTCTATGGAAGGCAATGTGGAGGTACCTGAAAAATTAATAATAGAATTACCATATGACCCAGCAGTTCCTCGCCTGGGTATCTACCCAAAATTCTGAAAACATTTATTCATAAAAATGTATGTTCTCTGGTGTTCGTTGCAGATTTTTTTAAGGTGGACACGACATGAAAATTAACATGATAGATGATTTGATGGATGATTGGATAAAGAAGTTGTGGTATACAGTAGAATACTATTTTGCCTTAAGAAAGATGAAACAGTGCCTTTTGTGACAACATGGATGGATCTTGAGATTATTATGCTAAGCAAAGTAAATCAGACAGAAAAAGTAGAGAACCATATTATTTCACTGATATGTTTTATATAAACGAAAAACAACAAAAGAACAGACAAACAAATGAGACACAAAAACTCTTAGACACAGACAATAGTGTAATGGTTACCAGATGGGAGGGGTGGAGATAGTAGATGAGGGTAAAAGGGATAAAATATATGGTGATTGTTGGAGAACTGACGCTGCATGGTGACACAAAATGTGATATATAGATGATGTGTAACAGAATCATACACCTGAAATCTATGTAAATTTACTAACAATTGACAAGTTTATATATTTATATATATATATATATATATATATATATATATATATGTGTGTGTGTGTGTGTGTGTGTGTGTGTGTGTATGTGTGTATATATATATAGATATACACACATATACATATATATGGCAATAACTGTTTATCTACTGACAATTACTTTAAATATAAATGGATTAAATGGTCCAATCAAAGGACATAATATGGCTGAATCAATGTGATTATAAGATCTGTACATATGCTGCCTACAAGAGACCCACTTCAGACTGAAAGACATATACACACTGAAAATAAAGGAGTGGAAAAAGATATTTCATAAAAAAAGGAAATGAAAGAGAAATGCTGGGGTTGCAATGCTTATACCAGACAAAATAGACTTTAAAACAAAGGTTATAACAAGAGACAAATTAGAACCCAGTAATCCCATTTCTGGGTATTTATGGAAGAAACTCAAAATACTGCTTGGAAGGATCATGTGCATTTATATGTTCATTACAGCATAATTTATTATAGCCAAGATTTGGAGGAACCCTGGGCATTCATCAATGGATAAATGGATAAACAGAAGGTGGTATGTGTATACCATGGAATGTTATTCAACCATAAAAAAAAAAATGAAATCTTGCTATTGCAACAACATGGATGGACCTAGGGTGTAGTACACTGAGTGGAGTAAGTCAAACAAAGGAAGACAAATGCTATAAGATTTCTCTCATATGTAGAATCTGAAGAACAAAATCAATGAACAAACTCTGAAGAACAAAATCAATGAACAAAAACAAACTCAGACACAGAGAATATTTGAGTGTTGCCAGGTTGGAGGTGCTTTGGGATTATAGGTGAAAAAGAAGAAGGAATTAAGAAGTACAAATTGGTAGTTACAAAATAGTCATGGGGATGCAAATTATAGCATAAGAATGTTGTCAATAATATTGTAATAACTATGTGTGCTGTCAGATGGGTGCTGGATTTATCAGGTGATATCACCTCATATGTTACATACATGTCTAATCACTATGTTGCACACCAGAAACTAATATAATATTGTATGTGAAATGTATTAAAAATAAAAAATATATTTAAGAAATGAAATAAATAATCATGGTTCTAATTATTTTAATGCTTATATATTTTAAGGTTTAAAGAGTTATGTAATTTTTCCAGTGATATTGTAATTTTTAAGTTTTTTGTTAAAATATAGCTAATGTACAATATTATATTTCAGGTGTACATCATAGTTATTCAACAGTACCCAACTGGCACTATACATAGTTATTACCATATTATTGAATATATTTCCTATGCTAAAGAAGTGTTCACTGTGATAAGTCCAGCAACCATATGACACCATACCACGCTATCACAATATTATTGACTATATTTTCTATGCTGCATATTACATCCCCAAGACTTATTTGCTTTATACCTGGAACTTTGACTTTGTTATTCCCCTTTATCTTAACCCTCTTTTTAATTTTCCAATTACAGCTGACGTTCAATATTTTTATATTAATTTCAGGTGTACAGCATAGTGATTAGACATTTATATAATTTATAAAGTGACCCCCATGATTAGTACCCACCTGGCACTATACATAGCTATTACCATATTATTGATTATATTTCCTATGCTTTACTTTACATCCCTGTGGGGACAAAGCCCCCAAAAAAGTTTCCAGCCTCTCGGCCTCACATAGAAAGGTGCTGGCTCGGGTAGTAAATGGCCATCAACTGTGATCAGATGCCAGCAGCTGTGGCTAGTTGGCCGTCAGCTGTAACCCATAAGCCATTGGCCACTAATATAACGGCTGTGGCTACGCTAGCAAAAAAAAAATGGGGGCTAGCAAGAAGATGGTGGCTGGCAAGCGCAGACTGCTATTAGGACGGCGCGTTGCAGATGATGTAGATCTTGCTTCCTGTGTCTCCAGCCCAGCTGCCAGCGAGAATATATTGGTTTAACTCCCCTATCTATGGCTCCGTGGGTGTTCCTTTTTGGCCTTACCGTGTCCTGCATTCTTTTGTGGGGAGCGGGACCAGAGACCCTGCAAGACTCCCCGCATGACAAATGGCGCAGCGAGCAGGGTCCCCTGCACGACAATCCCCATGACTATTTTGCAACTACCAATTTGTGCTTTTTAATTCCTTCACATTTTTCACCCTGCCCAGATCCTTTTCATCTATCACCCCAACAAATCTAGTACCCATCTGACCCCATACATTGTTATTATAACATTATTGACTATATTCCTTATGCTATACCCTACATTCCCATAACTACTTTGTAACAACCAATTTGTACTTCTCAATTTTCTCCCCTTCTTTCACCCATACCCCCAATCCTCCCTACATCTGTCAACCATCAAAATGTTATCTGTGTCTATGAGTTTCTTTCTGTTTTGTTTGTTAATTTTGTTCTTAGATTCAACATATAAGCAAAGTCACATTGCTTCTGTCTGTCTCTGTTTCATATACTCCACCCAATACAATACACTCCAGATCCACCCATGTTGCTGCAGATGGCAAGAACACATTCCCTTCCATGGCTAAGCAATATTCCATTGCATATGTGTACCACCTCCTCTTTATCCATTCTTCAATTGCAGAACGCCAAGGCTGCCTCCACACGTTGGCCATTGTAAACAATGTTGCAAGGAACATATGGATGCACAGATCCCCTCAAAGTACTGTTTGGTGCCAGTGCTGAGCCTGGAGTGACTCAGCAAAGATCTCAGAGCATATAGAGGCCAGTTGCCACCTACCTGGGGCCTGTGAACTCTGATAGTTTTCTAAGAAAGAATGCAATGTGGGAGGGGATGGCTACTTACAGAGAAAGTGCCTCCAGCTGTACACAAGTTGGGTGGGGTGGGGGGTTCCAGCTGAGTAAGTAGGGCAGAGCAACAGAGCTCAATAGGTCAATCAGATTCAGATTTACCCTGTGGGGGCGGGCGCAACATTGGAAAGATGGTGCCTGCCTGCCAGCTCTACAGAAGGAAGAACCCTCAATGGGAAAAGACTGTCCTCCAGGTCTCTCTATGAAACCACACAACTCAGTCTGCCCCCCACATGTCTCCAAGACACCACGACTCACCATCCTTCCACTGGAGCCCAAGGTGAATGCCTGTGAGTTAGTGAGTCTGTGTGCAAGCCCTGTAAGAGGATGTCTGGGTTTCCTGCATCCCTCTGTCCCACCCAAATGGTTGGAATTCCCACTGTTTGTTCACAGCCAGATATTGTGGCACTCCTCTTCCTAGCACCAGTACTCTGGGCTGTGGAGCCTCCATGGCTGAGATATCCCTCCTTATTCTCAACTACCACATGGAGTTTCTGCATCTCTGCCCCTACTATCAATCTCTATGTGGCTTCTTCTTTAAATTTTTGGTTATAGGACTTTTGTTCAGCTAGACTTCAGATGGTTCTCCAGGGTGATTATTCCATAATTTAGTTGTGATTTTAATGTGTTCACAGAAGGGCGCAGACACAGTGATTGTCTACTCCACCATCTTGAATCTCTATGTAATTGTGTAATTTATAAGAAATATATATTTGGTTATTCTGATAACCAAAATATATTTCTCATATGTATTTGGCCTTCTTCTACAATTCTGGCTCAGAGCTCCAAACTAGAGTAATGTGATTTTTACACCAACCTTACAGTATCAGTTTTCTTAATTTGTCTATACATTTACATTTGCCAGTGAGTTTTATATTTTCATGTTTCTAATCATCCTTTATTTCAGCGTGAAGAATTCCCTTTTAATGTTTCTTGTAAGGCATATCTAGTGATGATAATTCCTGTAGCTTTTTTTTTTTTCTAGGCTAGTCTTTCATTCCTAAAGGACAGCTGTTCCTTATAATGTATTCCTGGTTGGCAGTGTTTTTACCCCCAGTATTTTAAATCTATCGCCCCCTTCTTTTCTGGTCTGCATAATTTTCTTTTGAGAAATCTGGATAAAACCTTAAGGGGGTCCTCCCTCTTTTTTTAAAAGTTTATTGGGGTGACAATTGTTAGTAAAATTACATGGATTTCAAGTGCACAATTCTGTAATACATCACCTATATATATCACATTGTGTGTTCACCACCCAGAGTCAGTTCTTTTTCCATCACCATATACCAGATGAAACAGACTTCAGGATAAAAAAGGGGTTCTCTTTTATATAATCAGTCTCCCTTCTTTTGTAACTTTCAAAATTCTGTCTCTTTCTTTCATTTTTACTGTTCAATATGCGTCTAGATGGCTTCTCCTTTATGTTGAACCTCTTTGAGTAATTTTGAATTTAATGAATCTGGTTGTCCATGTTTCTCTCTATATTCAGGAAGTTTTTAGGCAGTTTCTTTGATTAATATTTATGTACCTGTCCCTCTCTCTTCTACTTCTGAAACTTTAATAATGTTTATAGAAATTATTTTTCTGATATCTCATAAATCGTATAGGCTTTCTTTATTCTTTTCGTGTTTTTTTCTGATTGTATATTTTTATATAAATGTTATCTACTTCATAGATTATTTTTTCTGCTTGGTCAAGTCAGATGTTGACATCCTCTATTTGTGCATGTGTGTGTGTGTGTGTGTGTGTGTGTGAGTTGGCTTTTTATTAGAGCAGTTTAAAGTTCAAGGCAAAACTGAGGGAAGTTACCATTTTCCCATCTATTCCCTGCCCCCACTTATGCATAGCCTCCTCAATTATCAACATCCCCCACAAGAATGGTACAATTTCCACACTGATTAACTTATATTGACACGTTATAAACACCTAAATTCCATAATTTACATTACAGTTCACTCTAGATGTTGGACATGTTAATTGTTTTGACAAATGTACAATGACCTGTATACATCATTATAATATAATTCAGTGTATTTTCACTTTCCTAAAAATCCTCTTTCCTATACCTAGTCATTATTCTCCCCCCAACCAAACCTCTGCAGCTACTGTCCTTTTAACTTGCTTTATAATTTTGCCTTTTTCAGAATGTCATATCACTAAAATCATAGATTGTGTAGACTTTTCATATTATTTTCTTTCATTTAGTAGTATGAACTTACAGTTCCTCCATGTGTTTCCATGGCTTGATAGCTTATATCTTTCAATATTGAATAATATTCCATTATCTGGATATACCACAGGTTATTTATCCAATCACCTCCTGAGGGACAGCATGGTTACATTCATGTTTTGACAATTATGAATAAGTTGCTATGAACATCTTGATGCAGCTATTTAGGAAGGCATAAGTTTTCAAATCACTTGGATAAATATTAAGGAGTGTGATTGCTTAAATGTATAGTAAGAGTAGTTTCAGTTTTATAAGAAACTGTCAAACTGCTCTCCAAAGTGGCTGCACTATTTTGCATTCCCAAAAGCAAATAACCAAAGGTGCTGTTGAGCCACATCCTCAGTAGCATTTTGTTTTGTCAATGCTCTGGATTTTGGCATTTCTTATAGGTGTGTATTGATAGCTCATTGTTTTTATTTGCTTTTCCCTTATGACATATGATGTGGAGCATCTTTTCATATGCTCATTTGTCATATGTATATCTTTTTTTGATGAGATGTCTTTCCAGATTTTTGCTCATTTTTATATTAGTTTTTTATTATTGTTGAATTTTAAGAGTTATTTGTATATTTTGGATAGCAGTCTTTTATCAGACCTGTCTTTTGCAAATATTTTTGCCATTATGAGGGCTTTGTTGACATTGTCTTTCACAAAGCAGAAGATTTCAAATTTAATAAATTTTAGCTTATTAATTATTCTTTTTCATAGATTGTGCATTTGATATTGTAGCTAAAAAGGTCATTACCATATGCACCATCATCTAAGTTTCTTCTTGTTTTTTACATTTAGATGTGTAATCTATTTTCATTTAATTTTTGTGCAGGGTATAAGATCTGTATGTAAGTTATTTATTTTGTTTATTTTTTTAATTTTATTTATTTTGTTTAATTTTGTAAGTTATTAATTTTGTTTAATTTTATTTTGTGGATGGCAATTTTCTCCAGGACCATTTGTGGAAAAGACTATCTTTGCTCCTCTGTCAAAGACCAGATGACCATATTTATTTGGGTCTATTTATAAACTCTATTTTATTATTGATCTATATGTCTGTTATTTTATTGATAACCATGTTATCTTCATTACTGTAGCTGTAGAGTAAGTTTGAAGTAAGATGGTGTTAGTGCTCCAACTTTGGTTTTTCTCCTTCATTAGTGTGTTGGCTATTCTGGTTTTATCTCTCTCCATATAAACTTTAAAATTAGTTTGCCAATATCCCAATATCTTTCAGGTATTTTTATTGGGGTTTCATTATATCTATAAATTAAGTTTCAAATTCCACTTCTTCATTGTTGGTATATAGAAAAGCAATTGACTTTTGTATAATAACCTTGTATCGTACATCCTTGCTATGATTGTTTATTAGTTTCAGGAGGTTTGTTGTTGATTCTTTGGGAATTTTTTCATAGATAATCATGCCCTGTTTGAAAAAAAGAGTTATTTTTTCCTTTCCAATATGTATATATTTTATTTATTTTTTATGTGATAAAATAATTTAATTCTCCATGTACATTTCTGTCCATATGAGCCAACAGAAATCAAGAATGCATACTTTACAATATTTACTATTTTGAGATATTCAGTCAATTCAGATGGCAAAGGTAGAACTCGGTCACTAATGAAATGTTTAAAAATATATATTAAATGAGAAGAGAGTGACATCATAGGAATGGCGGCAGCAGGACGCACTTTCTGAGTTCTCCTACGGATCTTCTTACAAATGGGACATATAACCCATCAAAAAACTCTTTGCTCGTCACACAGAACAGCTAAGAGATTCATGGAAGAATTACTTGAAGGTGCGCAAATGGGGCGAGCAGGGGAAGAAGGAAGGGAGCGGAGTGGAAAAGCACAGTCCCATGGTGGAGTCGCGGCTGGCGGCCGCGGCTGTGGTGGCAGCAGCAACACGGCAGGCAAGAAACACGGGACCCCAGGGCGGAACAGAGAACACAAAAGCCAGGAGGTGCGCTCTTTCCCTGCCTCCCACAGCTGATCACCCGCTGGGGGGGGCAGCTTGGTGGGCCCTAGGGCGGACAAAGAACACAGACTCCATACTTGGGCCCCTCCTCCCGCTCTTCCAATCCTACCCCCGCCCTTCCAGAGAATTAAACTGGCCCCTGAACTGAGGAGTAGTGTCAGATTACTGAGGGGCTGTAGTGCTCAGGCTCTGGGAAAACTGACAGGCAGCTCTTACCCAGGGAAGAGGCTGGGAAGAGTGTGATTTTGGCTGGGCTAGGAGAGAACAGAATCCTCCACCCCCAGTCACCATCCTTTCTGGCCTGCGGGAAGAGTGTGAAGCGGCTGGGCTGGGAGAAAGAAGACCCCTCCATCCCCAGCCCCCTCCCTTTCTGGCCTGCCTAGGGCGGGGAAAGTGCAACTGCGGAGGCACTTCCAGAAATCAGCAGTAAGCGGCAGACACAGCTCCCGGATTTCAGCAGCTTAGAAATCTCCCACCCGCCCCCTCCCCCACACACACGGAAGAAGTGCCCTAAGACTCAGGAGTACTGGACATAGTGCTGGTGTTGCTTTCTCAGTGTGTATATGTTCAGGCAAGGGCAGAAACTGTACTGACTTTGTAAAAACTATCATTCACACCCCGCAGCCCCACGCATTTAAATCTACAGTCCCAAAGTCACTCTGGGCACCAGGTGACAGTTTCTGCCTGTGTAAGAGGCAGCGGACACTTTGGTACAGCAGAAGACAACCTGGAGATTACTTGGTGGACTTAAGCCAAGACTGGCACTGCTTTTTGTTTTGCTTTGTTTTGTTTTGTTTTGTATTTACATTTTTTATATCTTTGCCTGTGTTGAGTGGGGGTTATCAGGTGTTTTTACATGTGAATGTATTTGATATTTGTTGTTGTTGTTGTTGTGCTTGGTGATTTGCTTTGTTCTGAAATTGCCCTACCAGTGCCCACCATAAGAGGCACACGATTCAACAAATCCAGAGGCCAACTCCAGACCAAACCAGTGTACTACTATGTTTGACCTACAAGTCATAAACCCAGAGGGAATTCTCTGCAGGCACAAGAGCCCATAGAGGCCAAACCACATTTAAGTGGTCAATCCTCACGCAGCAGAACACCCTACAGTGGGCAGAGCCAAGTCTCACAATTAGTCAGCCTGGGATTTAACCCCACCTACTCACAAGCGAAAAGCAATTAAAGACCTTCTTTAACAGGACAATATACACAACACAAGAGTCACCTTTGGAGCACACGCAGAGGAGAAGAATAAAGTAGTGCAAGTCAAATATAAAGGACACATACTACAAGAACTAAGAACTCAAGGGGACCTACCTACTATATCAAAACAAACACAGAGACTAAGCCAGAATGGGGAAACAAACAAATATGTCCCAAATAAAAGAACAGAGGAAACCTCCACAACTTGAACCAAATGAAGCAGAGGTAACCAACCTATCAGAGACAGAGTTCAGAACACTGGTGATAAGAATGTTTAAGGAGCTTAGAGATGACATAAAAAAGGATGTAGAAATCATAATGAACAACCAGTTAGAACTAAAGAACACAATAACCGAAATTAAGAACTCTCTTGAAGGAATTCCCAGCAGGTTAGATGAAGCAGAGAATCGAATCAGCGACTTAGAAGACAAGTTAGCAGAGATCACCCAAACCGAAAAACAGAAAGAAAAAAGAATAAAAAACAATGAAGATGGCTTAAGAGACCTCTGGGATAACATCAAGCACAACAACATGCACATCATAGGAATACCAGAAGGTGAAGAGAGGAAGGGAGGGATTGAGAACATATTTGAAGTAATAAAGTCTGAAAACTTCCCTAACCTGATGAAGGAAACCAACATACAAGCCCAGGAAGTGCAGAGACTTCCAACCAGGATAAACCCAAACAGGTCCACACCAAGACACATTATAGTTAAAATGGCAAAGCTTAAAGAAAAAGAGAGAATCCTAAAAGCAGCAAGAGAAAGACAGAGGGTTACATACAAGAGAACTCCCATAAGACTATCAAATGACTTTTCTACAGATATATTGAAGGCCAGGAAGGAGTGGCAGGAGATACTCAAAGTGATGGATAACAAAGGCCTACAACCTAGATTGCTTTATTCAGCAAGGATATTATTTAAAGTTGATAGAGAGATAAAAAGCTTCCCAGAAAAGAATAAGCTAAAGGAATTTATTACCACCAAGCCAGCATTGCAAGAAATACTAAAAAGACTTCTGTAAATAGAAGAGAGATGAAAACAATCTAACTGCAAATTTAAAATGGGCAATAACTATGTACCTATCAATAATCACTTAAAATGTAAACGGATTAAATGCTCCAATCAAGAGACATAGTGTGGCTGAGTGGATAAGAAAGCAAGACCCTTGTATATGCTGTATACAAGAGACTCACCTCAGATCAAAAGACACACACAGGCTGAAAGTGAAGGGTTGGGGTAACATATTTCACGCAAATGGAAGTGAAAAGAAAGCTGGAGTTGCAATACTTATATCTGACAAAAAAAAGACTTTAAAATGAAGAACATATTAAAAGACAAAGATGGGCACATTATAATAATAAAGGGATCGATCCGACAAGAGGACATAAACCAAGTAAACATCTATGCACCCAACATAGGAGCACCTAAGTATATAAAACAGGTACTGACTGACATAAAGACAGAAATCAACAGTAACACTATCATAGTAGGGGACTTCAACACACCTCTGACAACAAGGGACAGGCCTTTCAGTCAGAAAATCAATATGGAAAGAATGGTCTTAAATGATACATTGGACCACTTAGATTTAATAGATATTTTTTCAGAGCATTTCACCCCAATGCTGCAAAATACACGTTTTCCTCAAGCGCACATGGAACATTTTCCAAGATAGACCATATGTTAAGTCATAAAACAAGTCTTGACAAATTTAAGAAAATTAAAATCATACCAATTGTCTTCTCTGATCACAGTGCTATGAAATTAGAGATGAACTACAGGAGAAAAACAGGAAGACACACCAATTCATGGAGGCTGAATAACTTATTACTAAATAATGAATGGGTCAATCAGGACATCAAAGAAGAAATCAAAAGATACCTCGAGAGAAATGAAAATGAAAGCACGACGACCCAAAATCTATGGGATGCCGCGAAAGCAGTCTTAAGAGGAAAATTCATAGCATTGCAGGCCTACCTAAAGAAACAAGAAACATCACTAATCAACAGTTTATATTCACAGTTAAGGGATCTGGAAAAAGAAAAGCAAAATAAGCCCAAAGGGAGCACAAGGAAGGAGATAATAAAGATAAGAGCAGAAATAAATTAAACAGAAATCCAGAAAACCAATACAAAAGATCAATGAATGTAAGAGTTGGTTCTTAGAGAAGATAAACCAAATTGACAAAACTTTAGCCAGACTCATTATAAACAAAAGAGAGAGGACCCAAATTAATAAAATCAGAAATAAAAGAGAAGTGACAACAGACACCGCAGAAATATATAAAAAAATAAGATATTACTATAAGCAACTATATGCCAACAAATTTGACAAGAAGAAATGGACAGTTTTCTAGAGGCATACAACATTCCAAGTCTAACTCAAGAAGAAACAGAGAACATGAATAGAGTGATTACCATCAGGGAAATTCAATCAGTAATCAACAATCTCCCAACAAACAAAAGCCCTGGATCAGATAGCTTTACAGGTGAATTTTACAAAACGTTCAAAAAAGAATTATCATCCTTGGGTGGGAGATGAGGGTAAAGGGGATCAAATATATGGTGATGGAAGGAGAACTGACTCTGGGTGGTGAACACACAATGGGATTTATAGATGATGTAATACAGAATTGTACACCTGAAATCTATGTAAATTTACTAACAATTGCCACCCCAATAAATTTAATTTAAAAAAAAAAGAAAAAAAAAGAATTATCATCCATTCTCCTCAAGCTCTTCCAAAAAATCCAGAAGGAGGGAAGACTCCTAAACACTTTTTATGAAGCCACTATCACCCTGATCCCAAAATCAGACAAAGACACCAAACAAAAATAGAAAACTACAGGCCGATATCTCTAAAGAACATAGATGCAAAAATGCTTAACAAAATATTAGCGAACAGAATTCAGCAATACATTAAAAAGATCATACACTATGATCCAGTGGGATTCATCCCTGGTATGCATGGGTGGTTCAACATCTGCAAATCAATTAATGTGATACACCACATTAACAAAATGAAAAATAAAAATCACATGATCATATCAATAGATGCAGGAAAAGCATTTGATAAAATCCAGCAGCCATTTATGATAAAAACCCTTAAGAAAGTGGGAATAGAGGGATCATATCTCAACATTATAAAAGCCATATGTGACAAACCCACAGCTAACATTATACTAAATGGGGAAAAGCTAAAACCATTCCCCCTAAGATCAGGAACAAGGCAAGTTTGCCCACTATCACCACTTCTATACAACATAGTGCTGGAAGTTCTAGCCACAGCAATCAGACAAGAAAAAGAAATAAAAGGCATCCAAATTGGTAAGGAGGAAGTAAAATTGTCATTATATGCAGATGATATGATACTATATATAGAGAGAACCCTAAAGACTCCACCAAGAAACTATTAGAGCTGATAGATTAATTTAGTAAAGTAGCAGGATACAAAATTAATATTCAGAAATCAGTTGCATTTGTATATACCAATAATAAAACATCAGAAGGAGAAATTTAAAAAATCCCATTTACAATTGCTCCAAAGACTATAAAATACTTGGGAGTAAATTTAACCAAAGAAGTTAAAGATCTGTACTCAGAAAATTATAAGACACTGAAGAAAGAAATGAAAGAAAATATAAATAGATGGAAACACATATCATGTTCATGGATAGGAAGAATTAGTATAGTTAAAATGTCCGTACTGCCGAAGGCAATATACATATTGAACACAATTCCTATCAAACTACCAATGACTTTTTTCACAGAAATAGAACATATATTCCTAAAATTTATAGGTGACCATAAAAGAGCCCAGATAGCCTCAGCAATCTTGATAAATAAGAACAAAGTAGGATGTATAACAATACCTGACTTCAAATTATACTACAAGGTTATAGTAATCAAAACAGCATGGTACTGTCATAAAAACAGACACAAAGATCAATGGAACACAATAGAGAGTCCAGAAATGCCTATACGCTCATTTAATCTAAGACAATGGAAGCAAGAATTTACGGTGGGGTAAAGACAGTCTTTTCAATAAATGGTGCTGGGAAACCTGGACAGACACATGCAAAAAAATCAAGCTTGACCACCTCCTTACACCATATACAAAAATAAATTCAAAGTGGCTTAAAGTCTTACATGTAAGATCTGAAACCATAAAATACCTAAAATAAAATATAGGAAGAAACTTCACAGACATTACATCTGCAAAGAGTGACAGTTTAATTTCTTCATTCCCAATTTGGATGCCTTTTATTTCTTTCTCTTGCTTGATTGCTCTGGAGAGGACTTCCAAAGCTATGTGGAAAAGCAGAGGTGATGGGGACAGCCCTGTGGTGTTTTGAATGTTAAGCAAACGGCTTCAGTTTTTCACCATTAATTATGAGATTAGGTGAGCGTTTGTCATATATGGCCTTTATTATTTAAGGTATTTTCCTTCTATACTTATTTTATTAAGTATTTTAATAGTAAATAGATGTTTTATCTTCTCAAACGCTTTTTCTGTATCAATTGATATAATCATATGATTTTTGTCCTTTATTTGGTTTATGTGATGTATCACACTGATGGATTTGCATATGTTGTATCATCCTTGTGCCCCTGAGATTAACCCCACTTTGTCGTGATGGATAACCTCTTTAATGTATTGTTACATTCAATTTGCTACAATTTTGTTTAGGAATTTTGCATCTGTATTCATCAGAGATATTGGGCTGTAGTTTTCTTCTTTTGTGCTTTCCTTTTTTTTTTCTAGTTAAGGTTTAACATGAGGTTATTCATCTGGGATTTTTCTTGTTTCTTGAGATAGGCCTGTAATGACATAAATTTCCCTTTTAAAATTGTATTCACTGCATCCCAAAAATTTCGGTAGGATGTATTTTCATTCACATTTGTTTCTATGTATCTTTTGATCTTTTTTTTTTCTTTTTTTATTGGTGTGACAATTGTTAGTAAAATTACATAGATTTCAGGTGTACAATTCTGTATTGCATTGTCTGTAAATCCCACAGTGGGTTCACCACCCAGAGTCAGTTATCCTTCCATCACAATATATTTGATCCCCCTTACCCTCATCTCCCACGCCCCTCCCCGCTTAACCTCTGGTAACCACTAAACTACTGTCTGTGTCTTTAAGTTTTTCCCTCATTTGTTTGTCCTGTTCTTTTGTTGTTTTTGGTTTATATACCAGATATCAGTGAAATCATATGGTTCTCTGCTTTTTCTGTGTGACTTACTTTGATTAGAATTATACTCTCAAGATACATCCATGTTGTCACAAATATTCCTATATAATATTTTCTTACCGCCGAATAGTATTCCATTGCATATATATACCACAAATTCTTTATCCATTCATCTATCGAAGGATATTTTAGTTGTTTCCACGTCTTGGCCACCGTAAACGGAGCAATAATGAACATTGGAACACACGTGTCTTTATGTATAAACGTTTTCAGAATTTTGGGTAGATACCCAAGACAGGGATTGCTGGGTCACATGTCAATTCTATTCGTAATTTTTTGAGGAACCTCCACACTGCCTTCCATAACGGCTACACCAGTCTGCATTCCCACCGACAGTTTATGAGGGTTCCTATTTCTTCACAGCCTCTCCAGCACTTGTTACTATTTATCTTGCTGATGATAGCCATTCTGACTGTGGTGAGGTTATATCTTATTGTGGTTTTTATTTGCATTTATCTGATGATTAGTGATGTTGGGCATTTTTTCATATGTCTATTTGCCATTTGTATGTCCTCTTTGGAAAAATGTCTTTTCAGGTCCTCTGCCTATTTTTCAATTTGGTTGTTTGTTTTTTTTGTTGTTGTTGTTGTTGTGGAGTCGCATGAGTTCCCTGTATATTTTGTACATTATCCCCTTATCGGAGGCACTGTTCGCAAAAATCTTCTCCCATTCACTTGGTTGCCTCTTTATTCTGTCGATGGTTTCTTTTGCTGTGCAGAAGCTTTTAAGATTCATATAGTCCCATTTGTTTATTTCAGCTTTTACGTCTCTTGCCTTTGGAGTCAAATTCAAAAAATGCTCTTTGAACCCAAGGTACATAACTTTAGTACCTATATTTTCTTCCATGCAGTTTATTGTGTCAGGTCTTATGCTTAAGTATTTGATCCATTTTGAATTAATTATCGTACATGGTGACAGATAGAAGTCCAGTTTCAATCTTCTGTACGTGGCTATTCAATTCTCTCAGCACCTTTTATTGAAGAGGCTGTCTTTCCTCCATTGCATATTTTTAGCTTCTTTGTCAAAAATTATCTGTCCATATTTATGTGGTTTTAATTCTGGGTTCTCAATTCTATGCACTGGTCTATGTGTTTGTTTTTCTGCCAATACCAAGCTGTTTTGATTATTGTAGTCCTGTAGTACAAGTGAAAGTTAGGGAGTACGATTCCTCCAGTATTGTTCTTTTTTTATTAAGATTGCTTTGGCTATTCAGGGTCTTTTGTGGTTCCAAACAAATTTGATGATTTTTTGTTCTATTTCTTTAAAAAATGCCATTGGGATTTTGATGGGGTTGCATTAAATCTGTATATTGCTTTGGGTAATATGGCCATTTTAACCATGTTGATTAATCCAATCCATTAGCACGAAATGTCTTTCGATTTCTTTGTGTCTTCTTCAATTTCTTTTAAAAATGTCTTATAGTTTTCAGCATATAGGTCCTTCACATACTTGGTTAAGTTTATTCCTATGTATTTTATTATTTTTGCTGCAATTGCAAAGAGAATTGTTTTTTGTATTTCTTTCTCTGAGATTTCATTGTTAGTATATAGGAATGCAATGGACTTTTGTACGTTGATTTTGTAGCCAGAAACATTACTGTGTTCATTGATTGTTTCTAATAGCTTTTTGGTGAAGTCTTTAGGGTTTTGTATATATACCATCATGTCTTCTGCAAACAGTGGTAATTTAACTCCTTAATTCCCAATTTGAATGCCTTTCATTTCTCTCTCTTGACTGATTGCTCTGGCATGGACTTCCAACACTATGTTGAAAAGTAAAGGTGATAGGGGACAGCCCTGTCGTGTTCCTGAAAGCAGAGCAAAGGGCTTCAGTTTTTCACCATTAAATTATGAGTTTCGCTGAGGGCTTGTCATATAGGGCCTGTATAATGTTACGGTATTTTCCTTCAATACCTATTTCATTAAGTGTTTTAATCATAAATGGATGTTGTATCTTGTTAAATGCATTTTTTGCATCAATTGATATTATATGATTTTTGTCCTTTATTTTTTTTTTATTTGATGTATCACATTGATGGATTTGCGAATGTTGAACCATCCTTGCGCCTCGGGGATGAACCCCACTTGCTCGTGATGAATAATCTTTTTAATGCATTGTTTTTTTTTGATTTGCTAGAATTTTGTTTAGGATTTTTGCATCAGTATTCATGAGAGATTGGTCCGTAGTTTTCTTTTTTTGTGTTGTACTCACCAGGTTTTGGTATCAGGGTAATGTTGGCCTCATGAAATGAGTTAGGGAGTACTGTCTCTTCTGCAATATTTTAGAAGAGTTTGAGCACGATTCGTATTAGATCCTCTTTGAAGGTTTGGTAGAATTCAATAGTGAAGCCATCTGGTCCTGTACTTTTCTATTGAGAAGGTTTTGGATGACTGATTCAATTTCATTACTGGTGATGTGTCTGTTTAGATTTTGCAGTTCTTCATGGTTCAGCCTTAGAAGGCTCTATGTTTCTAGAGAACTTGTCCATTTCTTCTAGGTTACTGAATTTGGTGGCATATAGTTCTTCATAGTATTCTTGCATGACCTTTGTATATCTGTGGTGTCCGTGATAACTTCCCCTTTTTTATTTCTGATTTTTTTCTTTATTTGTTTGTTTTTTAAATATTTTTTATTAATTTCATTTCTGATTTTGTTAATTACTGTCTTCTCTCTTTTTATCTCAGTGAGTTTAGCCAAGGGTTTGTCGATTTTGTTAATATTTTCAAAGAAAAAGCTGTTTGTCACATTGATTTTTTCTATTGTCTTTTTGTTCTATATTTCATTTATTTCTACTCTGATTTTTGTGATTCCCTTTTTTCTGCTGACCTTGGGTTTCACTTGTTCTTCTTTTTCTAGTTCT
Source organism: Rhinolophus hipposideros (assembly GCF_964194185.1). Classification (NCBI taxonomy): domain Eukaryota; kingdom Metazoa; phylum Chordata; class Mammalia; order Chiroptera; family Rhinolophidae; genus Rhinolophus; species Rhinolophus hipposideros. The sequence goes on along the minus strand of NC_138046.1, from coordinate 74,758,052 downwards.
TTGAGGTGTAATATGAGGTTATTTATTTGAGATTTTTCTTGTTTCTGGAGATAGGCCTATAATGATACAAATTTTTCTCTTAAATCTATATTTCCTGCTTCCCAAAAATTTTGGTAGGAGGTATTTTCATTGTCATTTGTTTCTATGTATGTTTTGATCTCTCTTCTAATTTCTTCTTTGACCCAATCGTTCTTTAAGAATGTGTTGTTTAATCTCCATGTATTTGTGTTTTTTCCTGCTATCATTTCGCAATTGATGTCCAATTTCAAAGCGTTGTTATTAGATAATATGCTTGGAACGAATTCAATCTTCTTAAATTTGTTGAGACTGATTTTGTGTCCCAATATATGGTCTATCCTTGAGAATGTTCAATATACACTTGTAAAGAATATATAGTCTGATGTTTTAGTATGAAGTGCTCTATATATGTCAATGATGTCCATTTCATCTAATGTGTCATTTATGGCTGCTATTTCATTATTTATTTTCTGTTTGGATGATCTATCCATACCTGTCAGTGATGTATTTAAGTCCCCTAGTATAATTGTGTTTTGGTCAATTTCTCCCTTTAGTTCTGTTAGAAGTTGCTTGGTATATTTTGTTGTTCCATGATTGAGGGCATAAATATTGATGACTGCTATGTCTTCTTGTTGTATAGTCCCCTTTACCATTATGAAATGTCCATCTTTGTCTCTTGTTATCTTTTTCACCCTGAAGTGTTTCATCTGATATTGTTATGGCTACACCTGATTTTCTCTGGGTTCCATTTGCTTGGAGTGTCAATTCCCACACTTTCACTTTGAGTCTATCCTTGTCCTTGTAGCTGAGATGTGTCTCTTGGAAACAGCATATGGTTGGGTTTAGTTTTCTGATCCAATCTTCCACTCTGTGCCTTTTTATTTGTGAGTTCAGTCCATTTACATTTAGGGTGATTATTGATATTTGAGGATTTCCTGTCATTCTATCTTTATTTTTCTGTTAAGGCTGTGCCCACATTGTCTTTTTGCCTTTTTGTTGTTGTCTATTATTTCTGTGTAGTGGTATTCCATGATATTTCCCTCTGTTTCTTCTTTTATTACAGTATATATTTTAGTTCTGGATCTTTTTTGAGTGGTTACCCTTAATATTATGTAAAAGAAAGCTTGATATTTAGAGTATTCCATTTTCTTCAGCACGCTTACTTTCTCCATTCTCATATTACGGTTCAGGCCTTTACTGTCCCCCTTTTTATGTTGCCACAAATTGTCCTGTTGATGGTGGTCCAATATCCTCATTTAGTATTTCTTGTATTGAACGTTGTGTATTTGAAAATTCCCTCAGCTTCTGTATATTTGGAAAGGTCTTTATTCCTCCTTTATATCTAAAGGATATCTTTGCTGGACATATTATTATTGGCTAATAATTTCTCTCTTTCAATAGTTTGAATATTTGGTTCCACTCCCTCCTGACTTGTAGAGTTTCTACTGAAAAATCTGCTGATAATCTAATGGGCCTTCCTTTGTAGATTACTGTCTTCTTTTCCCTGGCTTCGTTGAGGATTCTTTCTTTGTCGTTGATTTTTGATAGCTTCAATAAAATGTGCCTTGGAGAAGGCCTGTTAGGATTGAGATAATTAGGTGTTCTATTTGATTTTTGGATTCGAGGATCCAGTTCTGTCTGGAAGTTAGGGAAGTTCTCATCAACAATTCATTTGAATATATTCTCTGTTCCCTTCTCTCTTTCTTCTCCTCCTGGTATGCCCATTTTTCTTCTATTGCTCTTTTTGACAGAGTCAGAAAGTTCTTGTAGATTTCTTTCTTTTTTTTTTTTAAGTCTCAAGTCTCCTTCTTCTTTCATTTGTGTAAATTCCAGGTTCCAATCTTCTATGTCACTGAATCTTTCCTCCATCTGTTCAACTCTACTGCCTAAGCTGGTTATCTCATTCTTAATTTCTTCTTTTGAGTTCTTAATCTCCAGAAATTCCATGTGGTTCTTTTTTAAAATTTCAATCTCTTTCTTAAAATGCTCATGTTGTTCTTTGATTGCGTTTCTGAGTTCATTAAACTGCCTTTTTGTGTTTTCTTGCATCTCTTTTAGTTTTTCAGAAGTGCAATCTTGAATTCTCTGTCATTTAAGTCACATATTTCCATATCTTTAAGTTCCTTTTCTGGAGACTTTTCACTTTCTTTCTGAGCTGTCTTGTTGCCTTGGTTATTCATGGCAGTTACTGATTTATTATTTTTCTTCCTAGACCTCTATAGGAGTAGCTTCTGCAACAGGTTGATAGGAAGAGGTCTTTCTTTTGTTTTCCAATACTTTTTGGTAGAATGTTTTATTTTCTCTCCGACTGCAGCCTTTTTTTCCTCTCTCACACAGTAGTGCTATGATTTCTCTGCACTATTCCAGCTTCTCACACAATGGGGGATTCCCTGGGAGATGCACCTCTCCTCTGTTAACAGTTCACCTGTGTCATAGGACGCCACGTCCCTGTGGGGGTGCGGAGAACTTTTGAAGTTCCAAAGCTCTTTCTGTACCAGATTCAGAGCCCGTATGTTTAAGCAGTTCTGTTTACTCCTGCAGGGAATCGCCCAAATCGGTGGGCCAGACGCGGGGTGAGTTGTGAGAGGTGGCCCAGAGCAATGGCGGCGACCACCACCACAGATGGTCCTGCTTCCACAGCCCCCTCCCCTTTGCCGGAACTAGTTGGGCTGTGAATCTGTGTCTGCGTTCCAGTTCTCAGTACAGCAAATATTTTGTCCTTTTGATCTGACACTGCTACTTTATCGCTTCTAGCACCGGGCAGTTGTGGGTTGGGCGAGCTCTGGGAGGGCAAGGGGGGGGGGCTAGTCTCAGTGCCTTAAGGTTCCGTTCTCTGCTTGGCAGTGAGTGCTTAAACCACCGTTTTCAGCCTTCTTCCCTCAGTCTTTTCTCTGAGGTCTCTGCCATGAGCGTTGCAGTCAACCGTGTTATATGCTGCCCCCTCAGCCCTGTGGGCCCTTAGTGGAGCCCTAGCTGTCCGAGTTCTTCCCTTTCCCGCAGCTGCCATAGTTCCGGGATGCAGCGAGCTCGGAGCAGTGAGCTAGTTCTGCGTCCTGTGCCCGCCGTCTCCGTCTCTTCACTTCTCCCTTCCCTCGTCTCCAGCTCGTGTGATTCTCCCACCTTTAGGTGAATTCAGTAATAGGCCTGTTGGTCTTGCCTGTCTGCTGTGTGAGAGTCCTTTGTGGAGTTATTTTTATTCAATTGTTTGTAAATTCCAGGGTAGCTTTACATAGGCTCTCCTCATGCCGCCATTTTGATGGTGTATCGCTATTTGGTTTCTTGTTTTTTGGTTGTTTTTTTAAGTTCTCTGTTCCTTTCTTCTTCTCGTCTCTTCTCTTGTGGTTGGATGGTTTTCTTTAGTTTTGTGTTCGGGTTACTTTCTCTTTGTTTTTTTATATGTACTTTAGGTATTTTATTTCACACACACACACACACACACACACACACACACACCAGTCTCTTTTAAGCTGATAGTCACTCAGTTGAAAAGAATTATAAGCACACTACATTTTTACTCTTTCTGGTCATATTTCATAATTCTGATGTCATATTTTGCATATTTTGTGTGTATTCTGTAACCACTTACTGTAGTTATATTTCATTTTAATACTTTCGTCTTTTAACTTTTATACTAGGTTTTTAACTGGCTTGGCCTGCCTGTACTATATATTTGCTTTCACCATTGAAATTTTTTCTTTCATATATTTTCTCATTTCTCGTGTTCACCTTGCTTTTCTGCTTAAAGAAGTTTCTTTAACATTTCTTTAAAGGCAGTTTATTGGTGATGAAGTTTTTAGTATTTGCTTATTTGGGAAAATCTATCATTTATTTATTTTGGGTTATTATCTTGCTGGATGGAGTACTCTTTGTTTTAAGGTTGTTGTTAATCCCTTTCAGCACTTTAAATACATCTTTTCAGTCCTTTCTGGTCATCAATGTTTCTGTTGAAAAAAATAAGCCTATCTTGTTATGGGGTTTCCCTTTTATGTGGCTAACTGTTTTTCTCTTGCTGCCTTTAAGGGTTTCCTTTATCTTTGACTTTTGCCATTTTAATTATAAAGTGTCTTGATATGTATCTCTTTGGATTCATCTTATTTGGGACTCTGTGCTTCCTGGACATGGATTTCCATTTTCTTTCCCAAGATATCCAAGTGTTCAGGAATCATTTATTCAAATATGTTTTTTACACCTTTTTTTCTCTCTTATAATTCTGTGACCCCATAATGCAAATTACAGTATGCTTGATGTTGTGCCAGAAACCCCTTAAAGTATCCTCATTTTTAAAAGTTTTCTTTTCTCTTTGTTAATGTGATTGGGTGATTTCCACTATTTAGTTTTTTAGATCATTTATCCATTCTTTCATATATCTGATCTTTTGTTGATTACATTTTGTGTGTCTTTTATATCAGTGATTGTATTCTTCAGCTCTGATTGGTTCTTCTTCATGTTTTTGAATTCTTTGTGGAAGTCCTCATTGTGTTCTTCCTTTCTTCTACCAAGTTTTGTGAGCATTTTTATGGCCATTATTTTGAACTTTATATCATGTAAATAACTTATCTCTTTTTCAATTTTTTATTCTGTGGTTTTATTTTGGAAATATTTTTGTATCTCATTTTGTTTGACTTTTTGTGTTTGTTTTTATGAATTAGGCAAAGCAGCTCCTTTTCCAGGTCTTAAGGTTGTGTCTTCTTTAAGGACAACCCCTGTGTAGACAGTGTGACTGGCAGCTTTGTCAAGCCGGTTGGAGCTGGATCAAACATGGTCTGAGGCAGTTCCAGGGTGCATTTCATAGGAGCTGCTTTAGTGGAGCTGTAGTAGCAGGTGTGACCCAGGGGGTTCTTGGGCTTGCCACACTGTGACTGCCTTCATGGGGTGGCAGAAGCTTGTGTGGGTGCAGGTGGGAGGGCTCCTGTGCTGTAAACTTTTGTGGGATGGCTGATGCTTGTGTCAACCAGGGTCCTGAAGCTCACTGGGGCCAATTTGTCAGGTTGGCTAGAGTGGTTGAACTGGTCTCCCACTTGCACTATCAAGTTGGAGAGGAAACACAAGTAATGAAGCTTTCCAGCACCTATGCTCCTGTGACGATTTCCAGTGCATCTCTGTCTATTTGGCAGATGCTGTAGGTTTAGTAAATACCTGAGATTTTCTTCTCATGTATTCTAAGTGCTCCTTTGAACTCCTTTTTCAGTGCCCCAGGATTGGCAAGTCTGCATGTGTACCTCTCAGTGATATCCCTCCCTACTGTAAGTCACCATATCAGGGGTGGGATTCCCATTGTTACCATATCTCTGTCTCTCCTACCCTTCTCTATGTCAGGTCTTTATAATTCATTGTGCAGAAGCTGTTCAATCAGCTCTCGTTTCTCCTTCAGGAGAAATTGCTCTCTATATAGTTGTATATTTGTTGTGTCCATGGAAATCGGAAAGTTTAGGGTCTTGATGCACTGATATCTTAGACCTGACTGTGTGTTGTGTTTTCATTTTTATTTGTATTGAGGTATTTTCTAATTTACTTTGTGATTTATTTTGTTGACTCCTTGGTTATTTAAGTGTATGTTGCTTATTTTTCACATATTTGTGAGTTTTCAAGTTTTCTTTCTGTTTTTATTTCTAGTTGCATTCCATTGTGGTCAGAAAGAATACTTTATATGATTTCAGTCCTTTAAAATTTATTAAGACTTGTTTTATCACCTAACATGTGATCTGTTCTGGAGAATATTCTGTACAGTTGAGTAGAATATGTATTTTGCTATTCTTGGGTGAAGTATTCCTCATATGTCTGTTAGGTCTAATTGTTTAATAGTGTTGTTCAAGTCCTCTGATTCTTTTTTTTTACCCTGTTTTATTGTCCATTACATTATTAAAAGTGAGGCATTAAAGTCTCCATCTATTAGATTTGTATATTCCTCCCCATAATTTTGTCAATTATTGCTTATACGTTTTGGGACTCTGTTAAGAATATGCATGTTTATACCTAATATATATTCCTGAATGTGTTGAGCCTTAATCAACATATAATGTTCTTCCTGGTTGCTTGTAACCTTTTATAGTTTACTATCTATGCAGCTGATAATTATATGGCCTTTGCAGCAGTCTTTTGGTTAATACTTTTCTTGGAATATCTTTTTCTTTCATTTTGTTTTCCACTGCTTTGTTTCTTTGCATCTAAAATTAATCTCTTGTTTTATATACATCATCTGTTTTATCTATTTTTCCATAGCTGTCTTTTAATTGAAAATTCTCATCCATTTACATTTAACTTGGTGATAAGTAAATATGTGCTTTTGTCATTTACCTCTTGTTTCCATTTGTTTTATATATTTTTGTTCCTCATTTCTTCCATTACTATCTTTTAGAATTTTAGTTGACTTTTTGGTAATGTAACATATTGATTCCCTCTTTCTTCTTTTTACTGTATATTTTGTATTTATATTCTTTGTTATCATTTGGGATTTATGACTAACATCTAAAACTTAAAACAGCCTCGTCTGTATAATACCAACTTAGTTTTGGTAGCATACAGATACTCTGCTCCAATCTATGTTTGCCTTACCCTTATTTATTGTTATTTTTACAAATTACAACTTTACATACCACGTACCCATTAACATAGACTTATTGTTGCATTCTTTTGCTTTTTGTAAAGTACAGAAAATAAAACAGGAACTACAAATCAAATTTATAATAATGATGATGGGTATACATGTATTTATCTATAAAGTTCCCCTATTGGATATTTTTATATCTTTATATGGCTTTTAGTTACTTTCAGTGTCCTTTTATTTCAGCCTCAAGTACTCCATTTACTATTTCTTGTTGTGAATATATTCCAGGAAAAACACACTAAGCTTTTGTTTCTGAGGATTTTTAAAAATATTTTCCTCATGCTTAAGAGGATATTTTGCCAGATATAGCAATTTTAAATTATTGTTTTACTTTTTTTTTTAACCCGGCGCTTGAAATTTATTATTGCACTACATTCTGGACAGTATGATTTTTCATCAGCTATTAATCTTTTTGAGAATCCCTTGCAGGTAAAGAATCTTATTTTTCTTGCTGCTCAGATTCTCTTTTTGTTTTTCAGCAATTTGACTATAATGTATCTCAGTGTTGTATCACTTTGAATTTATTCTGCTTGGATTTTGTTGGGCTTGTTGGATACATAGTTTCATGCTTTTCATCAAATTTGGAGAATTATCAGTCATTATTTCTTCAAATATTATTTCTGCCCTTATCTCATCCATTCTCATTTTGAGACGCATATGCATATGTTAATTCTCCAAGACCCTTAGGTTTAGCTCACTTTACTTTTTTTACTTTATTCTTTTTTTCTTTCCATTCCTCAGACTCAATTTCAATTGTCTTATCTTCATGTCTATTAATCCTTTCTTCTACCTACTCAAATCTGGTGTTGAACTTTTCTAGTGAATTTTTTCTTCCATTTCAATTACTCTACATTTCAGCTCTAGAACCTCACTTTTTCATATATCATTTATTGATTTCTCATTATTATATGTCTTTTATTCTTTTTTTTTTTTTTTTTTTTGCTCATTGAGCATATTTAACACAATTGACTTAAAGCTTTTTTTTTTTTTCTCTGTTAAGTCCATTGTTTTGGCTTCATCAGGGATTGTTTTTGTTATTTTTTTTCCTTTAAATGCACTATACTTTCTTGTTTCTTCATCCACTTTGTGATATATTTATTGAAAACATTCAAATATTAAAATATGATAACTTTGGAAATCAATTTCTCACTCTTCCAAAGGTTTTGTTGTTTTTGATTGTTGAAGGCTTAGCTTGAGTTCAGCCAGTGTTTTCACTAAGACTTTTTGAATTTCCGAAATTTTAAAGAAAAATTTATTACATTTTGTGAACTGACTCAGTGTTGGGGTATTTCTTTAATACATAGCTAGATCATTAACAACTCTGCCTCAACCTTCACGTCATACTAGCACAGAGCTTTCAAATCAGTAGTGAAAGCTTAGCTTTGCTGTTGATGTATTTTTCCTGGCCATATGTGTGGCTTTTAAAATTCTTTTAAAATTCTGCAGTATATACAAACACTCTGGAATGGCTTAGTTTTCCAAACTATCTCTCTCCATAGCTTTTCCTGCCATCTTATATGTGCTCTATTGAATCTCTGAACTACAGTCATTTGTCCTAGGCAGATTTGGGTATTTTTTATATCCCATTATAAAGTTTTTGAGAATTTTTTGCCACTTTTCCACTCTGAATGGGTTCACAGTAAAAGGAAACAGAGATAGGCAACTTGTATTGTATCATGTGTTACCCCTCAGACAGGTTAGAATAGACAAATAACATAATTTGTCTGTGGTTGACGTTTTTCTTTAAAGGAATGTTTGAATGTCGGATTTGTGTACATAGGTATACGGGTAAGATGTGCCAAATTCTTACCCATATATCCATGTACACAAATGGGGTGGATTCTACCAGCACATCAAGGGGAAAATTGTGGGAAGCCCCCCAAAGTAACAGAATGAAGCGACCCTTGCTC